>NC_134708.1:126623206-126937548 GCF_043290135.1 Rhipicephalus microplus
CGTTATCAAAAGCTTTCCACAAGTCAACCATCAAATTAAAATCACAAGGTCCACGTTGTGAATTCTGATATGGTCTATTTGAAGCAACCACAGGCTGTTGTGTGTTCCCATTTTGGCTCTGAAACCAGCTTGAGACGGGTGTAAACCTGAAGTTTGATATTTGATAGTGCCACATGGTCTGCTTGGGTGACGTCGATGAGTGAAAAAGGACAAAGACGATCTATCTGCTGCTTGGCTTGTCGACTCAACTAGCCCATTATTTCAAGTTTGTCGTGCGAAACGAGACAAGACTGGTGGAGGTGCTGCCAACGAGGCCTACCGCCTGAAACACCCACTACTGACACAGTGACTATGACTTCGACACAAGATCCCGTGCAAGCTCCGACACCTTCCACGCCGATCTACGGCACCGTCCAGAACCCGCTCATGCCTGGCCCCTTTCACGGAGACAGCATGAAGATGTTGACTGGCTCAGTGAGTTTGAACGTGTCGCAGCGATCAATAACTGGGATGATGCCGCGAAGCTCCGGAACGTGCACACTTGCCTAAAGAACGGTGTCAAGACGTGATTTTTGAGTAGGGATGATGTTCTGACATCCTGGAGCGAGTTCCAGCGTCGCTTTCCGGAGACCTACAGAAGTCGCGACCACCGCAAACGGGCAGAGCGTGCACTACAATCACGCTTCCGGATGCCAAAAAAGACCGTATCGATGTACGTCGAGGACATGACATGGCTTTTTAAGTGAGCCGATCCTGCTATGGCAGAAGAAAAAAAAGTTGCGCCACTTCATGCGTGGTGTAAAGGAACAACTTTTTGCTGGTTTGGTGCGTAGTCCACCCAAGAGTGTTGCTGAGTTCCTTACTGAAGTGGTAACAATAGAGCAAGTACTGAACCAACGGTCTGTTCTGTTTGACCGTCAAGTTAATGCTGCCTCTACTCCCGAAATTTTCGCCACCCCTTGGAGTAAGAGCCCTGAATGAATTCGTGAGGTCGTGCTCTCTGTCGTTCAGGAAGAAATGGAAAAGATGTACGTGACAAGGCAAATCGATGTCGGCTGTATCACCAGTCTCATCCTTGTCAAGGTCCAGCAGGTGCTGCACGCTCATCGATTTCCGCCGATGTCGGTTGATCCGGTAACGGCTTTTGTGTCTACTGAGAGTCACCGTCGTACGTACGCGGAAGCCTTGCGATCTGCCACGCCTCTTTCTGGTCAAGGAGTCCCGATCAATACAATGCCACACGTCCAGATCCAGACAGTGCCACACGTCCTGATCCAGATAATGCCATGCGTCCCGATCCAGACAATGATGCTGTAAGTCGTGATTAAGTGAGAGCACGCTGGTTTGCACATCGATAGTCGCCGTGCACCGAAGCGCAAGTCTGATCTCTGGCGCAGGCCGGACGGACGACCCCTCTGCTATCATTGTGCTGAGGCTGGTCACATTTACCGCGAATGACCATACCGGCAACTTGGACTGCTCGGATTTTCTGTCCATTCACCTCGTCCCCAAATTGGTCCAAGGCCAAGGGATATCTAGGAGTATCTCGCGCAACAGTGTGCACCTTTTACACGACGGCAATCGTGGTCACCATTTCCGAGGAGACCCGCAACCTCTTGGGCCACGTTTCCAAGTGACGGCACGGGAACGCTCCCCGAGCCCTCATCGGGAAACCTGAAAGCAGCGGCCTTCGAGGGCAAGATAGCTGGAACTCAAAAAGTGCGGAAGACCTCCCATCGACGCTTGCACGCAAGGCCGAAGGCATTTCCTCAGGGATTGATCGCAGTACCGAAGAAACGCTGACATCCACATCTGAACACAGTGATAGCGTGTCACTCGACATACCTGTGTTGGCTGATGGTTTGCAGGTCAATGCCTTGGTAGACACTGGTACAGACTATTCGATTATCAGCGGTAGGCCAGCAAAATTTTTTAGGAAAGTGATTACGCCGTTGAATGAAACGCAAATTCTAACAGCTGGAGGACACGTTGTAACACCGCTGAGTCGCTGAACGGCAAGACAGAAAATTCGTGCCATTTGTACTCAGCTGCCTCGTTCTTCGTGACTGTTCACATCAGCTGCTTATCGGCATGGATTTTCTTCGGGAATACGGTGCCATCATAAATCTCCGTGAGCGCATCGTGACCTTCTCGGCTCAAGGTGCAACAGATCGAGACGCTGATAACTGCTGTAGACCTGCGCTGCATGTTACTGACGACAGTGTGACGCTGCCGCCTCGAGCGACTGTTCCCGTCGAAGTCACTTGTGAAGACCTCCGAGACGGTGACGTGGTGGCTGAAAGCAACCTATCAGTTCTGCTTCTCCAAGGTGTATGCGCCACCGGAAGTGTTGTGCTTGTATGTTACGGAGAGTCACAGATACTAGTCACAAACTTCAACTACGAGCACCAGCATCCTTTCCGCGAAACCACCGTAGCCTATGGAGACCCTGTTGCCGACGTCACGGAGTGCTTCGCGTCCGAGGAAACGCATGAGGATGAGAAATTCCTAGACCACATCGACATCAATTCGACGCTGTCAGACGAGACAGGCTGCACTTAATGACCTTTTAAGGGAGTTTCAATCTTGTTTCGCCTCTTCTTCCAAAGTCCATCAAACAAACATCACGAAGCATCGAACAATTACCGATGAAGACGTCCGCCCCATCCGGCAGCAGCCTTATCGCATTTCTGAAAAAAAAACGCGAGACTATTCAGACACGAGGAAATGACATTCCCGATGACGGGATTATTCAATCATCCAGGAGCCCTTGGTCCTCGCCAGTCGTTCTAGTGAAGAAAAAAGACGGAGCACTGCGATTCTGTATCGACTACTGGAAGCTTAATAGCGTCACGAAAAAAGACATCCACACGCTTCCATGGGTCGATGACTCTCTCGACAGGTTGCGACGCGCGAAGTATTTTTCGTCCATCGATCTAAAGAGTGGCTATTAGCAAATCAAAGTGGATGAACGAGACCGAGAAAAAACCACGTTTGTGACTCCAGGCGGACTATAAGAATTCCGAGTTGTTCGCTTTGGCCTCTGTTCTGCCCTAGCCACTTTTCAGAACATGATCGACACTGTTCTCGCTGGCTTGAAGTGGCAAAGCTGCCTTGTCTACCTCTATAATGCGCTCATCTTTTCCGAGAGCTTCGAAGAACATCTGAAGCGTCTGAGAAAGGTTCTAGAAGGCATTTGCACGGCTGAACTTACGCTGACACTCCAAAGATACCATTTCTGCTATGAAGAGCTGAAATTTCTGGGACATGTCATTAGTGCGGATGAAGTGCGACCTGATCCAGACAAAACTGCTGCCATCGCCTCCTTCCCTGTTCCATCAGATAAAAGAGCAGTACGCCGTTTCCTCGGCTTGAGCGCGTATTCTCTCCGATTTATCACCAACTTCTCGAAGATAGCTGAACCTCTTACGCGACTCACCCGAGATGACGTGCCCTTGACTCGGAGCGCAGAACAAGATACAGCGTTCACAGAGCTACGAAAGAATGCAAATAGCCCCTGTTCTTGTCCATTTCGATGAGGATGCTTCTACAGAACTTCATAAAGTCGGCAGCTATGTCGGACTTGGCGCTGTCCTTGTACAACGACACGGCGATGTTGAGCATGTAATAGCTTACGCCAGTCGTACTCTTTTTCGAGCCGAGACCAACTATTCTACATCAGAAAAAGAATGCCTCGCAGTCGTGTGGGCAACGACGAAATTTCGGCCTTACCTCTATGGTCGTCCCTTCAAAGTGGTGACTGACCACCACTCGCTCTGCTGGTTGGCCTATCTCAGAGATCCATCGGGCCATCTCGCTCGGTGAAGTTTGCGGTTGCAGGAGTTTGACATTACGATTGACTACAAGTCAGGTCGCAAACACGAAGATGCCGATGCGTTATCTCGAGCACCTCCGGGATACGCTGTCAGGGGCTCCGAGGATAAAGTAGCTTTCTCGGAGCAGTTACCGATTCCGAATTCACGTCGAAACAGCAGGCAGACGAAGAATTACACCCAGCTAATGATTTCCTGGGAGGCCGGAATTTTCAGGTCTCTCAGCACGTTGCTCACGAGCTGTCCTCTTTTTGTCTAAGAAGAGGCATTATTTACAAGAAAAACGCCCGTGGCAGCGACGAAACCTTCCTACTCGTTGTTTCTACTGACATGCGTGATGAGATCCTCCTTGCGTGCCACGACGAGCCCACGTCAGGACATTTGGGCTATTCGCGAACTCTCGCCAGAGTACGCCATCAGTATTACTGGCCGCGACTATCATTTACTGTACATCGCTATGTGAAAGGCTGCCGTGAGTGCACGTGCCGCAAGACTCTGCCTGTGAGACCCGCGGGCCAGCTCCAGCCGATCGCACCACCACAGACACCGTTTGACCCCGGGGGAATGGACCTTCTCGGACCCTTTTCTTTGTCGTCCTCTGGGGACAAATGGAGTATAGTTGGCACAGATTATCTTACTCGCTATGCTGAAAGAAAAGCGTTACCCCGTGGCACAGCCTTCGAAGTCGCGCAGTTCTTCAAGCAACAAATCGTCCTGCGGCATGGTGCCCTGTCATGCGTGATTACGGACAGAGGGACATCGTTTACGGCACGAATGATGGAGGACTATTTTAAATTGAGCCTGCACAAGTCATCGAAAAACGACGGCTTATCACCCGCAATCTAATGGACTGACTGAGAGGCTTAACAAGACCATAGCAGACATGCTGTCAGTGTACGTGGACGTACAACACAAAACCTGGGACGAGATTCTTCCATACAGCACGTTTGCGTACATTTCAGCAACGTAACAAACAGCGCAATTTCCGCCTTTCCGACTTGTTTACGGACGCAACGTGCGAACCATGCTCGGCACAATGCTTCCGTGCGACCAAAGCAATGAACTTGCTCCAGACGCTGAGAAATACACTCAATATGCCGAAGAAGCTCGTCAGCAAGCTCGCATAAACACCAGTCACCAACAAGATGCAGACGCACGGCGTTACAACCTCCGCCATCGAAACGTCACCAACCATCTTGAGGACCGAGTGTGGCTGTTGACCCCTGTCCGGCGACCAGGCTTATTCGAAAAACTTCTAAGCCGTTATTTTGGACCATATAAGGTTCTCAGACGTGTCACAGATCTTACCTACGAGGTATTTCCGGACTGCGCAGCGTCTTCTCGTCGACAGCTTCGGCCCGAAACCGTGCATGTCATTCGCCTGAAGCTCTACTTTACACAGTAGCCCTTGTGGTTTCACGTGTTACGACAGGCCATGACATTGCGTTGCTGCTGCTGTTTGTGTTCTCCTGCGTTTTTACGTCATTTGTTTTTGCGCTTGGCGCTAGTGTTGGCGAAACTTCCTTATTAGCACTGGAAGTACTGGCACTCTTCCTCTTTCGGTTCCCTATATCTGCCTGTGTATGCCTTCATTTTTTATCTTTCTTTACGAGCATCGAGTCGATGCTTTCAAAGGGGGCGAGTATTGCCATATAGCCTGCTTGGGTGAGATCAACGAGTGAAGGAGGACAAAGACGATCTATCTAAGCTGCTGCCTGGCTAGTCGACTCAACGAACCCATTATATCAAGTTTGTCGTGTGAAACGTGACAATATAATTTGTTATTTTCGTATGAATCATCCTTTCAATCAGCTTACATATGGTCGTTCTAAGTGATATAGAGTGGACGCATGCTATACCCGTAGAATCCTTTCCTGGTTTTGCTATAGGATTGATGATCAACAGGCGCAGATGTTCTTGAACTGCTCCCTGAAGCGAGTGCTAGTTGATGACTTTTAGGAGGGCCGTTCTGACTTCTTCGAACAGATTGCGTAGCACTTTCCAAAATACACTGTTTTTTCTCGGTGCAGAATTATATCTGCCGTGTTTTACTGCTGCATGAAGATCATCCAACGTAAAAGCAGCATGTAGGTCTGGATTTGTAAATTCGATATTCGGCATTGCGAATCGAGAAGACGCCGTGCACACTAAACCGATTCTGACCCTTAAGGGCGTCAAAAAGAGTGTCGACACTCTGAGCACACCTTTTGAGCACCCTATTCGCGTCTCAGCACCCTACAAGCGGAACTTAAAGGGTGAACACATCAAAAGGGTGGAAACTAGGGTGCAAAAAGGCTGCAACAACTAATGGGTGCTGATGAGCACCAATTAGGGTGCACAGTCGCCGACAAAACTTTGTGAGTAACGTGGTCATAGAGCATAACCAACAGCTTTTAGAAGTCTACTGGTTAGACACCATGGTCTCATTAATAGCCCCACCGCAGTAACGGATATCTGAATAGCGATAGTGCCCGACTGAACGTAAGTTCTGCACTGGTTCTTGCATTCTTGCTGCCTTTTTCTGGTCGCCTCACGGCCGGCGCTGACCAAGCTATGCGCTACAAGCTCACTAGCCAATGGCGGAGTACGCAGCTTGTAGAGCTACAACAGGATTGTGACTTACACATATAGAGCTCTCGGCCTCGTTTGCGCCTAGCATTGAAAACAAAGCTTCGTCCATGACAGTATATATAAATCATACATTTGTTAATGCAAAGAAAAACAAACCAACAAGACCATGGTAGATAAAATAGTTTTTGTGTTGTACAAATATTTGTTAACCTTACATTGTATCAGTTGACACGTGTTCCCAATTTTCATGGCGGGCTATGGAATTTGACGTTCTAATATTATAACATCAAAAAACGTTTTCTTGATTTTGTTCATAGAAGTATTCTTCAAAGCAAGTTAAAATGAGCCTTGACTAAAACCTTTTCCTAAAGAAAATTCACTAAAGACAGCTAAAAAAATGTTTGCCAACTAGTACGCTTATTTTGTTGTGACAAATTTTGCTTGCTGCCTATAATTCGTACTAATATACAATCGTTTTAACACTGTTTTTAACAGCCAGCTTAACCACTCAACGAATGTACATATGTTAACAAGGTATCGGTATAAAATATACACAAGCAAGCAAACGTTTCAAATTTCGCGTGCTCTTTCACGTTTGAAATTTTGCGCGAATACGCATTATGTCATTTTTTTTTCATTTTCAAAGGTAAGAAATACTCTATGCAATACACACTAGCGTATCTTCTATTTTGACTACTTTTTACTATAAATTTAAGCAGAAACAATCTATTTACTTATCATCTAAAAGATCACTTACGCGAATGCGGATCGGTGGCGTCAGAAGTACAGAAATGGCGGAATCTTCCTAGAGGCCGCAACGGCCGTGTGCCGAGCGTTTAAAGTCGATTTTTATATTGTTCAAAGTGTGCTTGCGCTGTATTTCGTGTTCTGTCGGTGCTGCTTGTTACGAAGATGCACTATACTCAAGAGAGGACCGGCTGCTTCGTACCGTCGAGCGCTCGCCAAACTAAAAAGGTAGGTGGATGTTTCTGCTGTCGACGCTGTGTTTTTTGCTTCTCCGGCCAAGGCTGCGGCGCGCCTGATCCAGGCTGCTGTGCTTCCGCTCGCGTCCTTGGCCCCTCCCGCGGTTAACACCAAAAGCGCTATAGTACAATAACGCGGTGAACTAAGGTTGTCCTAGCTGGTAGACGATAAGTCAGTTTTTATTAATCTAGCGAGCCTGCTGGCGTGTCTGAATTTATTAGGCTCAAGTCTAACCTCAGGGACGTTACACGCGGATGATTTTTTTTCTGTGGGGAGAGAGGTTAAAGCAATGTGCGCTGTGCGGCTGTGAGTCGGCGGGCGATACTCTGCACGCTATGAATCACTATATTTTTTGCAATGCCGTCGGACGCCGTTCGGGGACTGCGCCTGGAAGCCGTAAGCATCGTCTGTGTGTCGCGTGCGTTGGAGTATTCCGGTGATTCGCCTTGAATTAGATCTTTGCGTGTTTAATTTAGAAGAAAGGAGAAGAATAACGTGGTGTCCGCGTTGGTATTTACGCGGCCTTGTTCATTTTCTGTGCCAAAGAAGTATATGAAGAAAGTTTTATATGTTACGCGTCCTCTTTTTATTAGCTACATGATCATTAAATGTGTGTGACTACTACAAGGTAGATGTGTTTTCCTGCGTGACCAAATGTGTTTGCATCCACCGGGCTCGTATATTATTAAATTACCATGATATTCACCATAATTTGGTGAGCATAAACTTGACACAGCGTGTTGTAGGTGCGGTTCTCGAAGCGTGCAATCACGCCTGAGTCAATACATTTTGTCTACGAGTGGCCGAATAGCCGTACCTTAGCTGTGCAAGCGCTAGGTTGAGCAGTAGTTCACTCGTTCGAGCACAATTTTGGTGATACTGCTTATTCCCCCTGTTCACTTATCATTGCATTGTTCTGGTTTTTAAGAATTGTGGGCGCTGCAGCCCGCTTTGGAGTTAAAACTTTGCCGAATACCGTTACGTCTACAAACATTCTAAAACGAAGTTCTACCACAACTTCCAATGACACTTTCCAATACAAGTGTAACGCTTTATCTGATATCATAAATCCTTAATGACCTAGCTGCATATTTACAAGTGACCTGTGATATGTGCACTGTATGAATACCTAATTTATTGTTCAAAACACAATAGGGCTGTACATCACGGTATGCATGCCTAAGGCGTGCATATGTTGCTGCTGACATGCGAACTTAGACATTGTATTCATCTAAGAATGAACAAATCTAAACTGCCGTTTTTGAAGATGTATGCATCAGACCAATTGAATAATATCAAACATAATGTTCACCAAGTGATTGTTGTTTATTGACTTGCACCGACGTCACTTAAACCACCATGTTGGTACTTATACCACATAGTTTGATGCAAGATTCATTACGTCGTATTGAATGTTATTGTCACATGATTTGCAATGTAAATTGTTTTTAGCATACAGAGGCCAATAACGTTGTGGCCTTATTGTTATCATAATGAAGCAGGTTAGGCAATATGTGATTCTGCTGCCTTTATATCATGTTGGGAAACCATTACGTTATGTAGCTATCTGCAGTGTTTGAGATCCTGGCTGCCAGACAATATTGCAGAAGCTTGCCTGTTTTATTGTGATGGCATGGGGTTCAAGATTGATGTTTTGTCGTAGCGTTTCCACTTTTTCCCCCTATGGTCATTAGACAGCTTGTGCTGTTTGATCAGAAGTGAGGAGTAGTGCCTTTTTAGCCAACCGGAACAATTTAGATTAATGATTACTGTAAAGCAGCACAAAATATTCATTTAGTGAACTCAATTTCAGGCAAAATTTAAACGTCCAAATGTTAGCCGTTTGAAGAAAGCTCCATTCGTTGAACTCATGAGAAGAAATGGTAAAGAAGGAAAGGCAGGGAGGTTAGCCAGACCAGCAAAGCCGGTCTGTCACCCTACACGGGGGAACAGAGAGATTGAAGTCCTGTCGCAGTGGTGTAGTCGCTAAGGTACTCCGTTTCTGACCCGAAGGTCGCAGGATGATATTGCGGCCTTGTTGGGTGCTTTTTCAATGAAGGCGAAAATGTTGTAGGCCTGTGTTCTCAGATTTGGGTGCACGTGAAAGAACCTCAAGTGGTCGAAATTTCTGGAGCTCTCCACTACCTTGGTGAAAAATTCGTGTGTCAGTATTGGTTTAATTTTATGCTTTATCTCCAGGGGATGCATATGCGCATACTGACATGTACATGCAGTTGTATTGCAATTTGACGTAATAAAATATTTATAGGGTGCATATTGCATCGCATTTACCTAAGAAACACTTCACTTGGGTATCATAACTATAGAAATGCAAATGTGCCTCTATGGATGCACTCGTGCATATATTTGGTCAGCTCCAAGAACAGAATTTATTGATCGCAGGCAACAGCATTACTCACGCATGCTGATCACTTAATTACGCGCTGTCGATACAGCTAAAAGGGGATGTCTTCGTCTAAGAGTTCTAACTTCATCTTCGTGCATGAGCGAGCTATGAAGGTGAATGAAAATTCACATGTATGACATCGACATGAAAAGCCCTACAACAGCATGTTTTTCGTTGTATTTATACTGCAGCATGCCCTTTTTGTGTTGCTTAGTTGCGTGCCACTAAATATATGTTGGCCATGCGTTTCTAGCCATTCACTGCAATTTGGCAAGCAGCGCGTGCAGTCTAGACAAACCTCACCAAAATAATTTTTTTTCACCGGTGCAGAAATTCTTCGGCACGGTCTGTCATTTCATGTGAGTGAGGCTCTTCAAGGAAAGTTCCTGACAGGGTCAAGGAGCCCAAGCACCAGCTAACTCAGAACCATTGTTCCAAGCATCAACTCTGTTCACCCTGCTCATGCGCTGTGCCTCACCAAGTTACTGAACGCTGCCTACTTATATGAAGTGCTCTCCATATTCCCCTCAGTTTGGCAGCAGTGTGTGTGGTCTTCACAGTGCTTGCCAAAATCATTTTTGCACAGGTGAGACACTTATTTCTTGCTTTAATTGTGTTAGTATTACTGCATGCACTCCTGCCAAGCAAGAGTACTAATGTTTTCTGTGAATTGTTTGTCATGGTAACCAGAGGATTTCAAGCACAAAATTCATGCTGAACTTTGATCCTTCAAGTAGTGTGGAACGAAGGTGGTGACAGTGTCAACGCACTCTCTTTAGAAATAAAGGCTTTGCATGAACAGCCTGTTGCATCTTGAAACAGGCACAAAAACTTCGAGGTGAAAATAAGCAACTTCAGATGAAAATTGAAGAATTTACACTGTATTCAAGGTTGAACTATCTGACATCAAAGGCGTCTCAAATTAAGGTTTTCTTTCGACGCTGTGCGAAATTTTTGTGCGATGATGGAAAAACCATTACTCGTGATGATATTGACACTGCAGACAGCGTAGGAACAAACAAGCCTAGTTTGAAAAATATAGTAGTGCATTATGAACAATGTTACAAATGAAATGTTCTGGATAAGACAAAAAACTTAGGTCTGTCTACAGTGGCCTTTCGTTTTAGATCAAGCAGTCCTATTTATGTCAACGAATACTTGACAAGACAAGGTAAGCAGTTAGTGAGAGCAAGAATGCAAAAAAAAACAAGTAGGATGGAGGTTCATTTGGATGCAAGGCACGAAATTTATAGCAAAAAAAATGAAAACATTAGCAATTTTAAAGACTGCCTTCTTAGAAAATCGGGCAAAACGCTGTGTTGATGCCTTCAGAGCCACACTTTTCTTGAACTTGCAATTTCAGTAAACTATGACTGACATGGCAGAATTTTGATACCTAGATATTGAAAAATTGATACCTAGATAGTAAAAAGGCCACCAGCTATCTTCAATGCGTTTACCTTAAATGCTCTTAGCATTATAAATAAGACTAGTAGCCTGTGTCTCTATATCAATGACAAGTCGGTAAAATTTGATGCCATTCTTTTGACATAATCCTTGTATTTTTCGTGCCATACAGCTCACCAAAATATCGGGGTACAACTATCATGGCATTGTGTAGTTCATGAAATGGGGAAGAGGAATAGCGCTGTATATCAAAAGTTAATTTTTGGCCGATGTCAATGGACTTCCGTGTGTTAAGCCCTGTGTTGAGTGTCTAGTAGTACGACTTGGGGGTACTGTTTTGCAGCAAGTAGCACGCCTTCATTAGGTCATAAGTAGGAATTCTTTGAGTTTCTGGAAACTAGGCAACTTGATTTTTCGGTCACAGATGCACAGACGATGTTTCGCTCACAACGAACGGGGCAGACACCGGCGGCGGGTTTTCTGCGACACGAGCTCTTCAACGCTATCATGTTAAAAAGCTGACTTAGGCAGCATTGACCAAATGAATGCAAAGAATAAAGTCAAGCGTCCTAGCAGGAATCGAAACCTAGTATTCTGCTTGGCAATTAAGTATTCTACCACAGAGCCATGCCCGGCCTCGGTTATACTTTCCAAATAGTCTCCAATGTTTGTGTAACATCAACTGTCGTTGCAGTACTGGCAATAAAATTTTATAACTATTACATATGCACTCCTATGATGCAGCCGTGAGGTCGAATCAAAGTCAATTGTAGTCAGGCACCATCCTGTGAAGTATTTGTGTAGCAGTGTTGAGGGCTACCATCCTCGCGAGTGCCAGTGCAAACACCAATGCTTCATACCTGCCTACCACTTCCAGTGTGGCTAATATCCATGTTTCTGTTGGCATCGTTACGAAACAGCAAATAACTGCTATTGTTGTCAAGGGTGTAACATCTCCTTATAACATATGAAACATATGCGGCTGTTTAACATATGTGTGCGAGAATTTGTACATATATTGAAATTAAAATACACGTTATGCGTGTTTCGCATAACATCGATCCCCAAAGTATGTGGGGTCTGCCAAATTTTTAACATCAATTTTGTAACCTAAAAGCTACCATAAACAACTATTTATTGAACATGAACAGCTGGACTGCAACATACTAAGTTTAGGTATTAAGAAAACTGAATATATTCATGACTAAAGCATACCTAACAGGCAAATACTAGTACTACATACATGACACACTATTGTAGAGCTAGACTAGAATATTGCTTATTGGCACTTTACAATTCTTTAAAAACCTTAATTAACTTCAGTGCCTTATTCGGTTTGTTCAAATTGGATGTGCGCAATTACTTGATGAATACCTTTTTTACTAAAACCTAACTCATGTTTCACGTGTGCATCATGCTGAATCATTGCTCAGATGTCTCTTGTGTATATATTTTCTTTCTACTATGCTGTTAGTTTTCGTATGTGAAATATGTTGTACGTGCTACCCTCTGTAGGCCCCCAGGTACTGTCAAGTCGTTTACACAGCTTTTTGCCTGGGGGACCTCCAACAAGCATGTTTTCCGTTGAAAACAAAGCGGATTTTGATGCTGACTTCTACTCACATAGAACTAAGAACACTCCAACATGACAAAACATATTGTATCTTGGACAGTCTGTCTTGTGAAACTCTTGGTGTTTACTTCTGTCTTTATTTTAGGGTTCCGGGTGCAGATGTGCTGTAGAGAAGGAGCGCCCTGACCACACTTCTGTAAAAGGAACCAAAGTCGCCTAGGCAGCTAAAGATGGATTGTGCAAGTGTTTGAATGGTCACTATATATTAATCCAACACCACTTGCATTACCTTCCCATTATTTGTGATTTTGTAATACACTAGTTTAGAAACACACACACATATATAAAGGGAGAGCTGTAAATAAGCCTTGAGCAACTTTGTAGTCAAAGCTTTTAGCATGATGACCAAAGCATGTTATATAAGCCCACATGTTTTACCAGACACCTACTTTCCTATCCATTTTATTTTCAATTTTGTGGGCACTGGCAACACCCTCAATAAGCGCCTTTGAACTGCTGGTGCCTCTAACCTATACTTTGTTGTTCTAAATAATTTATTTGTTACCTACTATGCAAGGAGGGAAGTCAGAATGTTAAAAGTTTAAAAAGAAGTCTCGTCACAAAAAAGATGTCCACTCATAAGAAAAAGATTTGAAAAACAGAAGATTGATCCTCACTAACGAAGATCTCACCATTACAATCGATGCAGAAGGTCATAGCTCATGTTTACTATTGTCAATCTTTTTGGGTTGTATGCTATGTACAAAAAATGGTGACTATTTGCATCATGTTGATTTATTTGTCACAAATGTGTGTTGGGGCCTAATATCTTGCATTCTCACATGCATAAAGCCCACGTCTGCTACACATAATTTAAAAGAGCGCAATGTGGTAAGGTTCTGTATTTAGTGCATATTATCTGTGTGTCTTCTAAAGTGAGTATATGGCTTTTGAAATAATCACCAGTATTTGAAACTTCTGAATTTTTAATTTGCGGGCATGCACGTCTGTATGGTGACAAAGCATCCATAAATTGTGCATGCATGTGTGCAGGAAGGGGCCTTGAATAGATTACATTCATTCTGGACCAAAACTGGGTAGCACAGGCCATATACGCACTCTGTGATCAATTTCATGATTATTGAAACATACATATTTATTCAATATCGCTTGCTTTAAGGTATATATTTACATATTGTCTACTTCCACCTTGAACATTGCACCATGCATGCGGCACTCTGCTGAGTGCTTCTCGAGGGCACTTTGGTAACTAGTACACAAACGTACAGACAGTTGTAAGTGGGGCCTTCACTTTGTTGACTGCTGGAGAACGGCGGCTTCGCCAAATCAGACTTCCTTGGTGGTGAAGCTAACTTTGCTCTTGCATCAGTACAAGCTTATCTAAAATTCGACACTGTTCTTAGGAAGTGCAGTAAGTGCAGCTTGTACTATCCAGAGCAGCAAAAAACAAAAACCCGAGGAACAGCACCTGGACAGGGTAAGGCACAATTGCACCACTTCTCGATAACAGTGCCGGATTCTCTATTTGCCTACACATAGAGAAAGCAAAACACTACAGGCAACTTACCAGTAGCTTCACTGTAGATACACTGTGTTTTAAAAGACAATGATGCAAAAGCCTCACCTAGAGCTGTCACTGTGTTTCAGTGCTAGTTTCATAAGCGCCTGCGGAAGGCACTCTGTGGAGGGCCGGCCACGTGCATGGTGCACGCGTTCAGGGTGGAATGGACGACTTAGTACATGTGTTCAAGTACTAACAAACCGTATGTGGGCTGTCACTCAACATGGTCTATAGAGTATACAGCAATCCGCATTTTTAGCCATCTCCAGCATCAATCCTAGATTTGGCCCTCTGGTACGTCGATGTGGAGCACCCTTCCAGCACCCATTTGAAAGGGTGTTATGACATCACAGCACCTTTTTTTAAAGGGCGCACTTGTTACACCCTTCAAAATTTTTCCTCTGCACCCTTTTCGTAAGGGTGCTGAGCTCTGCACCCTTTCTCAGCACCCTTTTTTGAACATCCAATAGGGAGCAAAGAGTGCTCGCCTGGCGACAAGCTCATTTACACCCTTAAGGGTGAGCTTTGGTTAAGTGTGTATTGCTGGCACCGGAAATAATGTTTTGATGATTTCCTCTTCGTGGTCATCGTTGTCATATCGTATTGCAAGTGTCTCGAGCAGTGAGGCATTTTGCGAAGAATTCCACAAAGCTGCTTCATGTTTTTAATATTTTTGAGTCACTCAGAAGTGGAGAAGCACTGGACTTGACTATAAGCTCCTCCCCATGTTATCTGAAGAGGTTGAATATTTCTCTGTGGCGACGCAAGGCCTGGTTACGTCGGCCGTTGGTCATGTACTGTTCTGTGAGCTTCTTGACTTTTCTCCATAGAGCTATCATACGCGAGTCAACGCCTTCATCACCCCTCTCCCGAATGTTTCTTCTGTGGCACAGCTAAAGCCATTGCGCAAAAGTTGTGCGAATTCTTCATTATTTTCAAATTTCGCTTTGAAGCTATGGCAAAAGTGGCACCAGTTGATGGATTGGATACGTGTGTGCTGCTTGCGAATTTTTTTAATAATATAACAAACCATGGGGTAATTATCACTGACCCATGTGGTAAAGTGAGTCTTCAAAACTCGTTAATGGTTTAGGGGTGGGGATGGTCAAGTCCGGAGTAGTGTCGGTCTGTTTTGCGTGCAGCCCAGACCTCGCGTGAATCCCAATTCAGTTGAAAATATGAAGCGGTAGTGATTCCAGTCCATCAGCAAGAATGCGTCTTCTAGAATCAACACTAGAATATCCCCAAATACAACCTTTGGTAATGAAGTTGGCATTAGCATTGAACCTATGTTGTGAGTGCCTTTGGCACTCATGCGCTTGGGTGGCGCTGCGACAAGGGCGATAGTAAACAGAAGCAACCACTACTGCGTGCTGTCTGCATTTCCCTGCCAGAGCGAGCTTGTCTGCCACGATCCCCTGTGCTGATTGATCACTCATGTGGTTTCCATAGGTATTGAAGTGCATGACCTGTGAACTAATACTGCCGCCTGCACCTTCGGAAAAAAAAGCATTATCAGACAGCGTTTTGGGGAATGAGTGATAGCAGGGTAGGCGAATGCCTGATAATTTCTCAGTGAGAGTGGACCCCTTATTAAAAACAGTTAAGATAGCATGCGCGAGACGAAGAAAGCAATGAAGAATGGAGCGTGGCACGTGAGGTTTAGCTTGGATCGGCGCCGCAAAGAATTGCAGCGTCAAGACACTCTGCTTTTCATCTTCAGGTGTATTAGTCCTTTAAACCCGGTTATCTATGATATAAATTTTCGGATTTAAATTGGTGCCAAAACCCGACCTGGTTCAAGGAGGATCATGGAGCACCTGCGGAACACGAGAGAAGCTAGGCGGTGACACAGCACCAAGATTATCATTGTAGTAGACGAGCTTCTAGCCTCCAATGAATTTTACAAGGTGGGGTTTCGCAGCATGCTTCAGCGCCTGGGAAAAAGCGCCGACGAGGTTGCCAAGGCTAACGAAGCTCTGCACGCCCACATGACGGATGGAGAGGGGCTGGCGGACATGGGCTCTGTGCTACACTAGGAGGACCGAACTTCAGAGTGCGTTGGCCTTCTAAAACATCACATCCAGGAGGTGACTGTCCAAACGTGTCCAAACAAACGTGTCCAAACGTGTCCAAACATCAAGGCCTGCCAGGTACAACGGTGAGTGGTCAACCGACTCTTCACTGCCACGTCAAGCTGCCCCATGAGATATTTTTGGCGGCACAGGAGCAAGGCTTCCTAAGCTAGATATAATAAAATTTTACGGGTCCCTCACAAAATAGCTACCATTTTGGGACCACTTCCGACACTCCGTGCACGAGAACCCGCGCTTTAGGCCCATATTCGCAAACCAACTTCATCCATTTTTCAAGTTTTTTATTACTTTTTAACCTTTATTGCGCATAATAAACCAATTGAATCAGTAGTCATGAACTAGTATTGTCCTTTTCTTTCGCCCTGTTATGATTTTTGTGCGTTTATAACACATTCAGAGAGTACAGGAAGCTGAGGAAAATGGGAGGTAAGGCCGAGGTTGGTTTGTCAATACGGGCATTCAGGTGGATTCACACGAGGGAACGGAGGATGAATTTTCGCAGCGGACAGCGCATCACAAGATGTGTGCCTCATCGAAACGTGCCGTCCTCGCTTCATCCACTCTCCTCCGCTAGCAGCATGGATGTAAATGTGTGGCCGGCATTTCCATCCCCCCGTTTGACGGTCGTCTGCTCTCGATGGAGACAATTCAGCGTCAAATTTGTCAACATTGGTCGGATTGGCATTGCTAGGAAGCAGGCTGCCGGCTTAAAATCCACATGCTTTTGTTTAGCGGCCGCAGCCGATTGTGTTTCATGTGACAGTAGAAGAGGCGAGCTGTTTTTGGTTGTTTTGATGGTTGATTGGTGGTTTTCATTCACAGCGCGTGGCCCGCATGAACACATAAGCGCGCTGCATAAGCATTGGAGTTGAAAATGTGTACGAGGATTCCGGGAGCATATCTCCGGCTGTGTGCATGCGACCTCTCCGCTGCTTTACCGGATGAAAGTAATCACGTGACTATTCAGTGCGTGCCGTAGCGGGATTTAGCTCTCGCGTGTTAATTTAGCTTTAACGACGTCGATCGCTTTCACTACCTCTGATCTTTTCTCGATGGCCCTGTGGCAAAAGCTTAGGTAGGCATATTCTTAACACACAAGAGTAATCAAGACGTCTTTCTATACTGAAGGAATGGTTTGGAGACGTGTGCTTGATTGAGCAAAGGCATTTTGAAAATTTTCGCACTCTGTTGAATAAAGGACGAGCCGCCATGCCCATGGCAAAGCGCACCCAGCCTCCTCCTCTTCTTTGCGAATGCTGGTATAATCCCCTAATTATTAGAGCGACTATCTTCGTCGTTCACACAAAATTTAACATCCTCCACGCCCCCGCATTAACAATTGCTGATGAAGAACACTAACACAGACCAAGTTCAAAGCAAATACTGTTCAAGAGTACTTCTATAAGTCTAGGTAAGTCCATGTGAGAAAATTCATGATATGCAACCGCGTCTTCTTTTCCAGCGGTGCTTTCGGCACTTGTTCCACACTCGTGCTTCTGAACGCGTTGACCTTCATGGACCTGCATTGTCACTGAGCAAGTTTCCTTGGCATGAAAATTCGCAGATAACACACTTCCAGAAAGATGTCGTGTAGCTATACTTGAGTAACCTTATCCTTTGCTCTCTGTTCGTTGCTGCATATACCTTGTAACCCTTCTTCTTCTGCCTTCGTCTGGTCTCTTTCATTCGCAGCTGTTGCGCTGTGTCAGCATATATTGCGGAAATAAGATGTGCCATGCACACTCTCTTCAATATTGACTTCTGTGGCTTTCTCGAAGAACCTAAGCTTTCAGCAGCGCAAGGGGCTGGCGTTTGTGTCATCGCGGCCTTTTGTTTCTTTCTTCTGTTTCTTCTCGCTTTCAGAATTGTCCTTGATTTTCCACCATCGGGCACTTGTAGGCAGAGCGATGAGGACTTCACAATGTCTAAGTGTGCCAGCCTTGGCATGGATGCATCCTCAACATCTAGTGGGCAGCCCCTTGGGTCTACAATGTCTTTCCCCTTGTCAATCATAAAAATGCCTTCCACGTCGATCACCGGATTTGTTCTAGTTGTCTTGACAACAGGTTCATGGGTATTGCACGCTCACGACAGTTCTACAGAGGGAGACCAGATCCTTGTAAGTAGCGGTTGTTCTGAGCAGGCTCCTTCGATGGTCATTACTTCAGTCACAGTCCTGATCGATGGGCTTCCACCACGCTCAAGAATATGTCCTGAGGCTGACTCGACTGACAACTGTGCTACAAGATTGTTGTGCAATATTCCTTGGCTGGATGGTGTTGAGGCAAAAGCAGAGAGCGCGTTTTTTGCTTCTATTTCAATCTGTAGTCTTATTTACTCCAAAACTAGCTAGCCGTGCCTTTATGCATCGGTGATTTTATATTCGGTTCTGACTTTACCTAGAATAATCTGGCATTTATAAACTTCGGCTTCTGTTATTTTCCTTCCAAATGATCGATGTCAACTGTTTTCTCTACATCCTTGTCGATTCTTTTGATTTCCTCATACTGCTCAATGAAAAATCTGTGAATACGTCAATACTCACAGATTGGTGGGAGATCTTATTGCCGAAGACGTTGGACGTCTGCGATGACCTGCGTGACAGTCTTCAGTGTTTAACTCCGCCTTTCGTAGAGGGCCTTCATGATGCGGTCTTGTGTAAGAAACGTGAGAAGTCACTGGCCGGCCAAGTCACCAGGCGAAGTCGGAGCCAACACGGCATCCATCACAGAAGGTTCGCACAACAAATATCCGTCAATTGCGCGGCTGTCGTTGTTTATGATCTTGCGCATAGTGGGCCATCGTCGTGATGGGTGAGTCAGTACTGAGCCGGAGAAGACGTGAGGATTCCCGCCTCGCGAGCCTCCAGACGGTGCCTGAACTCACGGGGCTGCATTTTTAAGATGTACGTCGTTGACCTAAGAATTGTCTTGACTTGTGAATACCGGGCCGTCGTCGTGAAAGGCGAGGCGGGACGGAGCTGAAGTAGACGTGAGGTCTTCCGTCTCGCTAACCTCCAGATGATGCCTGTACTCACGTCAGTCCATGGTTGCTCCTAGTGGTTCCAGCTGCAACCGGAGTCGTGCTCCAAGGTCTCAGTTGTGGTTAGGCCTCGCACATCAGCTTTACCCACTGCAGCTTCAAGAAAGTCCTCGAGGCTACGATGGCGGTCGAAATTCGTGAAGTCCGCCTTGTCTCAACTCCGAAGGTCGTTACCGGATCTCACGGCACCAAAATGAAGGAAAAGACGATCCACCGTCCGAATGTTGGTATATTTCCCTAGTGATGATGGCGACTATCTTCGTCATTCACACAATATTTAAAGGCACCCTCTAACATTTTTCAATGCGCCAACTTTTACTGTTGGGCTGCATAGACTGACGCACGGAAAAATAGTGCAGCAAGAACGGCAGCGATAGCTGCACGCAGTACAAAGTTATTCCACTTTTAAAATTCAAAATACAAGAAAAAAAATGTCTACCCTAAACTCGAATTTCGCGGGGTGACATGACCACATTTCACTCTCTACTGTGACGTTGCAGGGGGCCTCCAGTGACATGGGCTGAAAGCTCTTACGTAGAGAAAGCTTGTACACCATTGTTGCCTGTTCAGTCAAATGTGTTTTTGACGCTGTTGCTATAGCAACAGTCAACATGGTGCCTGACCACGCCGTTTTGTTTAAGCGGACGAAGAGCTGGTAAGGCTGGTAGAAATGAGCCTCCCCGATTTGTTACAACTCGAACAGGTCCTTTTGCTTCGGAGCGAGGCATTACACGTCCTGTGATAAAATGCGCTCATCGTCGTCATTTCCGCCGCGTAGTTCTAGCGAGCGCCACTGTGCGCCGACGCGTTCGGCAGCAATGAGGTGACATTATTGCAAGACACTACTAAATGATATGATATTGGTGCTTGAACCTATGCTAAAATTATCCCCGGCCATCAGTAAACGCAAAACACATACGAAAAATAGGTGCTTCAAAAGTGTTGGAAGGCCCCTTTAACAAAATCTACGTCCCGTCACAACTTGAGCGAATGCTAGTCCTTGAGAAGTCTTTACGACCTTGTTCCAGTCAACGTAGAGGGCTCAAAAGCCTTGGCGTCTTGGAATTCTGCTTCTCAGTCATGTTGTGCGAGGTGCTAATAAAATCATTTCCAGAAGACATAATGATGAAATATCACCGACGATGGTGACCTGAAGCGTAAAATTCGAACGACCCGCCATGCTCGGAGGAAGAACCTCAGCAACTGTTCAAGCACCTGCGCATTGATGTCGAGTGCAGAGAGCTCACCAGCTAACAGCAACGAGTTACTTCCACCAGGGAACAGCAGACTTCCGGAAGCATGGGAATTAGCTGACAGCATCAGCTGCAGTCATGGATGGATGAATGGATGGATGGATGGATGGATGGATGGATGGATGGATGGATGGATGGATGGATGGATGGATGAATGGATGGATGGATGGATGGATGGATGGATGAATGGATGGATGGATGGATGGATGGATGAATGGATGGATGGATGGACGGATGGACGGACGGACGGACGGACGTACGGGAGGGAGGGAGGGAGGGTGGGTGGATACGCTCAAAGTCACCAAAGTTCGCTAAGAACGGCGTAGCATTCAAAAGGGTTACAAATTTCTCACCGCTTGTCGGACGCGTCACCGAACCATCCTGAAGTGCTTGCTGGTTCAATCGCCAAAACGACAGTGAAAACAAGAGCAGGCTCAACAGCTCCGCGCTCTACGAAAAAAAACGCTTCAGTCAACGCTACTGTCGCGTTGTTAATCGCTACACACGTAAATGACTTCAGTTTTGCTGATATCTGAAGCTTCCGCGAAGCAGAAATGTTAGAGCACTGGATACGGGCCGTTGCGTTGGTGTTGGGTAAACGAATCACAGTCATTCGCTTAAGAAAGTATGACCATGTATAGGTCTCCTGTTATTGTTTTGAGTACCTCTGATGGCAAACCAGGCTAACTTTGATTATGAAGCTCAACAGAGCCGCTGACCGCGGTGCACACCGGGCAGCTGTAGACAGGTCATGCGCGCGATGAGCATCGAACACGCCACGACCAACGATAATAACAAGTTGCACAGCATTGCGCCTAGGCATTCTGAAAGCTGTAAGTTCCGGGTTTAACTAGGCAACGCGAACACGTACGCCATAGAGGCAAATCGCAAAGTGATCGCGTACCACAATCAGTGTTTTTTTTTGTTTTTTTTACCGTTAGTCTCCACGATTGCCACAGGTTGGTTATGCCTTTCGTTACCCATCAAGAAAGTGGACACGCATGTATCCCCATTTCCTGATAGGGCACGGTGGCAATGCAGACATGAGCAATAATTCATTCCTTCTATACCAACAGCTTAGAAAGGAAGTGGCCCAGCTTCGGAAACGACCATCACGCTTCGGCCGAACGGACCGACTGCGCAGCCGGTTCTTGTCGGAGGAAACTGGCGACCGAAGCAAGGCGCTTCTACTGCCTTGTGTGACGCCAGATTTTTCGACGCGATGGTGGCGCTCCCGGCATACCGGACCACTACAAAACCTAAGAATTGTCTCGAGCTCGTCATAGGGCACGGTATGCATACATGCGGAATAAATCATTCCTTTATATCACGCAAGTGAGACAACGTTTCGGTAATCCTACTCCTCGAATAATCTTTGCTTGGTTGTGCTGCCATGCCCTAGGCAGCTATGCCCGGCTCTATGTGACTTGGTGTTGTATTCAAAGGAATTATTGCTCTTGTCGGGAGACGTTGAGACTAACCTGGACCCTGATATGTCCCAACTAGCAATACAAATACAACAAAGTACTGATGATCCTAAAGACATCAAATAAAACCGGCTAAACTCAATTGATGTAAAGCTAGAAAAATTGACATCCCTGGACAGTGCAATTTTGACGTGTGCTGACCAGGTTTCCCACTTACAAAGAGTAGTATGTTTACTAGAACTAAAGATAGACGACCTAGAAAACAGAACAAAGCGATCCAACCTAATTATTTATGGCGTACCAGAAGAAAAAGGGGAAAACGAGCAATCTTTTAAAGAAATAATTAACGACAAAATCATTAAAGACAGTCTGAGGCTCTAACCAGTTTCAATATAACAAATCCACTGACTGGGAAAACCTGCACCTAGGAAAGCAAGGCCTGTCATAATGAAGTTACTTGACTTTCAAGATAAAACGAAGGTTCTAAAAAACTGTAACAAGCTCAAAGGGTCTAACTTTTACGTCGAGGAGGATTGTTCCCCTCGACTGCGTGAGATTTGAAAACAGCTTTGGAACTTCGCGAAAACAAAGAAGCATTCTGGAGCTAATGTCTCTGTTGCTTTCGATAAACTTCGTAATAATGGTTCCATGTACCGATGGGACGCTCAGATTAATAAGGTAATCCTCGTTGAAAACACGTCTGACATGCCTGGTGCTAAAAAAACGGAGAACCAGAAAGACGCACACTGCGGTCTCACCACCTAAATTCAATCAAGAAATAAGTTTCCTCAATTTGAATGCTCGCAGTATACTTCCAAAACTGACATCGCTTGAAACCTTGCTTCTCGTCTCGGCATTTAGCCTGACTTCGTAACAGTGGCTGAAACGTGGCTGACTACAGCTGTTCAAGATTTCGAAATAACGCCACCAAATTATGCGGTAGTACGCAAAGACAGACCAACTCGAGGGGGTGGCGTAGCCATTTTCATAAAGAAGAAAATTCCTTTTAGTATTCTACCAATTGCAGAAGGCGTGGAAGCAGTTTTTTGTCGACTACTTTTTGTCCTCACCCGACTGTTGTCGGCTGCGTATATCGAAGCCCTTCTGACGATATCGATGTGATGCATTCATTGTATGCGTACAAGCACAAACACGTGTTTGGATCTAGGCTAATCATACTTGGCGATTTTAACTTTCCAGATATAAATTGGCACACCATGGAAAGCAGAATCGCATGCTCCAACATGCTTATAGACTTGATGCTCGCATTTATTCTGTGTCAAAGCGTGACAGAACCAACACGCACACAAGCATCAACTTCTAACAATCTCGACTTGGTATTTTTAAGCCACCACTTTTCAGCAGGCGATGAAAAATTGAACTAGTTGATGGAATTTCAGACCACCAAATCATCTTATGCTCCCTCCTTGTACACGATGCCTGTTTAACGGAAAAACAAAGCACCACTTACTCCAATTTTAGCAAGGCAGAAGCAACAGCATAATCGGCTATCTTCTTTACGAACTAAGTGCTTTTGAAAATTCCGCCGACGCTACCAATAGTGACATAGAGATTATTTGGCAAAAATTCAAATCAATCGTTCTGCACTGCATTGATACACATGTGCCTTCCCGTACAAAGAAGAAAACAAACGTAATCTTTGGATTACACGCGAGATCATCTAAAAAAAGAAAAGTGAAAAGGCTAAGAAAATATTTGAAAACGAATTTTCAGACAACTCACAAATACAAGCTCACACTAGACATTTAAACCATGAAAGCAAAGCCAAAAGCAGCTAAAGATAATTACTTTCGTAACACCCTCAGTACCTTCTTGAAGTCCTCCCCACCAAAATTTTTGAATTACCTTATGCCAAAGGCCAACCCCAGTGCTGAGTCTGCACAGGAAGATGAAAACAGAGCAAACGTACTGAATGAATACTTTCATTCCGTTTTTACAGCAGATGATGGTGATCTACCGAGTTTTAAAACTTTCTCCAACACAGCTCTAGCACCCTGAACATAAGCAAAAGTGGTGCGTTGAATCTACTACTGAAACTAGACAGCAAAAAAGCCCCGGACCAGACGAAATTCCAAATGCCTTTCTTAAAAGTTATGCTGAGCAAATATTTTAGTATCAAATAATCATCTATCAAAAATATTTAGCAACATGTACTCTACCAAATGATTTGAATATCGCAAAAATTATCCCAGTCCTCAAGTCAGGAAATAAAACCAAACCTTCTAACTTTAGGCTCATTGCTCTTACGAGTACCTCATGCAAACTACTTGAGCATATCATCCTCAAACGTATAAATACTTGCCTCAACCAGAATAAAATAGATCTGCGCCGCCCTGTGGTCTTCGTGGCTGTGCCACATTAGCATCCACTAATTCGCTCCGCTTCGCCATGCAGGTTGGTCCATCGTAACAATTATACTAAAAAAACAAGTAACTACATGTTGGTACAGCTGCCGAGCCCGCAGTGTTTGATGTGTATCTGTTGCGATTGTATTGCTGTTCTCCGCAATATATTGCTGCTTGCGAGAGATATAGAAACTGACCCACGACCAGAAATGGCAAGCATTCTCATCGAGCTGAAAAAAGCTTTCTGCTGTACAGTCCAAGTTACTAACAGAAATACAGGACATCAAAACCCAGCCCCATGGAAACAGTGCTGCCATTTCTGAACTAAGCACACGTTTGGCTAGTGTTGAGACGAGCTGCCATTCTATTGAACCCATGAGGGAGCAGCTGGAATCGATACAATCCGACATAGTTGTTTCGGCTAGTCTAATTGTAAGATTGAAAAACCGCCTTGACGAAGCTGAAAACCGTTCAAGGCGTAACAACTTGTTGTTCTACGGCATTTCATATACTGACCCTAAAGAATTATTCGTGCGCTGCGAAGAAGTAATTATTCGCTACTGCGCTGAACACCTCAACTTCACATTAGGCCCTCAAATAATTGAGTGAGCACATCGACTGGGTAGACACTGTCAAGGTCGAAACCGACCGATTATTGTAAAATTCAATCTTTTTAAAACCAAGGAAGCGATACTATCCAACGGCTGTAAATTGAAGGGCACTCCTTTTGGCATTAGCGAAGACTTCTCCAGGCAAGTGCAAAACGCGCGAAAGCAACTCGCTGCTTTTGCAAAAAACAAGTCCGTTCCTTACTCGCTCCGTTATAAAACTCTACACGTCAACTCGAAGTGATATGTCGTTAACGAGTCATATAAAAGTGTCAAGGAACTTACATAGCTATCACGCCGTACTAAAACGCCCTGCCACGCTACGCGTGCAGCTCGTGCGCATACGTCTTTTTCGGTTATCTACACTAACATACAAAGCATTCTTTCAAAACAAGACGCTATATCAAACCTTGTTTCATCGTCTGGGAGTAATCTGCTCATAATAACAGAAACGTGGGTCAATGACGATGTTCCTGATGCGGAAATACTAGAAGACCTGCCAAATTTCGAACTAATCCGCAAAGATCAGCAGGGAAGCAGAGGTGGTGACATCCTCATTGCCATTAAGAAAGAACTTTCATTTTGCACCATTGATATACGTTCCGACCTGTAAATTCTATAGATCCTATGTCGTTCCAAGCCGCAACTTGCGCTCGTTGGCGTGTGCTATCGCCCCACAAGCAGTTCTTCAGATTTTTCTACGAAATTAAACAACATCTCAAGCCAGCTAGTCGAAAAGTACCCAAATGCGCTCCTTCTACTTTTTGGAGATTTTATTTACCCCAACATTGTTTGGTCAAACCCTCCACTAAGTACTGGAAGTCTGAAATCTAAAGAATTTGTAAACGTCTGCCTAAACTTCAAACTCACTCAAATGGTAACCGAGCCAACACGTGTCACGCTGGATAGTGCTAACATCCTTGATCTAGTATTTTCTTCAAGACCTGAAACACTATCTTCACTCACCTACCTTAAAGAAACAGGTTGCCACAAGTAATTCATGCCACTTTTGCTCTAACCCAGCCCGTGCGTCCGTCACATGAGAAAATCATCCGTCTCTATATTAAAGGGAATTACTTAGCGATCAATAATGAATTTGAACAATTTTACGGGGAATACGAAGCAACATTTCAAGAGCGTGGCATTCATAAAAAGTGGTCTCTTTTCACAGATAAATAGCATATTCAACAGATAAAAACATTCTAACATTATCAATCAACGCTAACCGGCACAAATCATGGTTCCCAAAAAACCTTTAAAAACTTAAAAACAAGAAAAATCGACTTTTTCGCCAGGCTCAACAAAACCCTCAGCACGACTCATGAAAGAAGTAATACGAGACTGAACGTACATATCTTACCGCTATCCGCAAAGCAAGTACACCTTCTTTCACTACGACCTGGCTAAGATGATCAGTGAAAACGCTGAGAAGTTTTGGCAAACCATCAACCCACAGTCAACCCGCACTATATATTTACCCAACGAACAGGGTGCAATGCTATATGATAAAGACACAGCTAACATGTTTAACACCGCATTTTCTTCTGTTTTCACCAAAAATCTGATGAACCATTTCCTACGTTTCTTGCACCTTTTGAGGCTACAATGCCTCCTATCACTTTCTTTATAGACGGCATTTCAAACATAATTGTCAATATAAACTGTCATCATCTGCTGGTTTCGATGAAATCACATAGAGGTTTTGGAAGAACACCAAATTTATTTTCGCGGCTTATCTAACGCTGTTGTTTTCCCAGTTACTGTCATCTGCAAACCTACCAAAAGAGTGGAAAATGGCCAGGTCGTTCCAATCTAAAAATGAGGCAGCAAAAGTTTATCCTTAAACTACCGCCCCATTTCCATCACATCAGTGCCTTGTAGGATCATGGAGCGTGTCATATACACTCATAAAATTAGCTTCCTTGATTCTATAAATTCTTTTTCACCATTCTCAGCATGGGTTCCGCAAAGGACTATCCTGCGAAACACCATTAGCTGCCTGTCTTCATGACCTGCACCTGAATCTAGACCCTAACACTCAAACTGATGCAGTTTTTCTTGATTTCACGAAAGCATGCGACAAAGTTGCTCCTCAACGCTTACTACTAAAACTCTCCCGACTGAATCTAAACCCCGCAGTTCTAACATGGATTGAGCAGTTCCTCACTAACTGCCTGCAATCAGTGCGCGTCAAAAACAGCAAGTCTGAGCCTCTTTCTGTAGAATACGGCGTCTTTCAGGGTTCGGTATCAGGCCCCTACTCTTTCTAACATATAATAATGACCTACCATTGCATGTTACTAGCAAAATCCTCATGTTTTTCGATGATTATGTTATTTTTTGTTCAGTTGTTAACATTACTGACCAGTCTGCTCTTCAACAGGACTTGCACAACAATAAAGACTGGTGTCAACGCTGGTTGATGATTTTAAATAATGGTAAATGCAAAACAATGTCGTTTTCTCGCAGTTCTAACTCGTTAAAATTTAAAAATGAAATAGCAAACGAGCAAGTACAGACCCTATGCCAATATAAATATTTAGGTGTGACGATATCAAATAATCTCGACAGGTGTGCGCATGTGAACAACGTTTTTGCATCATCTAAAACATTTGGGTTTTTACGACGTCATTTACAAAGCGCTCCACAGTATGTCATGTTACTAGCTTACAAAACACTAATACGGTCCAAACTAGAGTACGCATCAGCCATTTGGGATCCTCGCCAGATATTCCTCACAAACGCCCTTGAGGCTTTTCAGAATCCTGCCATTCGTTTCATTCATTCTGCCTTTTCGTCTGATATCAGCGTAACGTCTTTGAAATCGGAATTCGGTTTACAAACACTTTCTAATCGACGCCACATTGCTAGTTTATCATTATTTCATAAATACTACCACAGCGCGCTAAATCAAGTACCGCATATTTTGCCACCATCACGCATATCCTATCGCATTCGTCACGTTGCCCGTCTTCATGCTCGCACAGTCACCTTTGTAGCTTTTTTTTTTCTTCGAGCAGCCAAGAACTGAAAGGACCTTGCACAAGAAATCGCAAACTCAAGCCCTACTGTCTTCATTGAAGTAATCACATCACAAAATACCATATAATAAAGTGTTCAGCTTGTTGTATATATTGTAACTCACCCTTTATATAATACCCCCTCGTGGGGTTGTTAAGGAATAAAAGTGAAAAGGAAAGGGAAAGCATTTTATCGCCAGCGCAGAATGGATTCCGATAGGGATCATCCACAGTCACTCAGCTTGTTGATTTTATACATGACATCTGGAGTAGTATTCATCAACAAAACCAGACAGATCTTAATTCTTTTGATTTTTCAAACGGCATTGATTGTATTTCACATAATATTTTTATGCTAACATTGGAACACTCAATAGGTGAATGACCCGTACCTGAAAGGATAAAAGACTACCTCAAACTGTACGCGCTTCGAACAAATTATTCACACCAGTTTTAAACTCACTCATGCCACCTCTGGAGTCCCCAAGGGTAGTGTTTTGACTCCTGTACTCTTTCTCATCTTTATCTATGATTTACCCACTGACATCCCTGTAAATAAGAGTTTTTGCTGACGACTGTATACTCTACAAAGAAATTACTTCGCCAGTTTACCATGTCACTGTAAATAATGCTCTAAAACAGTTTCCGCATGGTGTGCACCCCGACAACTGAGCCTTATTATAAAAAAAACAGTTCTCTTGCGAATAACAAGAAAACAGCACGTACAGAAGTTTTCTTATCCAATAAGCGATGACCCGGTAACAGTAGTCGCGCAGCACAAGTACCTTGGGCTAACAATAACTTCTCACCTTAGCTGGGATTGCCATGTGAACAATATCACTTCAACAGCACTTAGGCGGCTCTTTTTTCTTAAGCACCGCCTTCGTCAAGCACCCCGTGAGACTAAATTACCAGCTTATAATACACTCGTTATAACAGTATTGAAATATGCTACCCCGGCATGGTTTCCATCGACTAACAAATTAATCACCATTATAGAGGGAGTGCAAGGAAAGCAATAAGGTTAATCTTCAATATATATCAACTTTCAGGCTCTTCAAGTGCTTTAATCAAATCGGCTGGATTACTCACAATCGAAAACCGCGCTGCTCTCGCCTGATTCAAACTGCTTCATCAATCAATTTATAACAAGTTAAATGTTGATAGTTCTAGGTACATCTCGATTTCAGACCCAAGAATAACTCGACTAAAGCCCTCATACACCCTAAATAAATATCGTTGTCATACAAATTGTTTTAAATAATCTTTCTTTCGCTAGCCATACGACAGTGGAACGACTTACCTTCCACAATTACTAATACCACCTCAATAACTACCCTTTTATCACTACTTGAAAATTATTTACATGATGCACAAACATAAAACGACAAATGTGTCGCGCCTTTCCTCATTATTGTATATTACTATTAGTATTTGTCCCGCGACCCGCATTCCACTACCTGTGCTTAGAATATATGTTTTTTTTCGTATTTTTTGTAAAGCTTACGTACTAATGTGTTACTATGACTGTATTCTCGCAACTATATTTATATGATATGAGGTGTCCACGTTAAACAGAGTTCACAGCTGCTTATAAATGGTTAGCATATGTGAACTTTTATATTTCTCTTTGCCATTCAGCACAAAAATC
Source organism: Rhipicephalus microplus (assembly GCF_043290135.1). Classification (NCBI taxonomy): domain Eukaryota; kingdom Metazoa; phylum Arthropoda; class Arachnida; order Ixodida; family Ixodidae; genus Rhipicephalus; species Rhipicephalus microplus. Next base: position 126,653,027 of record NC_134708.1, read on the forward strand.
AAAAAAAGAAAAAAACTGTTATGTTATTTCGCATTGTTTTTTCCTTTGTCTTTCTTCTTATATACGTATAGTTTGTGTCCTTCCTGCAATAATCTCTGAAGGGGTTGACAGTATGTACTAAATAAATGAAATAAATAAATAAAAAGTAAATAAAAAATAAATAAATACAAATGAATGAAAACCGTGAACAGAATACCCTAGCATGTGCAATAAAGCAGTTCAACGCACAGGAAGTGAGAGATCAATGGATAATGCAACTGCCAAGGCGAAACTTACCAATAATATTCGTGTCGGATGAAGCGTGCTTCGTACCATTGATCATGAGATAGATATCTCGTGTATGCACTTCATCACTTTGACATGATGTGTGTGCCCAAGTTTACCGCATTTAGGCGTTACAGAGCAAACACAGAAGTGCTTGTCTCGAACTCGATGTCGCGTGATGCTCGCGTGCACTAAACGTGTGAGTTGAAGTTCGCTAAAATAACTGAATCATCTGCGCATTGTACCCGCCGTACGTTTCGACGAGCGTCCTACTTTTCTGAAGCGAGGTTGGATTGAAGGAAGAAGTTTGCCAGGTCCTTGATTTTCTGGAAACCACGCCTCAAAACCAAAGAAAGAGGAGAGCTTATGACTGTTCGCTTGTGGACCGCTCGCTTTGCACTACTGATTTATCGCAAGCGTGGATAGCGGTGCTGGTGGCGGCGTTTTTCGCAGCGCCGCCTAGGCAGAGTCTGACGTCTTACACAGTGCCGTTACGAAGGACGAGGCTTGCCTTATCTTCTAGAAGTCACATTTAACACTAGACTGCGACGCATCGCTTCCTGACTCGGAGAAAACGTGTCTTATTTCTACATGGACATGGAGTCTCATGCCTCTGCAAATGCTTAAATTGTTCATAAACTTCTATGTCAAATATACGAGTGTATTCAGCGGAATTCATTGTATCCGCATGCATTTTGTGTATGTTTTTGAGTTGTTTCATTGATATTGTTTAGTTGTGAATTATAACGAGAGTGACCTCTAATTCTTAAAATGTGGTATGTAAACTTCTTATGCTATTTATGTTTGAATTTTGAGTTTACAATTTCAGGTTGCTTGAAACCAATGTATTGAATACATATATTGTTTAAGCTTTGCACTGTCACGGACTGCGGAGGAACAAGGGTCTTTGTCAGGCTGTTCGCCTTAGCCCTTTGCCCCTGCAGTGAGCTCTGTATCCGGCTTACTGTAAATAAAAATACTACTACTACTACTAATACTACTACAACTGGTTGCTGCTTCAGATATACCGCAAAAAGACATCGGGCAAGGGACTGTCGACGCAACGTGACCTGTACGCATTATCAAGGAAGACACGCTTCTTCAATGTTTTCTAGAAAGGCTCAAATAATGACGCCACGACAACATGCAACGAGCAGAACTTCCGCGTACCTTGTGTCAGATAGCAATAGGAGACTTGATAGAATACTTTTGCAAACATTCAGAGCATGGATAAATTGTCCAAAGGGTTCTTCCTATATCAGAAGCATTCTGAATAACGGTAGCCAGCGCTCTTTTATTAAAGAAGACGTTTCCAGAAAAATAAACCTATAAGTGCTGGAAGAAATCGGCATTACCATCAACCTGTTTGGAACCAAACATGGTTTTCGACGTACGCGTCGAAGACTAATGCAAGTAAGTTTGCAAAGCCAGTACGAGGACGCTCAGTATGTCATTGAAAACATTGAAATAGGACACATATGTGAAGCCATTGTTGGGGTACCCCGAAGTCAAGCATACATCAAAGGGTTTCAGAATTGCCGTCAACCAGTGCTTAATGCACTTCGTTTTTCCCACGTAGCACAAGAAGAAAGCATAAGCCTATTGATTGGTTAAGACCAAGAGACTTCAGTGGACATGATGACCACAAAGGTATCCGTTTCATTGAAACAACAGTGGGTTGGAAATTTCAAGGATCATTAAGCGATGAAAGTATTCATATACACACAAGTGCAAACGTTTGTGTATTTAAGACGAACTGCTGCATGAACAATAAACAGATGCAGAAACGGGCAAGCTCTGAACTGCAAAAGATCTGGCAGCTTGAAAGCTTAGGGACCACTAATGCAGATCTACCATCCTCTCTTAACGAAACGGTTTATAATGCTTTCATTTGAGTGATTGAGTTGCGTTATCAAATATACAAAGTGTCCACACCTTTGAAGGTTCCGCCAAAAGACATACACGATTATCATACACAGTAAAAATTTTTACACCCAGAAGAGTGTAAATGAGCTTGTCCCATGGACGACACCCTAAGGGTGTTAGTTCAGCACCTTCCAAAAAGGGTGCTTTTACATGCACCCTTAGAATAGGGTGTACATGTAAAAAAACTGTAGGGTGTTATAAAAAAACCCTTAAGGAAGGGTGCCTTCGATGTCCTTCACTTTTTTAGCACCCTCTGAGGAGGGTGCGAGAAGGGTGCACAAGGGTGTTGAGTGCTCATGGCAGGGGTTCCAGTATTCTTTTAAACTGCACTAAGAGATATCTGCATGTACTGATTACACACTACTTGAAGAAAGTGGTCCTGATTATCAATGGTGTGCCACCTGTCGAGCTCCATTAATTGCGTGTGGGCAAAAATATAAACACGTACAATCGTGTATGAACTTTTGCTGGATCTATCTATACTTCACATTATATGCATAATGCGCGTTACAGAAAACTAAGCGTTGCTGCCCTTGCATATTGCATTTTTTAAATATCCAATTAAAACTTATAAACTTTTCTTCTATCACACAACTTTTTCACCAGATGTGCAACATGTTGACGTATACGTACACTACACACACAACACCTGAAATGTTTATTACATTTTTTCAGTTTCACTTTATTGACAATTCTTTGAAACATACAATTACAATGGTTCAGTTTCGTATACTACTTCAAGTACATAGAGACTACAAATGAAATACACGCTAATATATCCCTATAGGTCTTTCAAGTACCTACAATCCCAGTGGTTTCAGGTTACTACTCCTTCATGTACACAATCGGTTAATGGGAATGGAATACAGGTAAATATATACTTATAATTCTTTCAAATATATACAATCACCAAGATTTCACTATATACGCCTTCATGTACACAATCGTTTGCAAGAAGTGATGCACACAAAAATATATATTGATAGTGTTTTCAAATGTATACAATCGCAGTGGTTTATGCTTTGTATTCCTGGATGTACAACACTTGGTTATGAGAAATGATGTACATGCAAACATATATGGGGTTTCGCACATATAACTTTAGCGAATACTTTAAAAGCCATTACAATGGTCAGAAACAGAATAAGCTAGAAATGAACACAAAACTGAGTCAGGACACACAAAAAACAAAAGCGGTAATGCATAATAACGGCTAATCACACAGCTGGGTCGTTTTATGCCAAATGTCCCAGTCATTTTGGCAACCATCTCAAATGTATTGAAAAAACTCGTGCTGCATTGAAAATAGTGAACTTCTGGAATATTTAGGAGAGGAAAAATGTTTGGTCATGTGGCTGCCTTCTGAACTTCCTGGAGTGTCGTCTAGGTGTTGTATGTAAAAAATTTTATTTTAAAAGCATTGCTCCTTCTTTCTATACAAAAATCGGTCTACGTGTTACGTAACAAGAGTTTAATTTGGGCGAGTTGGTTCATCGTGGTTGTGTGCTAGTCACAGCGCGACAACTTCAGGAAGAGACAGAAAGGACAGGAAAGAGCACCGACTGTCAACTGAATTTAATGAATGTGCTACGAGCACTTTTATACGAAGTATAAGAACCGTGCTCATGCGCGACGACACGTGTTACCACTACGAAATAATCTTAACTGAGAAAAAAAAAACTCCCTCTCGGAAAGGATTAGTGAACGTGTAGTGATGCACTGATCATTGGTTTACCTGATAAAAAATACTTCTACAAACGTTAAATTGGCATTAAGTAAACCTATTCTCGTGACGAATGGTGCAAGATTGACTATTCCTGTTGCTGTTTAGTACACACACTTTTGAAAGCTTGCAAGTGGTGGAAAACAACACGTTAATCTCATATCTGCTTGCTATTTGTTTAATTGTGACACGTGATGTGGTATAACATGCAAAGGTTTTGGTCATTGTTTTTTTGTTGGTCCTGTCTTCTTTAACTTTAATTTCTGCAGGAGGGTTTCGCAAACGGGTGTGCTGATTCTGTTGGTATATCAAGCATCTTTTAGTCTTTTATTCTGGTTTTTAAGCCTGACCTCACCCTTGTGTTAACATGACTTCTAAAAGGTGGCCTGAATACATGTGGTATCTATTCCTCTATTTAGTAATTTTGAATGCCCACTATCAAAAGGCAGAACATTCTTAGCTCTCCTGGGCTGATAACACCAGCCAATACCCCAACAGCATCATCACACTCGTTTGCGAAACCCTCCGGCAGAAGGTAAAGTTAAAGGAAACAGGACCAAAAGAAAAACAGAATGACTAATGACCTTTGCATGTTACATGGTACTACGTACATAAGGTGTCTCACAATTTTAGGAAAAGAGCCAGCAGATATGGCATTGTTGTTTTCCACCCCTTGCAAGCTTTCAAAAGTGCATGTACTTACAGCAACAGGAATAGTCAATCTTGCACCATTCGTCACTAGAATAGGTTTACTGAATGCCAATCTAATGTGTATGAGATACCGCTTACATGTGGAAAAGTAAACATAGGACAAACTGGGAAATGCTTGAATGATCGAGCAAGACAGCATGCTTCAGACGTTAAGAATGGCTATAGTAGTCTTACGGCCGGACACCGTAAAGAATGTAAGTGCAGTCCTAGGTTTCATAAAACACGGTTTTTGAAAAAAAAGCAAGCAGAAAGAATGAGAGATTTTAGAACTTTTTATCAGTGAGGCCAAGAATCAATGCATCAGTACACTTTCACTTATCTTTTCCGAAAAAGAGTATTCTTTTCTCAGTTAAAATTATTTTGTCATGGTCACAAATGTGTTGTTGCAGATCAGCCCTGTTCTTGTGCTCATTATAAAAACGCTCGTAGCACCTTCAATAAAATTCAGTTGACAGCGCTCTTTCCTGTCCTTTTTGCGATAAGATTTTTATTATAGAAAGAATTTCATTTCCTTACAGTTTAGTTTAATGATGAGTTTTCATTGTATCACAACATGGAGCAAATTGCATCTCAATACGGAAAAAATCACGATTTTCTGAAATTCGTGATATTTTCTCATATATTTCAGCAGCTTGAGAGGTCTAAAGATATTTTTTTCTCAAAATATACTTTCTGTGGAGTAAGTATTCACTGCTCAGATATTCATACAAAGTACAATATTGCAATGAAAATGCAAATATAACACAGTTTGGCTTTATTCTTGGAAGCAAATGTGGCGAAAAAATTGCACTAATATTATTGAGCTTCAAATACCTTAAAGAAGCACATTTACTTAACAGGTAGACCGAATTTGCTTTAGAAAAAATAATGGGTAGTTTTAAAACGAAATTTTTCACAAACAGCACACAGACGGCATCATGCCAGGAAGTTATAAGCCAGCCACATGAACAAAACTTTTTTCTCACTGAAATATTCCAGCAGTTCACTGTTTTCAACGCAGTAAGTCAGCACATTTTTTTTCAAATACATTTCAGATGGTCGCCAAAGGGGCTGGGACATTTGGAATAGAATGGTCCAGCTATATTTAAGCAAAATAACTTACACAAATAACAATATTTGTTCATCTACTATGACCACACTAGAAAAACTTGTTCAGGCATTGTGACACTAAAATTTTCAGTGTCGTACTGCCTGAACAACTTGTTTGATAAACGCCTAACTCACGCCTAGAAAAAGCCGCTCTATCACGGTGGTTGTTAAAGGCCTTGCGGCCATAGACAATGTTGAAAAAAAAAATCAACTCATCAGTGCTATCACTCCTTCTTCGTCATTACTGACACGGAAGATTTTTCGGTCATCCACGTGCAGGTTCAGGAAGTAGGCTTGCTCTAGGCTGGGGCTGGGGTATACCACGTAGGACGTCAGCGGCACCCTCTCGTCTTGTATTAAGAGCAAATATTACTTCTCATAAAATGATGTTCGTGCTGTTCTGGCAGCATCATATATGAAGAATCTGTTGTGTGTATCCTTTGAAATGGCGTGTAATTGACATTACACTGAACTTGAACCATACAACCCATACATTCCAATAATTTTGTATGATAATGATAAGATAGTTTTCCAGCACACAGCAAATTCCCGAATTGAGGTGAAGTGTAAGACTACAGCTCGAAAATAGCACTTACGAAAGCCTGAACTCACCTAAGAATCAAATTCCTTATAGGGTAGTGAGCCAGTGTGAAAAACAGTTATTAAAGTACAACGTTCAGAACATGTAGCATTATTCAGAACGCACAAGAAACTTACCTCTTCATGTACAAACAGTGAAGGCATCTCTGCTTTCTCTTTTACATGAGAACAAATGATCTTGGGCGTGGCACTAGCGAAGAGGTCTGCAAAAAAAGTAAAAGATTTACTGGCTTTAATCACGCTTCTAACAATTTGAGCAATTGTGACAATTCAGCAATCAGTGCAATTCTGACTGCCTCTATAAGGGCATCAAAAATGAACAATTTTCTCGTTCTTTCTACCCTCACAAGAAGCTCCGTCCATGGCATCTAATCCAAATTTGAAGCTGTGCTTCCTATTCGCCTGCTTTCTAGACGTAGGGCTGCGAACATGTATTTTGCGCCTCTAATCTAGCACAGAAATTTATCATGTATAATTCGATCATCTTAATTCCATGTAATTTGATAAAAGATGTGATAGCTCGTCCAGTTTTTAAAGAGTTGTGGGCCTGCAATAGGCACTGCCTAGCACGTATGAAAGTATTTCTTTAAAAAATCTTCAAATCTTGCTTTCAGAAAAGGCGTCTAGCATATTTCGACAACCAAGCCCATCCTCTGATGGCAATCAGGGGCACGCTATTAGCGATTATTGACCACGGGATTTACAAACGTAACCCGTGCCTAAATACTCAGTTTAAACACAATCAAGCAAGTAGGAGCGCTCGAACGACACCAAAGCGCGCGGACGCCGTCTAAGTTGCAGCAGCCATGGCTTATGCTAGAGCTACTGCACATAGCTCCCACAGTCACGTATACTCTCGCGATTCTGTTATAACGCTGAACGTTATCGCAGATAAAAGCAAAGCACGAAAACAGCAAACAGAAACGAGGTAAAATAACGCACGGCGATGGCCACAACAACACGCCTTCGGAAGTCTACTAGATCTTTGCCTGTTGCTGGTGACACGTGTCCTAAATATTTTAAAAGACCGACGCGCACGTGCTAAGAGCATCGCGGCATATCAGCACCTCAAACTGTACCGCCTTTAAGCAAAAAAAGGCCATTTCGTAGAGTGCGCCTCTGTACATAAATTTTTCGTTGTCTTTCTTTTTTTACGCTTACACCTGCAGAAGCACGTTGCACATTTGAGTAATAATAGAAATGTTATTACGATGTAGCCTAAAGCGCATCTTGAAAGAATATCAATCACTTTTAGCAGTGTAGAGACAATGTGCGATCAGCAACTAATCGCGTACCTGTTAAGTGATCACATCACGCACTGTATGAGTGATGCAGGCACTTACACAACATCGCGCATAGCAGGGTGAACTCGTCAAGTCACACGTTTAATCGGGCATCTGCAACAGGCCTGCGAACGCATGCTGTTGTAAATGGCTGGCAGCCTACTTCGGCAGAGCTGCTGCAAGCGCCCAGCTAGCGCTGTATGATTACTACCTACGGAAACAGTACACTCACCGTTAACAGGCCCACGTTGTCCGCGTCCGCCACTCCATGAATATTCCTTATTCCGAGCGTCACTTCGAACACGGTGTCATGCGTGACCACCATTGAAGATGCGCCTGTTCGCTGGAACTCACACAGCGACCAAGACCCCAGACCAACGCAACGCATTTGAAAGACGGATCAGACAGAAAGAGAGCAACGTTGAGAGAGAGGAGGAGGAGGCACTGGCGGCGGCGCCGCAGCTGTTGACGCAGGTGTTCGGTGACGCAGCTGTTCGCTTATCTACACCACCGTTGTGGGGGCGGGGGGGACGGCTGGCCTGGGTGAGCGGGGGGGGGGGGACCCGCCAAGACGGCGCCGAAAGGCAAACGCTGTGGTGCATACGGCGGGCGGCGGTTCGACGCGGAAGGCAACGAATTGCGCTTCAAGAATGACTCCTTCTAAATGGCAACTCTCCTTCCGCACAGCGGTGCAGGTTATATACCAGCTTTGTGTTCTTTGAGTATTTTGACAGAATGCAACTGCAGTGGGTGAAAAATAGTGAAGCAAAACTTGCGGAAAACAAAGTGCACCCTGGAACGGCCAGAAACAATAATTGTTTCGTCCTCGGTGGCATTAGCGGGGGAGCATCGCTACACATTTTTCAGAGGAATTTTTTTTCGCATTGTCCGTGTCTGGCGATTCCGCGTATGGTGCCGCAAACACTGAATGCGTAGTCGAAGCTGGAACAAATTAATCCACAGTCGCGGATGTTTAGAAGGTTTGTCACGCACCACGAAACGTGCCGAGGTTGTTATAACAGACTTTTTGCTGACCACATGATCAGCGCATAATTCCATATGGTTGCCCAATGAGCTAGCTAAGCACCTGTAGCAAAGGCAGGGCACGTTCTTGTTAAACGTTGTTAATATAAACGATGGTTGTGCATAAGTGCAGTGAGAGGTTTCCGTGTGAATTGGTCATAACCCACGTTTTCGACCGTAGAAGCGCCTCAACGGAGCTAATGAGCTACCACAGCAAGTTCACAAGCAACGATGAGGTACGACAATGTGCAGCTGTTTTCCATGTACTGAATAGTCCGTGTACAGTGCATTGACCACCGCCATTTCTTAAGCCACCTCCCATATAGACTCCCAGTCTGAACAGGCGTGGGACCTTAAACACTACGAAGCAGTGCCCCCCTCCCGCACACACACACGCACACACAAACACACACACGCACACACACACACACACGAAATTCGAGGGCGCACGGGCTGATACACACATATACTTATGCACAGGCGCACACACATACACGTATACACACATACGGCCACACACACGCGCGACAGTAAACGCACGCCTGCATAGGCGTACACATGTGCACAGGTACGCTTAACACAAGCACGGACTTGCGCATACACGCGCACGCACACATGCACGGGTGTACACAAAATCGCGCTTACACACGAACACATGCGCAGGCTCACGCACACACACCCATACTGGGGCGAACATTATGTTCCTGTATATATTTCATAGCAAACATGTAGCTTATAAACAACGCTAATGAAAGCTTTCGTAACATGGATTGCAGTTAATCGCCATTATGGTTGAAACGCGATTTGCTTCTGCTGGCATTCTGCTGTATTTGGAGAGCACCTTCACATATTCTAAGCCAATTAGGCCGTCAGTTAACGCAAGATTCATATATTCGTGCAGTAGCTACGCTGCTCGGCCGCCAATCTGAAGGTCGTGGGTTTGATGCCGGCCGTGGCAGTCGAATTAAGACGGAGGCGAAATGGTAGAAGCCTGTGCACTGTGCGATATCAGCGCTCTTTAAGACCACTAAATGGTCAAAATCTCTGGAGCTTTCTACTACGATGACCGTCATAATCATATCGAGGTTTTTGAGACGTAAAAGCCCAAATATTATAATTATGTGTTCTTCTTATGGTGATTATTCCATCTGACGAATCGTCACCTACACCCTTCTCAGGCACAAAAGCACCCTTAGAGCCTATTTTAGGGTGCTATCGAGGCAAGCACCCAAACAAAAGGGTGCTTTTTTTTCAATCGACCACTTATGGGTGTTAAAGGGTGTTACAAAGAGTGCTTTCTCGCAAAAGCACTCTTTTTACACCCTTTTGGTGTGAAAATTTTTACTGTGTACGGTAGCGGTCAAACAATTTTGCTGCGCTTTTAAGGAAAACCCCGTGGACATAGTTTCTCTAGGCACGTCAAAAAAGTCGCTTTCTGACAAACAAAATTCGTGGCAAAGACCAGCTTGGTTGGCAAAAGACAAAAACTGTCTTAAGCACTTCACCCCAATCTGATCCATGTTGAAGACGATGCAAAAAAATGCGGAAGTAGGCAAAATTAACCGAAAACAGCGATTCGGCTTTAGATTGGCAGTCCTCCAGGCAGGACGCGATCTACCCAACGCTTTGACCATTCGGGATTTGCACCCCAGTCTTGCCGAGGAGGATAGCTTGCTTCAAATTCGAACAAGACTTCAGAACATCATGAACCACAAAGGCATCACATACCCGATACTGCTTCCCGATGACCACATCTCTACTGAAATCATCGTAACGGGCTTACACAGGAGGCTTCTTCACGCAGTAGTAGCAACAACCGTCGCTAAACTCTGAAAGTGCTTCCAGGTGACGAAGCCTCCGGCCCTGCCCATGGCGGCGCTACCTGCTCACCCTGTGATTGTGTGAAAACCAATATGCAAGTTTCACAGACGGTGGCGTCGCCATGAGGCATTCCTCGTAATTGTCGTTTGGGGGATGTCCACGCAGCCGGCCCATGCCATCGTTCAGTCGGCCTCACCTTGGTGGTTCACCGGTATTTTGTCGCTGGAAATTTCTATTGTAGTTATTTTGAATTCAAAAGTGAACTACCGAAGTCGGGCAGGTACTGTGAGTCGTAGTAGCAATCATTTACTCTTTATTGCTTGCTTGCTTGCGGAGCTAGAAAAATCACGGTATATGTTAGATGCCGCTGTGCAGACGCCATGCATTCAAAGGCGATGTTTCTTGCTTTGCACGAACACGGCCGCTCGATCTATCCGGCCGTGGCGTGAGCAGTTGTCACAAAGCTGTAAGTGCACTCCTTCACACCATAGCAGACAATTTGCCCGTCGTTCAAAACTTTTGTTTCTTCAATATACTTCGCACACGCGTTTCAAAACACGCCGTGTAGAATATAATACATGATAGAGTCAATGAGCCTCTCAGCAAAGGTTTGAAAACACGGTGGCTGCCCCCCAAAATACTACGCAGTCTGAAGTGACACGCACACTGGCAGCGGCTGCCGGCGCGCCGGCTGCATGATCCCCAAAACAACAGTCATGTTGGGCTTGCACTAGCGCCTTCTCCAAGCGCTGAAAGTTGCGATTTGGCATCGTTACTGCATATTGCATAGATGCATCAGTGTATAGGAGGAGTGAACTGACCCGGAAATCCTACACCGCACTGTTCACTTGTCAGAGTTAGGCATTATTTGTATATAGCTGGTCTTGCGCTGGACAGTGGACAATTTCTTTGAACTTCATGTATTTCCTTTAGTCATTTACGTATTGTAAATGTATTGCCTTTAGTTTGTATTGCCTTCATGTATTGCCTTTAGTTTTACGTGCTTCTCGCGAACTTCGTGCTTGCATTTCACCATCGTTCTTTATTAGTTTTTTTATTACTAAAGGATCATGATGTAACCTAAAGCTAAATGACGGCAAAATAGTCGCCTAACCTAACAGCATTTTTGTTTCCTCAAAGCGCGCCCACAGCAATTCATGGTCCGGGAGTGTTTAAAACAGTTGAGGTAGTGCGTGCGAGAAATAGAGTGGAATGCGGAGTGGCGCGTTGCACGTGAGGCTTCCCTTGAATACGTGCCGTAGTAAACGGCAGCGTCGAGACGCTCTGCTCTTCATACACAGGTGTATTAGTCCTTTAAACCCGGTTTTCTACAATATAAATCTTCGGATTTTACACCCCTTGTTTCTTGAAGCAGATGATGAGAGGTTTATATTGCTCAAATAGACATTTTAATGCTTGGGAATTCAAGAGACACTCCTGCATATTTAATGTACGCATCTATTACTAGAAATTTTCCTAATTATTCCCTGCTGCGAGTGTGGGGCGGGCAAGTAGTTTCTCTTGGATTCGTTTGCAGTCGCTCTAATTGGTGTGATTTTCAATTCGTTTAATTCTTGACGTTGCATAATTGCTTGTTCCTGTCGCACCATGGTTCGCTAAATTGCTTTCATGCATGAGTTTAGTTTCTCGAGTAGCTGCATGATGGTGTCCGATGCCTGGTCCGTCTAAACGGATAATGCTTCTTCTATGGTGTCAGGACCTTTGTGATGCTCATATTGCTTTTCGATGTATGGCTGTGTCACACCGTTAGAGGGCAAGCTGTGCTCTTCAGCGTGTGGTGTATATTTTTAGGGCATTTGTGGTCCATCTGATTGTTTCAGCGTTCCCAGCGTTTGTGAGTTTACCGCTCTTTGCTCACAAATACTTTGCGAGGTCTGAATCCAAGATGTGGTGTGTCCTTGTTATGCGTCTAGTTTCCGTTGGATGAAGGGTTCAATTTGTTACTAGAACTTGCACAGGAACCTGACGAAGCTGCCTGTGCTTGTTTGCAACGTTCAAGTGTATGCTCAACCTCATTGTCGTTTCTTGCCGCAGTCGATCCCGTCACCTGCAACCACGTCAGCAATAGAGTGTCGGAGTTTCTCGCAATTGTTGCTGGTAGCTCTCCTTGTTTCGATTTTATGGCCGCTCTCTTCTTGGGTAGTAGTGCACTCGTGACTTTAAAGGCTCCAGTGGGGCAGTTGCGGTCCAGAGAATGGTGGCCTGCTGTTTCACAGGCCACGCAGAATCGCGTCTCTTTGCACTGGCTATCCTGCTCGTGCGTGTGGCCACAGTGATGACATACAGCTTGCGATGGTCCGAACTTGGTCATGTGACCCCCTCTATGACACCGAAAACATTCGAGGGCCTGACACCTGTGCTCGTACGCTTGGACAATTTCATAGTCCATAGATAGTCGTCTCGGAAAATGTGGAGTACCCAAGGGAATCAGAAGCATCTGTGTCTTGCCCGTTATCAGAAATCCCAGAATGTTAGCGGATTCGCAACAAATGTGATTGGCAATATATTCGTTAATGTGCTTAGCTCGTATCATTATGACGCCCTTGCAAGTAACTTCAGCAGATTGGGTGGCGGTCACTACCTCAAGAGGAATCTTGCGCTCCTAAACTGCTGATCCCAGCGTCAGAGCTCTCCTTTTGCTAGCAAATTGTTCTAGTGCTGCTTATTCCAAACGGGCAATCTAAGTGCATTATCCTAAGCTATATACTTGAATGCAGTATGTTCAGCGGCAACACTGGCGGGAGCAGTCTGTCCTATAGAAAGAAAAATAGACCTCTCCCTTTTTGTAAACAGTGTGACGTAACTGCGCACACCCCACCCACCTTAGCCTCTCTCGAAGCAGGGACTAGTTGGCAAGAAAGTTGCGCCAACGGCATCTTTCTGCATAGCAGAGCTGGGTATCTGCATTGTTTTGACAGAAATTTTAACATGGCTATGTTTTAAAGTTACAGATTCTGAAAGGAGGGAGTCGCATGAAGGGTCACTGCTCATAGTGTGGACGTTTGCTCGTTGTAGATGGATGGATTGAGAAACTTTATGTAGAGTACTGAGAGACGCGACTAGCACGGAAAGGCCTTCAGCCACGTATATGGCAGCCATAAGAAAATGTGATCGTTTTTGAAAGCAAATGTTTTGAGTGTACACGTTGACGGGGGCATGACATGGATGAAAACTTCTTCAATTGCCCTTACGGCATGTGTAATGCACTTTTAAACAAGGTACACCATTGGCAGCAGCGTGGTTTTGAGCTGCTGTGCGTGACGCCATGAATAGCATTCTCACTCATTGCGCAAAAGTGTGATCGGAGATGAATGAAAAAAAGGCTTCTTGCCGTGCGTTAGGCTGAGGTTAACATATCCTCGTAAAAATTAATGTGAAATTCTGCCGCTGCATTTCACGACAGGGAGTTTTCGAATACGGGCCCCAAACAAATGGCGCGAAAGCTTCTGCGCATGCGCAAAACTGGAACCGCGCGAAGCCTGCCTAAAAGTTTTGGATCAGGCAAACATGACGGCACCCACTGAAGTGACGGCTCTCGGCCAAGATTAGAGTGACTAAGAATAGGGGGATTTTCAAAGAGCGGCGGACCCTATTCGAAATCTCACCGATCCTGCTTGACCCAAAGCACACATACGCAAAAGACTTTGAGCCCCAAACTTTTGGGGACGCTATTCAAAAACTACCTAATAACGTAGTGAAAATTTATGAGATGTAAAACACAACTGAATAATATACTATCTGGAACAGCTGCATTCTGCATTTGACATCTATAACGTGTTTTTCTACTTTTAAGCTTGATACAGAAACTTGTAATGCGCAATGTCACTTCATAAGGATGGAGCCGTAAAAGTGCAAAGTAGATAAGAAACGAAAATCTCCGCTGTTAGGATTAACATGTATCAATTATCCGATAATACGAGTTATAGCTATGGTGAAGCGTATTTGCAGATTTGGCAACGCTACGACATGCTCATAGCTCATGCGCGTATGTATCACTCGGAGATCATGCACTTTTATTTTTCTGCATGCCGCGCACACGCTGAGATGTGCCCACTCGCAGATGATCGCGTCAAATGCATTCTTGCCTTGACTAAAATATGTCAGATCATGAAGTTCTATCGACAATCGGTTACTGCAACCAGCCCACAACGAATACCAGTGTTTTCGCAAAGATGATGCATCATGTTATTCACACTGCACAGACCACGCACACTAATCTCAGTTTCAGCGCCCGTAAAAGTGAACCAATATGTCGATGTCTTTTAACGCCCACTACACGCCACAGTCAACACTGCACATTTTCGAAGGCGATACCGCTGTTCCTCGCACAGGCCGCCACGTATGTTCACTTCTCGGAGTTCAGAAGCCAGCCAGCGTGGCGAATATTTTATTATGCACTTTACCACACACCTAGATGTTCTCTGACACATACCACAGCTATTGTTGCCACTGTGAGATGAATATTAGGCTTTCAAAAAGAAAAGAAAAACTTGCTTCAAGCACCGAGCGACTGCACACCACTCAGCCACCGTCGGGAGTGTTTTGACAATCACCGCCTTGCACGTGCACCGGTGACGTGAGGCTGTGACGTATCCCGGTAGAGGTCTATTGATGGCTTCGGGATCTTCTGTATAGACGTTTGATTAAGCGGCCTGATGAGCACGAAAATGTGACGCTTTGGTGAAAAAGAAAAGAGGAGAAAGATAACAGCAGAAAAAAATTGCGGCACGTATCAGGAGAAAAGACAGCGCATGGCAGTAGCGATGACTGTCAAAGGAAGAAGCAGCAGCGAGGGCTCGCAAGAACACGGCGTTCGAGAGGCTATTCAAGTTAGCGAGAGCTACTGAAGAGAACCGCTGCCTCCTGACGAGTCATGCTCTTGTGGACGCTTGCATTCCGGACATCTAACTTCTGTCCAGTTCTTGGCTGGTTCCTGGACTTGTGTGCGTCCACCTCACCCGGCTGTTCGTCATGAGGTACTGCGACGTGCCGACGGACAACTCACTGCTTATCCAGCCACGCCGCCTCTTCCCGGTCGTCCACCGAGTGGGTCTACCGCTGTCCGACTGTGCGACAGACGAATACGCCCACGTTAGTGAGTCACTGTTTCCCCTAGAGACTACGTTAGTCAATATATGTGAGTTTACCGGCCTTGACGTATTCGTATTTGTTCTTCAATGCACCCCACATGAATTAGAAGTACGTTCCGTCAATCTATTCACTACATTTGTGGCGTCCGCGAGACAGGACTGAGCTCTCCTAAAATCTTCTGAGAGCCTCACTGTGTTTATGTGAGGTGGTTAAGAATGGATGCCGGAAGGCTGATAGGTCTTGGTAAAGAGTTGGGACTCTCAGGCGTGGACTCTTCAGCAGTGGACAGATAATGAGGGTGAAAGGGAAACCCAGGAGTGTACACTAAAGCGCGAGGCAGCCAAACAAGACCATGAGGAGTTGCAGCGGCAAGCTCGAGAACACCATCTGTTAGAGCTTCAGCTTCACATGCAGGAATCGCAGCAGGCTCCCCAAGCAGTCCCTGCTGCACCTATGGATCGTGACTCAAGCATTCAAGGGTTCCAAAGTCCGCACAAACTCATTCTTGCGTTCAACAAATCAAAATCAGAAATCAGAATTGTTTATTAATTTCATAAATTCTGGTTATTTTAAATGAGTTTACAGGAGGAGGACCATGTGTCAGGGACTGAATTGGGACCTCCTTTGCAGGCTAAACATGAAGAAAAATGTAACAATTGCTTCAACAGGAAGGAGAAAAAGTTTCAATGTGCATTTTGAAAACAGTGGGCAAAAAGAATTTTAATACTTATTATAATAGTAAGAAAACATGTCATACACTTAAAAAAAAGGTTTGCAGTATATACAGAAATAAAAAATGACACCAAAATATTTTTGGGCTGTGTAAACTAAAAGTTATTTAGTGTTGTACTGATTGAGAAGAAACTTTTTAAATTCTTTGACATCAGTTTAGAGTCATTGACTTTAAGAAAGATTGAAATGAGTTTCTTAGAGAAAATGCACTGAAATAAGGGGGATGTTTACCGTAGTTAGTTCAGATTTTCAGCAAAATGAAGTTTTTGTTTGAAGCAAATTTTGTGTCGTTAGGGTCAAAAATTGGAGGGACGATGGAGAAGGGGATCAATTATTATTGCGCTTCGATAACCAGGCCACTGAATTGGGTTTTACTGTGTCATGTACTGTAAGAAGAAAATACGCGTAGAAGAACTATTTAAAACTGCTGTTAAATTAGGTAGAATTTACTATCCTGATTGCTTCGTACTGAATTTTCTGTATCGGCGCAAGGTGAGTATTGTAGGTATTACCCCATGATGGATTGCAATAGTTGATGTCTGAGGAAATAAATGCCGATTATAGTGAAAGGAGAATAGAGTGTAATAAAAAGGGGTGAGATCGAATGAGCACGCGTATACCATAAGGCAGCTCCTTTTCAACATTTAAATCGTGGCTATGAAACTACGGGTTTCTATCAAGTCTGACACATAGGTAAGCCCACAATGTGCTCAATGCCTACATTCAAAGGTACGAGTATTTGGCCACTAACAAGGAATGACCTAGAGAAATTATGACCTCTCCTTGAGCTTTTGCCTGATGGGGGAAGCTCTTTCGGTAGTCAGGCGCATGTCCGCCGAAGATGCGACTGACTTTGAGAAGCTCAAGTCGATATTGCCCCAGAGGTTTTGATACGCAGAAGATAGCTATCGCGTCTAATTTTGTGAGGCCGAACCGGAAAAAGGCGAAACAGGACGTCAGTTTGCCGGTAAATTGATGGGGTGTTTCGGCCACTGGCAAGAGATGGACCAAACCGAAAAAAACAAATGATGCCTCGCAAAACGGGGTCGGCTCGCGACAATTCTTGCTGCAGTGCAACAAGAAACTTGCTGTGTTTATGAAAGAGCGAAGTTGCAAAGATTAGGACAAAGTAGCTAGAACAGCTGATCACTACCGTGAGGCTGAATGGCTAACCCATCCGTCTAGAATAAAAGAGGACACTGCGAATACGAGGAGTGGGATAGCAGCCAAAGGGCCAACATGTGCTCAGGGAAAACCACACTGCTTCATTTGCAACAAGCGAGAACACAAGGCATCTGACTGCTGGACAGGGTCTACGAGAGCCAAGTCAGCGAGCAATTGGAAAGAAAAGAAACCTGAGGGCTTTCTTAAATATACAAAAGACCGCAATGAGGCTTCGTGTTTTCTTACTCAGCCTGGCCAGACATCGAAAGAAACTAACCATCGTAAAAAACAGAGTGATGCGGAAAAAGATGATTCCGGTCCCGAAAATGTTGGCTCAGGAGCGCATAGCGCGGTTCGACTTAATGGGCGAGAAAAAATATATAGCGCAAGAGTGTCTAGAAGGACAACCCGTCACTGTACTTAGAGATACAGGTTGCGACAGTGTCATTGTAAATCGCACACTTGTTCCGACCAATAAGCTGAACGGGAAAACGCAAATTGTCTATATATTAGACAATTCCACTCATTTTTTTGCAGAAGTGAGAGCGGAGATTGACTGTCTTTTATTCAAGGGCACCGTGCTTGCCATATGCATGGGGAAACCACTCCATGGTGTTTATTGGGCAACTTTCACGGTGCCTACTTATCTCTAGTTGTGCCTAAAAGCAGATTTGACGCTAAGAAGCAGACTACACTTCAATCAAGAGAGAGGGCAGACGAGGGCTCACCTTAGAAGGAAAGTGTTGACGACTCTCGTGACTCTGACATGGCTACAGTGTCATGGTCCACTTCACGAAAAGCGGCAAAGTTGCCAGTAGCCAGCACCAACTTGTTGGACGTCGATTCCGAAGCATTCCCTATGTGACAGAAAAATGCTCCAAGCCTCAGCAGTCACTTCGTGGACGTGGGCAAGACCAGAACGACGCAATCTACCACAGCCAACTTCGTCCTCAACAATGATATTCTCTTCACGCGGTATATGTCCGCTACACAGAGACAAGTCGATGAGCTCGCTGCTCTGAGGACCTTTGAATATCCATATATAGGATCGCACACGAAGGAATTCTTTCTGAACATCAAGGGACAAAGAGGACGGCAGGCAGGGTTTCCGAAAAGTTTTTTTGGGCTGGCATGCAAGCCGAGATTACGCGGTACGTGAAGTCATGCGACATTTGCCAGAGGACAATTCCAAGGCACCATGTAGGGCGTGTGCGATATGAAAACATGCCACTCAAAAATATGCCTTTTTGGCGCATCGCTATTGATATCAATGGTCTGCTGACAGCATCACTTTGCCCTTGGCTTGAATGCGTGCTAAAGTACTTTCCATATCAACTTACTGAAGAAGTACGAGGAGAGACACTCAAGTGACTCATCACCAGCAGGGCACCAAACTGCTGCTGTATTCAGCACTCGAGAAAACGTGGAGAACGACGCACCATGTGTCGTACAGCAGCAGAAAGAAAGGCATTAGGACATGAAAATCGACATGAACCTGACGATGAAACAAGGCAACGAAGCGAAATAAGCGTCGCGTGCATTCTAAGACATGTTTTCGGATGTACCTGGAAAGACACATCTCGTTGAGTGCTAGCTAAGACTGACCACGGATACTCCAGTGCACATTTGTCAATATCCGGTACCTTTCACAGTAAAAAAGGCTGTAGAAGACGAAGTCCAAGAAATGCCTAAACAAGCTATCATTGAGCCTAAACACTCACCATATCAGTTACCAGTGGAAGTGGTGATTAAATATATGGCAGCCTTCAGTTGCGTATTGGCTTAAGGCAATTAAATGGAGTGGTCATGATGAACAATGAGCCAACACCAAGGGTAGGCGTGATGTTTGCCAAGCTGGAAAATAGTCCTTACTTCTCAAAGTTCGACTTCACTAGAGGGTATTGCCAGTGGTGAAAGCAACTGGATGACAAATATATGACTGCGTTCAGTCTTCATCCGGGCTCTGTCAGTACTCATTTTTGTCATTCGGCATAAAAACTGCGCCAGCAGTTTTCATGTGGCTGTTGAGGATAGTAGTGCATGGTATTCACCATTTCTACAACTAATTTTAAGGTGTCTTGATTGCAACAAAAACGTGGGAACGCGTCCATACTCTCTGACAAATTTTCCAGCAAGTCAGGAACGCTGGCCTAATCATCAAACCATCCAAACGTGAAGTTGGCTTCACTTCACTGAAATTTGTGGGACTTATTGCAGGCTACGGTGTGTTTCATTCCCAGATAGAGACGCTAGAAAAAATCGAAGCCGCTCAAAGACTGACCATTAAAAAAGAAATTTGTTCATTTCAGGGACTTGCCGGATTCAACTGGGACATCGTGCCAAAATATTTTGCAGGTTCGGAACCACTCACAGATTTGACTCGCAAACGAGCACCTAGCAAGATTCCCTGGCAGGTGCGTCAACAGGAAGCCTTCGAGAAACTACGAAAGTTGCTGTCTGCTGAGCCGGTTCTACGCTCTTAGGATTTAGAGCAACCGTTCGTACTATACGTACAGACGCCTCCGCGCCCAGCCTCAGAGCTCTCTAACTACAACGACACGATGGAGTTCTACACCCGGTCGCATACGCAAGTAGGAAACTCCTACAAAGATGAGCATAAATGTACTATAAAAAGGGAAGGCCCCGCCGTCGTATGGATCATACCAAATTTTCATGTTTTTCTATATGGCAAGCGCTTATTATTACAAACAGAACACGCGCCACTTTCATACATCAATTCCGCAAAGCATGTGAGGCACAGCGTGCTCCGCTGGAGACTGTAAATCATGCAACACGACTGTAATTAAAATTATTCTGTTTTGGGGCCAAGGTTTGTCAACGCTTGTTTTGCGTGTCGTGCGAGGAGAAACAGACTTTCAGATGACGCGGTAACAACACGCACCGCGTTTATGAAAAAACACGGAAAATAAACATAGAAAACGATGAGGCAAAAAAGGTACGTACAACCAACATAGAGAACTAAGCTTGATTTAAAAAATGACCAATTAGCGTTCAACTGGGACGTTCGAAAACCTAAGAGCCAGATCGGCGGTGCGACAGACACCGATGAGGTCCAGGCCAGGAGGCGGTTGAAAGGCGGTATGGAGTGGGCTCACTTGCCGATGTGCGACGCTCTCGTGACGACAGCGCTTGACGGCGTGGGTGCGACTACGGAGCAGCCAACCCGCATCGGAGACTCGATGCTTCATGCATGTAATTGGCCAGCCCGTCCAGCGAACAGCTTGCGTGGAGACGCGATGCTCGGGGCAACCGTTACCATTAGCCAGGCCACGTACGTCACTGTGCCGAACGTCTGACCACGGAGACGCCTCGCCGAGATCCGCGACGCCCTCGGCAAGGAAGAGAACTGCAGGCCAGGCCGCGCCCCGAGACGCAGTACTCGTGCCGGCGATGCCGCCCCAGCTGGTGGTTGGACGGCAGCAGCGTGGACAGCCGCGTTCCTTGGCTGGAACCTGGATCGCCTGCGTACGACGCTTCGGCCCGCTGTCTTCTGTCTGCCGCTGCTTCGGCTCGTCCCCAGCAACGAAGCTTACCACAACGTAATGGTCACACGTGGCCCAATTGTGGCACGCCACTTCTATGGGCCACCACAGGTCATCAGCTGCTTGGCTGATCTCACGCTCACCGTTGGCTGAAAACCACACGCGCCTTGCCCCGTACTTCCGTCGTTGTCGTCGATTTTTTCACTCATCACAATAACCCTCCCACACAAGAAAGTTGTTTCAGTCAAACAACTTTTCTCACAATACACAGTGATTAGGAATGAAAACAGGTGTAAATTGAGCCTTGGTCCATTCAGAAATGTCTCCATTTGACAATCCGACCCAATTTCACAATGACACAGTCCAGAAGAATGCAAACTTTTGAAATTAAACATGCATACGGGCAACAAAAACCAATCACTGCACAAGATTTCATTTAGCCTGATACTTGTTTAAGTATTGCCTTACTCATAAGCCCAATAAAAATATTTCAGACTAACTTAAGCAGTATTGAAGGTAATTTGTAAAGTAACCTTGTGGGTCAAAATCAATTTTTAACTCTTCCGTACAGGCTACAATACTCTACTCAAGAAATATACAAGAAAATTCTCCTGCAATCTTCTGAATAAAGACCCAACAAACTTCCTTTGCTGAAGCGGGGACAATAATTCAAGTGATGGATGTGTGCATCTAGCTACGTCACCTTGCACACAAGCCTCTACACTTCCCCTGAACCATTCCACTCTGAAGCACCCCTTCTTGCCATAAGATTCAACTTGCGAGACAAGATATGCTTTCCTAAACAGCATTCTGTTCTAGCTGGTCTTTTGGCCAAGCGAACTGGAACATTTGAAGGAGGTGCTATCGGCACAGCATGTGTTATGCTTACATGGGTCATAAGATTTTTATCATTCCACTTAAACAGCAGCAACTCATACAGAGTTCTGGTATCAGCCGTCTTCCCATAATATTCACGAAGACTAAGTTTCTCAAGCTCAGTTGACTTGATCACCTTTCCCTGGAAGCGTCGCGTGAAGCTTAAACTTAGCTCTCATGTCTCACATCCTCCAAACTGCAAGGCGTTTACACTGAACGCGAACAGAAACTGCCAAGCCCTGCTTGACTTACAATGTCCTTCCAACTGCTGTAGCCGTCACCCTTCAAACCACGTTCACCCGCAAGCTTAGCGTGATCGTTCACATGACCTAAGGCTCCTGCATCACCAACTGTTCTAAAGCCAGGGTGCATGGTTGTTTCGAGTTAGTCCAAGACGGCCTCTATCGTCGCGCCCATTCCGCTATTACATTGATGCGTCAAGCCCTCCCGCACCAAATTCTTGCTGCCCTCACCATTCCACAACAACCTCAATGCTTCTGGTCCTAGCGTTAGCTTGCACCTAACTGCTTTACAACCAATGATTTCTTCGTCCGAATTCCTACTATATTCTACAGTGATTACTGCAACCTTTTCCGAGTCCGTAAATCAGCCACGGCACACAAACAAGGTGAGGCTCCTAAATATATTTAAAAACGAGAGCTTAATTCTGGCAAGCTCGCCTTATATTGTAAATAAATTTATTCTATTTCGGGGCCAAGTTCGTCATCGCTTGTTTTGCGTGTCGTGGGAGAAGAAACGGACTTTGAGATGACGCGGTAACAACATGCACCACGTTTATGACAAAACACGAAAAATAAACATAGAAAACAATGAGGCAAAAAAGGTATGTACAACCAACAGAGAGAACTAAGCTTGATTTAAAAAATGACCAATTAGCGTTCAACTGGGACGTTCGAAAACCTAAGAGCCAGATCGGCGGTACGACACACGCCGATGAAGTGCAGGGCAGGAGGCGGTGGAAAGGCGCTATGGAGTGGGCTCACTTGCCGGTGTGCGACGCTCTCGTGACGACTGCGCTTGACGGCGTGGGTGCGACTACGGAGCAGCCAACCCGCATCGGAGACTCGATGCTTCATGCGTGTAATTGGCCAGCCCGTCCAGCGAACAGCTTGCGTTGAGATGCGATGCTCGGCGCGACCGTGAACATTAGCCAGGCCACGTACGTCGCTGTGCCGAACATGTGACCACAGAGATGCCTCGCCGAGATCCGCGATGCCCTCGGCAAGGAAGAGAACAGCAGGCCAGGCCGCGCCCCGAGATGCAGTACTTGTGCCGGCAATGCCGCCCCAGCTGGTGATTGAACGGCAGCAGCGTGGACAGCCGCGTTCCCTGGCCGAAACCTGGATCGCCTGCGTCCGACACTTCGGCCTGCTGTCTTCTGTCTGCCGCTGCTTCGGCTCGTCCCCAGCAACGAAGCTTACCGCCACGTAAGGGTCACACATGGACGAATTGTGGCACGCCACCTCTACGGGCCACCACAGGTCATCAGCTGATTGGCTGATCTCACGCTCACCGTTGGCTCAAAACCACACGCGCCTTGCCCCGCACTTCCGTCGTTGTCGTCGTTTTCTTCACTCATCACAACGACTTCACTACAGAGAGCATTTAAAGGTAGCGAGAGCATTTGAGCCGACTGCTTAGGCAGAGTATCTTAGCGTAGTTCATTCTATGTGTAAATAGTTCCTTTTCCGCTTATATACTACAGTATGTACCTTATCGTGATGCCTGGACTCTGCTAAAAAATTCCGCCATATTCACGAAGTGAATGATGATGAGTGGGCGAAGCTCCGGAGGTAAACTTGGTAAACCATGAATCCTCTGTACATTTTGCCCACTCGATTTTATTACATCGCTCCCCCTAGCGTACGTCGCCGCACTAAATCGAACGATTGCCTTCAACCAATGACACGCGCCATATGTGACATCATTCCTATTTTATAAGATCTCGTGTCTTTCATCAACTACAAGTACCGCTTTCTAGTTTATAACATCTTGCATCTTTTCATCATCAGCTACAAGTACCACCATCTAGTAAACACTACAAGAACTAAACGAAAGGTGGCTACATACAGGAGACGGTACCGCCATCTAGTGAACACTGCAAGAACTAAACTAGAGGTGGCTACATACAGGGGACGGTACCGCCATCTAGTGAACACTGCAAGAACTAAACTAGAGGTGGCTACATACAGGCTACAGGGGACGCACAGCCCACGCCCTAAGGAGCTTCGCCCCTAAAACTCTCAACTGTGACCTGTATGTTCGCTCCGCCATAATGGTCTAGTGGCTAAGGTACTCGGCTGTTGACCCGCAGGTCGCGCGGTCGAAACCCAACTGCAGCGGCTGCATTTCCGATAGAGGCGGAAATGTTGAAGGCCCGTGTGCTCAAAGGTAGATGCACGTTAATAAACCTTAGGAGGACGAAATATCCGGAGTCCTCCACTTAGGCGTCTCTCATAATTATATGGTGGTTTTGGAACAACAAACCACATATATTTATTATATGACCTGTATGTTCGTGTGTTATGGGACAATGAGACATGTCTTCGCTCAACAAGCAGACCAACAGAGCAAAGTTGTTTAACGGGAAATATTTTTCTTCAATGAGGGGTAATGTGGTAAAAAAGAAAAGAGGGGGAAGATAAGAGCAGGAAAGAATGCGGCACGTAGCGGGGAAAAAGAGTGCGTGGTGGCAGCGACAACGAAAAAAGGAAAAAGCAGCAGCCAGGGCTCGCAAAAACACAACGTTCAAAAGGCTATCCACGTTGACGAGGGCTTCTCTGGGGAACCGCTGCCCAAGTAACGCAGAATGTTATCCCAACGTTGAATGAAAGTGCCCAGATGTCAGTCAGCAACGTTGCCTAAACGCGCTTCACGTCCTTTCTTTGATCACACGATAACGTTGCTTGTAACATTCAGGACGATATTTCAACGTCCTGGATCACATTTTCAACATCATGGCAATGTTTTCGCAACATAGCAACAACGTAATGCCAACATTCGAGCAATGTGATGCAAACATACGAGCGACGGTATGGCAGCATACCAGTAACGTGATGTCAACATTGCTGTGTGACGTGTTGACTTTCATGCGAAATGCGCAGAAAATATATACTACTGTGTGTGTTTATTAAGAAAACGCTTGTTGACTTGCTACGGGAACCACCCGAAGCTTCTGGCTGGGAAAAAAGCTCTGGTATGGTGTGAAAAATTACATTATTATTGTCCACGCACAAAACTGTTTCCTAACAGCTCTTATTCAACGCATTTGTCCATGCATAAACAAGTGCTGTTGGAACAGCCAAGCTATAAAAATGTCAAAACACACTTGTGCATGTCCGTAAGACCAAAAACAAACTTTTTTAATCCCAAAGCTTGCAACACATGTGATATACATACTACATTTTAAGAGCATTGAAAAATGCGGTTTTGATCTGTGTAAGCAATGACTACATTGAGTGAATATGTGTTGAGTGTGCAGTTTTTATGTGCAGAATTGTAGCAACCATGAGGACATGCAGTCACACAGCTTAGGCAGGAAAGAACAAGCCGAAGTGCCTGAATGCCATATGAAAGAAAAAAGAAGACATTTATTTACTAAGAATACTTTTTTCTTATTTATATGTCATTGTCTCAGAGCAACACATGAATGTGAGTGTTGCAAAACACAATTTAAGCATTTAGTGATAAATATGAACAAGGCACGTTGCAAGTTTCTTTCATACTATGTCAACTGCTGGGTCGTAAAAAACAAATACAGGTGCAAAATGAAAACACAACTTGTTTTTACAATTTTAGCAAACGTTTGACGAAAAAAGATTTTATCTATGGGATTTGCAATATCAGTGGGAAAGTGAATAGGCAAGGAAGAAGACACTGGCGAAACTGCTATGTGTTAAATACCTAGGAGGATACGAATGCCATAGACAGACATTGCCTTGTCGGTAATTTTCGAACAGTGATGCATGCATTGTATACAATGATGGTTGCCACTGCTGCTGACTGTCTCTGTCTTGATTTCATGAACAGAGACAATATAACAGCATTGAAAAACTGGCACATCTCACTCAAGTACAGCATGTTTCGACGGAGCTTAAGAGGTTCAAAACAAGAACTTGTTTTTACCAAAACATAAAAACCTTCCGATATCTGTGTAGAAAAACATGTTGCACATCAAAAGAAGCTCATCAGTTTGAAAGAGACTAAACTTAATGATTACTGCCTGACACGCATTCAGTTAAAATCGGGTCAATAAATGTGGCCAAATGATTACATAAAAAATACGCCTTTGAAAGTTAAGGTAGCCGACAACTGGTCAGAAAAAGCGAGACGCGATCAGTGGAGCAACTGGTCAGTGTAATTCGCGCAATACAGTGACCTCCCAGCCACAACCAAGTGAGGAATATTGATAATGAAATGAATACACAAGGCATGCAACTATTTTCTCTTCAGTTCATTACCAAGTTGTCCTTTTGTCCATTGGGTGATTAAACTGCCTTGACACAATTATTCTTGTTCATTCAGTCCAGATTTTATTATTTCTATCTAGAGGTGAGCTCAAGTTATCTTTGGATTGTTATGCACTGCTGTCTAGTATTTTTCATTTATGCATTTCTTGTTTTGTGTGAGCCACTGATTCTACCACTTCTACCACTAATTCTACCTTTTTCGGATTTGCAGTGAATGCAGATTCAAGTTGATACTTTGTAGCGAGTGGTTATGCGCCTCTTTGGAAAAGTGGCAAAGTACTCTCACTTGTTTGCGTAAGTCGTTAGGAAGGAAGTCGATTTTTCGAAGGAAGGAAAACAGGGGGAAGAGAACGGCAGGGAGGTTAACCAGCCTATAGGCAGCTGGTTTGTTACCCTGCGCATGGGAGAGGGATGACGGAGATGAAAGATAGAGAGCAGAGAGGGAAAAGAGAAACACAGAACATTCGGCAGCACACGCTCGCACACTCAGTCATAGTCCAGTATTGTCTTTCGCGGTGTGTGACGTTGCTGTTACAGTCGCTTGTTCAAGTCCGTTTCGCGTAGGAATTTCAACAGAGCTTTCATCGCTTTCTGTTGCAAGGTCTTCTCTCGGGCACTGGGAAAGCTCTCCCGAGTACCATAATTACTCGAATCTAACGCGCGCCTTTTTCCTGTTAAGCGAGTTCATAAATCGCATGTGCGTTAGAATCGAGTACAAATAAATGAATACGGTCATTATATTGCCATCTGCATTTGCAAAATGGCCGCCCCCTACGTGCGTCGGCATGCCGTGTCGGCCATTTCTGCCTATGTGTTTCCCATGAGCGGCACTTCGTACCGAAAACCCAGTGTGCAAATCCAATTTCTGCCAAGCAGCGTCGGTGACGACCCTGAGGATAGATACAGAGAAAGGGTTGCATCCCTGTTGCCAAAACGAACGCTGACAGAATAGTGTCCACACACATTTGGCTGTTGTCAATGCGCGCAAAAGCGGACGCCAGTGACTGTCTCAGGATTTCATACAACGGACAGTCACACAGGATGTGGTGTAGCGTCTCTTCGCAATGACAGGCATCGCAGAGAGCGTTGTCGGCCATTCTCATGACAAAGAAATAAGATTTTGTTAATGCCACGCCTAGCCATAAGCGATGAAGAAGGGTGGTTTCTCTTCGGTCGAGTCCAGTGGGCATGTGGAGAGCCATCAAAGAGGACAGGTGGTGTTGACGATTCGTATCCATGCTTGGTGCGCACCATAGTGAAAACGTGATTTCACGCGCAAGTCACCGAAGATTACTGGCAGCATCGGTCCGCGAAAGTGGTATGGCTTCTTCTCGTGTTCCTTCAAGGCCCGCCCGCGCGGTAGTATCGGCATGTTCGTTCCCTATGATGCCGCAGTGACTTGGCAGCCACTGAAGCGTCACATGATGCCCTTTCTCGTGTGAAGTGTGGAGAAGACATCGAATTTCGAAAACAAGCTGTTCGTATGGCCTGCGACGCAGTGCTGAGAGCACAGATTGTAGGGCAGCCCTTGAAATCGATCATTGTTGCGGTGGTTCCCGATTGACCACACGAAGTGCAGCGCGCAAGCAGCTAGTTCCGCTGCTGTAGATGCCGTGAAGTGGACAGTCCTAAAGCTGATGGTAACACAGCCCCTGATGAAGACTGGCGGTTTGTGGAACCATCGGTGTATACATGTATGCTGTCTGAATATTTCTCGGGTAAAAGAAGAAGAGACAGTTGTTTCAGCACAGGCGATGATAGGTCAGATTTCCTCCAGATCTCTGGTACACTAAGATGCACTGTGGGTCGAATAAGACACCAAGGCGGTATGGATGGTTTACATGCAGGAGTGAAGCCCGAGGGAAGTTCATAGTTGTATTTCACAATCATTTTGGCGGACGATACTTGGCGCCTCTCTGAAGGCAACAGTGCAATCTGATGACAGGGAGCACGTGCGAAGTGTCTGATGTGCGTTCTCAGGACTTCTACAACAATGTGAGTTTGTATCGGGTAGTCACCAGCAATTGCAATTGTTGCTTCAGTTGGCGTACATCTGGACAGACCGAAGCACACTCTCAGCGCTTGGGCTTGTACTGCTTGTAGAACACGAACATTGGTCTTGCAGGTATTGCTAAGCACGGGCAAGCTATATCTGAAGAAACCGAGAAACAGGGCTCTGTAGAACTCCATCATTGCGTCTACTGACATCCCCCACGTTTTTCCTGCCAGCAACTTGAACAGTTGGGAAATAGCGGTCAGGCAATCCTTCATATAGGTCACATGCGGACTCCAACAGAGGTCCCTATAAATAATGATGCCCAGAAACCGGTGGGTTTTGGCGTAAGAAATCGGTCGCCCGCAAATTGAGATGACATAGGGGTCAATGCTTTGCGAGTGAAGGCCACCAGCGCGCATTTTACTGGTGATATGCTGAAACCTTGTTTTAAAAAGTAGTTGGCATTGCTGCTTTTTGAAGCCGGGAACGTATCTGAGGACGTGTGACTGCCGAAGTCCAGACACAGATGTCGTCTGCATATATTGAGATTTTAAAGGTGCTTGGCAAGTATTCAGCAACACCAATTAGTGCAAGATTGAATAGCGTCGGGTTAAGAACGCCGCTTTGAGGAACACACCTGGAAGTATAGCGTCGCGTAGTTGGGCCATCATCTGTTAACACAAACAATGATCTTGCAGCCAGGTAACCCAAAATCCACCGAAAGACTCCACCATCAAGGCCAACCACCACAAAAGCACCCAAAATGGCTTCATGTAGTACACTATCATAAGCGCCTTTTACATCTAGAAAGAGAGCTGCAGATAGTCGCTTACGGGATCTTTCGTGCTGAACGTACGAAACTAGATAAAGACATTGTCAATGGAAAAGTGGTCGCGTCGGAAACCAGTCATTGAATTCGGATAAATCTTGTAGTATTCAAGATACCACTCCAGGCGGCCTAGTATCATCTGTTCCATTATCTTCCCTACGCAGCTGGCCAGTGCTATTGGGCGGTATGAGGTGAGTTCGAGTGGGAATTCGCCCTTCTTCAAGATGGGTAACAAGCGGCTTACTTTCCAGCCATCAGGAACATTGCCATCCTGCCACGAGATGTGTTAGAGGCTCAACAGTTCTCTCCTTGCACCTTCCCCAAGGTTGCACAAGGCTCGGTACGGAATATCATCTGGGCCCGGAGAAGTTGAACACCTGCAGTGAGCTAGTGCCGCCTCGAGCTCCTTCATTGTAAAAGGGAGGTCCATGTGGTAGTCACGGAAATGGGGGACGTCACCTCTCACTGGAAAATCTGGACGAGTGGCTTGGTTGGCGATCTGCGCACAGAAATCTTCTGCGACATCGATGTCTTGCCTCCTTTGAAATAGCGTGAATGGAAAGCGCTGTTCCGTAGGGTGACGCAGAACTTGCACCGTTTTCCAAATGTGTGAGAGTGGCTTGCGAGGGTCTAGTGACTGGCAAAACGTTGTCCATCGTTCCGACGCTAATTTATCCATGCGACGCCGAATCTTCTTTTGCATCCTCCTGGCTGTCCTAAGATTGTGAATCGATTTTGTACGCCGATACCGACGCTCCGCCCGGCGTCGCAGTGCTCGGAAGTGCTCCAACTCTATATCGAAGTCGTTTTGTGTGTAAGATATCGTCACCATGCGAGTGGCGTTCTGCCTTGTGCTCCTAATTGTTTGCTCTAACCCAGACCGTAGGCCATCGCTGCAAGCATCTTCCATGTCAGATTTGAAGTTGGTCAATTGAACTGCTCGAATGGTCGTCCATGGACCATAACTAGACAAGCCTTTGATGTTAAGTTAGATTGGAATGTGATCACGTCCTCGTGTCTCAACATCTGGAAACCACTTGACGTATCTATCTCGCGAGGGAGTTAGAGACAAAAGCAAGGTCGAGACAGCTGCCGTATGTCACCCCTCGAAGAAAAGTGGGGCTGCCGTCGTTCAGGAGAGTAAGGCCATAGTTGTAGGCGATGTTCGCTTACTTGCGTCCTCTTGCATTTGTCCGCGTACTGCCCCATGCGTGATTGTGCGCATTAAAATCACCTATGATGACCCATGGTGCAGGACACATTCTCAAAATATCCGCTAATCTCCTGGAATCGAGATTATTCGACGGCGATATATAAACGTCTATGAGAATAAATGTGAGTTTCTTCTTTTTCACAGTGATGCAGATATACTGATTGTCATCGTGAGGTGCAATTGGTTGCACAACATACGTCAGTTCATGACGAACAAAGACGATAATTTTGCTGCACGCACCGTTCGTTGAAGACATGACAGCTTCGTACCCCGACAGTCTTATTGGTTTCGACAAATTTGGTTCACAAATGACCATGATTGGAGACACGTTGGTAAACACAAACTAACGAAAATCTGAAAGGCGCGATTTTAGTCCTCTGGCATTCCATTGGATGACGGATGCAGCCTTGACTTCTTTACGAAATGATGAGGTGTGAGTAGCCATCTTCCTAGTTGAGAGATTCAAGCACTGGGCTTAGGGCGTCCAATCGTCCAAGTGCGCTTCGAGCAGACGGTGTCTTCATGGCTACTAATATCGCTCAGATGGCTTCTATGAGGGAACGCAGCACCGAGATCACTTGACGATCAGTTTTAGGCAAATCTTTCAGGGATGGAGACGGCTCTGGTGTGGCCACAACCTGCAGAGGTTCCTTGGCAGAAGAGCACGTCGGGAACGTGGGCCATTCCTCAAGAGAAGGAGGCTTCTCTGTTTCTTTCGTAGAAGTGGTGGGCCCTTTCGCGGCGCTATTGGGTGGAACCGCTAAAGAGTGGGAAGTAGCGTCTCGGGTATGTGCCTTCTTAGAAGACTTTCGATGATGCCGACGCCGACGCCGGACTACTTCGGCTGCCTCCCTGTATGTCGAGTTGTCTCGGGTCATTTTTCTGAGAACCGCATGGTCCTTTTGAATTCGAGGACAGTCTTTCGACGAGGCAGCATGAGGGCCACTGCAGTTGGCGCACTTCAGAGTAGTCGCCGGACAGGCGTCTTCAGCATGAGGTTCAGCGCAGCGGGGACACAGTCGTAAGTTGGGGCATACGCGCTTGAAGTGTCCTAGCCTGAAGCACTGATGACATTGAAGTAGCTTTTGGATGAATGGTCGAACCGGATGTCGGAAATGTCCAACTTTAACGTGGGACGGTATGCAATCTCCCTTAAAAAACACTTTTACACAGCGCGTATTCCCAAGGCGCCGCACTTGCGTAAGAACAGTTCCCTCGTTTGCAGGCTTGATGAGGGTAGACAAGTCAGCATTAGGAATGGCAATGCCGATGTCATAAATTACACCGGCAATTGATTTTTCATCCATCGGGATAAAGGGGCGCATTCTAATGCCGCCTAGCTCAGTCATTTGCTGCAGCTGTCCTAGCGCACTCACATCGAGCACGTCTATGGCGAGAATGTTCTTCCTTGGGTTTCCTCGTACGTCCTTAATTTGATGTGGCACAGCACATTCGAGAGCAACGGAATGGGCTTGCCTGTTCAGAAGCCGTAGGTTGCTTGATGGATCTTCGGGCATGAACATGATGACGTGCGGCCAGCGCGCAGGCTTTGACGCACAGTCGCTGTGCTTGAAGGAGCTGATGCTGCTGTAGTCACCGTCCTTCTCTTCGCCCTCTTACCCCGAACAGGTATAAAGCTGCCATCCGACATAGAATAGAGATCGGTGTCCTCAGTGTCACTGGCAGAGCCAGCTCGCTTCCTTGTGGTTGACGGGTGTGAGAACCTGTGACCAGGTGGGCCTCTGGCATTATCCATGGCCATCACCGCAAGATGGGGAGGCGAGGCACCTCAAAAGACCGATGATTTCAATAAAAAATACAGAGCGCAGAAACAAGCGTTCTTCTAAAAAGACGCTTTTTCTTCTTCCTCTGATATTTCGAAGAAATTCAAAACGAGTATTATGACCGAGTACTCTATTTCTGATAAAAATATAACACCATAAATATGAACTACGGATTCACATACAATCTTACTTGTGGGCACAGGAACAGCAGCAGGCATGGGAAATGCAATATTTTAGAGTAGAATGGCAAATGGACACCAACCTGCATCACCATCAGCGAAGCACCTAACAGCCATACTGCCACAACAGTTCATATGCCCAGTGAAGCTCACATATGCAAACTGAGCAGCATGATGAATTTGGCAGTCTGTGCGCAAGACTTTGCCAATGTGGTTCGACTTGAATGAACAAGCTCGCCAGGTCAGGGTACGTCCAAAAGGGGTACACTGTCGACGAAGACGGCAAACAGCATGTGCAGGGCTATGGCTGTGACGACCGTGAAACAAGCCATGATGCGAGGCAATCGGTTGATAACGAGGGCCTGCATTATGAAGAGTAAGTGATTAGACCCATACTAGCAGCTTATCAAGCAAACAAAATAAATAAATGAGAACACTTTTCTAAATAGATTTAGAAAATCGGCTGACAACATCTCTCTGCAACATCTTATGAAAGCTGTGCCAGGACTGACAGAAACCTAAGTAACAATCCAGCAGTAAAAAAACACAGCAGTGAGGAAACTTGATTAGTACAGAGATGAAATTTGTGAAGCTTTATAGAGCTGAATGATTGGCTCTTTATTCAATAATGATGACAAAGAATCAACATTTCGAGTTATTTACGGTCTCACCTCAGTTCCTCAGCTCAAACATATTTAGTCTGCCTAGTTATTTTCGGGGTGGCCATTTTCGTTGAGTTACTTATATATTTGATGCACAAAGAAAATTGTTAGTAGTTTAAATTGCCGCATAATATGGTGCTTACCAAACAGATCGCACTCACAGCATGGTATTTCTTTCTGTCACTCCTCATCAGCTGCAATGGTGGCAAAGTAAGAAGAAATTCTGCTGCTCAATTTCTTCTTCCATCACGTGCATATGTATGTAAAACAAATTAAAAAAACTTCATCCAAAAGTTCGAAATAATATTGATTGATTGATATGTGGGGTTTAACGTCCCAAAACCACTATATGATTATGAGAGACGCCGTAGTGGAGGGCTCCGGAAATTTAGACCACCTGGGCTTCTTTAACGTGCACCCAAATCTGAGCACACGGGCCTACAACATTTCCGCCTCCATCGGAAATGCAGCCGCTGGCGCCGGGATTCGAACCCGCGCCTTGCGGGCCAGCAGCCGCAAGGCGCGGGTTCCTTAGCCACTAGACCTTAGCCACTAGACCACCCGCGGCGGGGCCGAAATAATATTATCAGCATATTTTTTTGTACACCACAGTATGAAGCAGGGTTATAACTAAGCAGCAGATGTACAAATGTTCTAAAACACAGGCCAGTTCATAATTTAAAAATAGACTCATACTTAACACAACAAAATATAGCATGAACTATATAGACGTTTCGCCAAATATGCAGCCTGCATCCTCAGTATTCCCTGGCACCAAATGAGCGGAGGTTACACAGTTTGCTGTTTGTCTCGTATGTCGCTTAGTATGTGGCCGTGATTGTTGTCGCGCGCCACCTTGTCACACCAATGAATCATGACTCGATAAGATTGCTTTTGCCCCACTTTTGTTCTAGAGCAAGCGTTGTTTCATTACTGAAGTCGAAAGCATGTCCCGCCATCGAGCAGTGTTGGACGAGTTTCGTCTTATAATGCGTGGCATGGGTGGCTTTTGCAATGTCTCCTTTGTGCTCTTTGAGCCCGGTTGTTCTCTGCCTGCCGATTTCACTCATGCATGTGATGTCGCATACATCACTGATCAGCACTTGCAGTCATATAAATGGAAAATGTAGTTGGTGAATTCTAACAAAGCCATAATCTGAGCAGGTTTAGCAACGACACCCTGAAACAAATGCAAAAGAGAACAAGGAATGTGCCACGAGAAAACACAACAACCATTGTTTCTGTACTTTACGTTGAAGGGTTTCCAGACTCTGTTCCAGTAGCACTTCGTCCAGTTGTAATTAAAACAATTTTCAAGCCTCATTGTACCTTGGTAAACGTGCTCTCTAAGCCCAAAAATAACACTTCTGCAAATGATCAAAACAGGGTTGTTTACAAGCTCCTGTTCGGTGGCTGTGACACCACTTATATTCGCAAAACTGGCCGGAAGTGGTCAATAAGTTTTAATAAACACAAAGGGGACATGACAAAAACTCCGCATTCTAAGACAAAACTTATCAAACACTGCTTGAAAATTGGGCATGCCTTCGATTTTCGTAATTTGATGACGCTGGCTCGAGAACAAAAAAGAGGGAAGAGAAAGCTTTCCGAGTCGTGGTTAGACCGTTGTGACCAGCCAACGTGCAACAACAATCACTGCCTCCATCCGGATGAGTAAACACATACGAGACAATCAGTGAATATGCTCACCTCCACACGTTTGGTGCCAGTGCACACTGAGAATGCCACTCACATAGGAGGCGAAATGTCTGTAAAGATTCGTTATGTTCTGTTGTGTGAAGTTGGAGTGCATATTATAATCACTAACGAGCAGAGTTTTATTTCCTTCTTACTTTGGCATATGTCCAAACATTTTTAGACAAAAAATATTTATTCAAACAAAAAACAAATATTTATAGACTTGCTTTCTATCTTTGTATACATAATTCCCTTCTGAGGCAAAACAAACATTGCTACTTAGCATTCATCTCATGCATTGACTACGTATATACTACCATCCCATAAATATGCTTTTGTCAGTGAACTGTTTTCTTGGAAATTGTTACTTATGCGTCTCTTCTCTTTGGCTACACCGCTTGCGTAAATTCAAGAAGTACAACAGTGACTACCAAATTTTTGGTTTTCAGATTGCTCCTTCTAAATTGAAAGCAATAAAACAAACTTGACCAAATTTCATTCAGTTGCCCTAAGTTAAACTTTCCGAATTTTTAAAAAATAGGACAAGCTTAGTTTTTTGCTCTACACTTTGTCGTATTGGATTAAAATTTATGTACTTCCTCGTCATGAAGACATTGTAATACTGGCTTCACAGGCATTTCCTTCAATATTATGTTAAGCTGCAAATTCACAACAAAATATGACTAACTCACGTACAATGCCTAGACTTCATGATATTGGTACAACTTATGTTAGCAACATTTTGCCTCGTGCAAAGCAACAGAAAAGCTGCATTCTATGACATTTTGTTAACAACATACTGTCTCTCTGACACTCAAATTACTCTAATATGTATCACTCTATAATGCCTCTGTTGGAGCTTTAACACACTGAACAAAAACGGAGAGAAAAAAGACAAAAGCAGTAAAATTCCACTTGAGAGCAGCTTCTGTTCCGATAAACCATTTAATTTTAGTGTCTCCGAAGATCTGCCTGTTTTTTTTTGAAACATTGCTAGGAGGCCGCAGCTGCACACACCAGTCTTTGTGAGGGAGCACCTTGATGGGCATAATGTCAGATGTTCCTGCAGCATATGTAAGCTTCCTGTCCTGCTACTTCCCTTTCTCCACCACTGTTTCACATCGTACACTCTTCCTTCAACAGAAGTGCTAAGATGGCCCCCTTTTCGGGGCTTCACTCTGCTGCCGGTAGCATTATTCACTGCCTGTGCTATTCATATTCGTTCAAGGAACTCTACAGGGGGAATGTAGTGAGTTAAGAAACACGAGTGATAACTGGCAAAGTTCGCAAACTCGTTTCAGGGGATATTAATTGTCACCTCCTCTACTTGATCACGTGGCCACTAGATGTGGCAGTTTGTAAAAAAAAACACCAGAGCAGATCACGCGTGCTCCAGCCTAACCTTTAACAGGAGACCTCTCTGCATAGATACTGCGGGTGTTGCGCATGGTCCGCTTGATACTTACGTCGCTACATACAGAAGCTACATGGAAAACTATTTTTTACTACTTCCTGGCTATCATTACACAAAGCCGCTTTTTTTTGCTCTGCAGTTAGCGAAAAAATGGTGATTTCATAGGCTAAACGGCGGAAAAAATTTGCCAGCCAAAACATTACTAGCCTCATGCATCGCTAAAAAGATGTATCGGTTGCCACTTTCTTTTTCTTTCTCACATAGCTACTTAAAACCTTCAAGAATATGAATGGGTATAAAGTTGACATCGGTCATGATGTGGTGCAAGCGTTGTGAGCTGACACAGGGAAACAAGAGGTCAAGCAGCGCAACATTCCTACTTAGAGAGTGGTCTCACACTTACATACACAAATGCAGTGCTCAGATTTATTTAAACATATGAGAGTCACTTCTTTCAGCTATAAAACAAGTTCTGCTCGCACCCCCATTAATTTATAAGACAGATGCAAATTGCACTCCCTGAACTTTGAACAAAAAATCTAATGATAATATATTCACGCAGATTTCTAATCGAAAAGTGGGTATATATTTGATAAGCCTTAGGCTGTGTTCGATTCAGTGTGAAAAGCTAGTGATATTCGAGCGCTCCTACAAAATTAACAGCACAGTACACATGGTCGGGAAATTTTAGACGCCTTATCAAGCGGGAAAAGTGCCTGTCGCTCTCTACACAAGTGCTAAACAAAATCATTGGTTGACATCATGGATCACCAAAATTTTTGAAATCATGACGTCATAAAGTGACATCGCCGCTTGGTCTAAATTGGGCAGATCCCGAGAAACTGACAAACCGCATGAGGTGCAGAAAGCTTATGGCGAGAAAATACAGTCGACTGAGAAGCAGAAAAGGATGGCTGCTTCAGCGTTCAAATCCTCTAAGACCAACGCATATGGGATCTTGGGAGTCTTCTTGGGACAGAAATTTCACACCCCACCTGCGCACTTACTGAAATTTCACGAATGCGACGGTAGGCCTGTCAGAGTCTGATCAATTTGCACACATGATACTGCATAATAGTGCTTGTGTAACATGGCATCGTATAATGTTTGCTTTCTTTGACATTTTTTTCGTTGCTTTTTTTTTACGAGTAAAACATACAACATTTCACTCGTCAGTGTTTCCCTTGTGCACTAAAACTCGTGCTTTTCGCATACCCAGTGTTGTAAACGTTGTATAATCATTTTGTAATACTTTGGTAGCCGTTTAGCAACGTGTGCATTGTTTCATGATTGGCCGCACGCTGTTTTCTTTTGTTTTTTGTTGTTTTTCTCTCTATGTGGTTTGCTTATTTTATGTAAACCTGAAACTGATGTAATTTTGATGCATTTTCTTTTTATTTATTGAAGTTTTGAAAATCGACGTCAAATTGTTTTTTCATGTTTTGTGCTCTGCTGATTCTGTAATGCCAAGTGAAAAGGGGTAGGAGCCTCGTCAAGCTGCTAATATAGCAGCTTTTTGCTCCTATCCTTGCGTTTTCTTTTTCGCAACTCTGTGAAGAAAATGCTCAATAAAACTGAAACTGAAACTGAAACTGAAACATATATCTTCATTCAAGCTTTTTAACAGCAGCACAGTGGTGTGGTATACGAAGTCATCACACAAAACGATTGCTTCATTGGTGCTCACCTATGTCCGTATCGCGAAAACTCACGCACAGTCTTTTTCTTTCAAGGTTCCGATTGTTTTGTTTCAAACTTGAAATTGTCTTTCCTCTTCCCATCCCCTTTGTGCTTTTAGCATCTTGAGTGTCTGGACAGCACGCTAGCTGATTGGGATCATTGGCTCAGCGAGTGGAAGCTGCAAAACCAGTCCGGGTATTGCATTTGTCATTTGGGAGGAGCAGGGGAATAGGTGGCTCACACATTTGTGGCTGCACCCAGTGAGCACTCAAAGAAGTTTATTGGAGAAATACGCTTCAGTGCATCTACGTTTTCTGCGAACATCTCATTTTCTAGGTGTCTATGGTGGCCGATGTTGAGAGTCAATACGTTATGTCCCGCTATGGTCAGTGAAGGCCGGCTGCCTAGAAAGTAAGATATAACATGACCTACATGAGCGAACAGACTATTTGCCAATGCTAGGCTTTGCTAGAGGTAAATGGTGACCATCTTGTCTATTTCGTGCTGTTCAAGCTTTTTTCCTGCTATCTCTCTGCTAGACCAGTCACTGCCCACTACAACAAGCAAATGGCATCACATCATTGATCTTTGAGGACACAATGATCATTCACAATACATGTGATACCGTAATTTGAGTGTAAGTATTACGCTAGCAAACACATTTTTATCAAGAAGTTGGTATAATAAAAATATTGTTTTGAAACTTCAAAAGGCGTCAAGACACTTAACGTTTGTTTTACTGCACGTAGCTGAGAACGCTATAGAGCTCACGCAGCCAACCGCACTTTTTGCTGCAGTCAAAAAAATATGGCTTATAAACTCACTGTTTATATTATAGTTACCGCGTACATGCAAGTTTGTTTTCCACCAACTTGCCCGCAAAATATCCACAAATTTGTCAGTGGGCCCTTTTAAAGTCTGAAAAGCGCCCCTATGAAGCTCACCGAAATCAAAACCGGGAGCCCATAGCCTCTGAGATTATTTGCCACACACTGGCAAAAAAAACTCGGGGGCTTAGTATTTTTCAGGAATGACTTGCAGACGATTCAAGCTACCTCTCAGTTAGCAACTGTCGCCACTCTGTGCAACGTTTATCGAGGCTGCTTTCCCTTTTCACCTCCCCTCCTCTCTCAAGAAAAATACGAAGCGCGCCATGTTGCCATTCCTTCAAACGTGCAGACTAGTCTCTCGAAAAAGGTACAATGTTATACTACCTATCAACCAGTGTCACATGGAATACACACTGCCAAACATTCCTCACCTCCACGCGAAGGAAAGACCACCAGGTAATGTCCTACGAGTCTCAAATATCGAAGGCAAGGTCGAGTTCTCTGTGTACTTCAGAAACGCTTCTGCAGTCCCCTGGCTACAAAGTTGAGCAGCCAAGCAGGTCCTGGAATCTTCGGCACGATTGCCAAACCACTTAGTCAGAAATGTGACACGCTATGTTTCTTTCTTTCTTTCTGCCACCCCGTCTCTTTCTTTTGTTTCAGCAGCCTCATGGGGTTACATCGTGTATTGGAGTCGTAGCGACTAAATTTACGCACTGGGATAGACCCTAAAGTCTGAAATCTGGAGAAATAACCCATACGGGTTTTGACGGCATAGTCATGTTTAGCGACATCACTGTTGACAAACGTCAGAACTGACACGAGACAAATTCATGGTTCTTTTCACAGATAACGCCACCACCAAGAAATGTTTGCAATTTTTGATATTTGTTGAATATCTTTCGAGTCAAGCGCTGCTACGCAAAGTTAGTAAGCACTGGTAAATACAAAACATGACATAGTCCTACTATTAGCAATAAAAGCAGAATTAGCAATAAAAGAAAAAAGTAAATTTGCACAAACCTGGCAAGCAGAAAAATGAGCTACATTCACTCTGTCTTACATTTTTCCAATTTGGTTTTGATAATTTTTTCTGCATAGAAAGGCTTGCTGCTTCAATATTGAAAATTTCATATTTTTATCTTGGACAGTTTTTCCACCTCGTTGTTAATGCCTGAACAAGTGGATCCATAAATTTGTGAATTCAAGCAGTTATTATTCATGAGGTATTCGTCAGAACGCGAAACAACTTCGCATAGACATTAGGTACATTGTAGCCTGGAAACCCATTGAATATTGTTCTACACAAAAAAGAAAAAAAAGTAATTCACTCAGAAACCTACATTGTTCTGCTCATTTCGATTGAAGCCTGAGTGATTTTTGGATTGCTTTACTTGCTTCATTTTGTCATAGAAACCTTGCATAATGCTTTATATGAAGAGGCTAAGGAAATTTCATTTAATAATGTTGAATAGTTTTGCCACACTTCCAGTGCAACAGAGGCTTGTACAGCAAAAGCACTGTTCTTTGCTCACACTGATTTGAGTGCTATGCAAAACCACTTCAGACTAGGCGCCAATACTAGCTGTCATTAGGAAGTGGAGAATGTAAGCTTTCTAAGCAATACAATCCACATCAATAGGCTAAGCGTAAAACATCAGCAAACAGTGAATGAAATGCATAGCGGGTACTACCGGAGTGGGACAGCCACCTTAATAAATCATTTTGTTGGGCTAGTTGGTACATGCTTACTTAATTTTAAAAATATGCATACCATCGGGAAAGAAATTGGAGGACAGAACAGAAAGGGCGTCACTAACAACTCACTTTATTCTCAGAAAATAAGTAAAATATATAAGCTTAGCAACCTTGCGCACGCACGTTGCCTCTAATGCTAGTCAAAAAAACGCGATAAAATTGACAACAAAAGAATTATGACAAAAAAGCCACCAAATGAAAAACGATTCAAAAGAATGAAAGTCCCCTCCCCCACGCAGAGCAACAGATGGAATACAAACAAGCGTATTTCTCTTCGTTTTAATGTAGTATGCTCCATAATATTGCGTGTTAAGGTATCATTACTTTTTCCAAGGAAGGACACACTGAAAAACATAGCCTCACACTTGCAGGAAGCACAATGTGCAGGAAAATGTGCCGGTGCATCAAGGACAAAACTAGGGAGCAAGAGCTCCCTCTGAAAAATAAGCTTTCGGCACTTTTGCCAGCACATAGTGGTTTCTGCAAATGTGAGGCTTGGTTTTCCCGTGTATTCGCCCTTGGAAAGAGTAATGATACCTTGGCACATGAAATTATGCAAGCATTGTACATTAAAAAGAAGGAAGATACGCATATTAGTGTTACTTCTGTTGCTCTTCATGGTGGGGAATTTAGGTTTCTTGAAATCCTTTTTGTTTAGTTGCTTTTTTCATCATTCTTTTGTTGTCCATCTTATTGCATGTTTTGATTAGCATGTGAGGCAATGTGCACGCGCATGGTTACTATGCTTATATATTTTGCTGATTTTCTAAGAATAAAGTAGTTTCTATGAGATACCTTTTCTGTTCTGTCCTCAATTTTGTTCCCCGATGGTATGCATCTTTACGTATTTCAGTAAGTACTGTGTTATTTTCCACTAACGAAACCCTTGCAACACCAAAATTTTTCTGTTCACCTGTCCATCTAGTTACAGCAAGGGTAAGCTGTATACAGAAAAAATACAACAAATAAAAGCATCGAACCATGCACCAGAATAAAAATATCAGGATAAGTGAAACGAGAAAGATGCAGCCTGACTGCTCACACCTCTAATTTTCACCAAAACAGAATGCACTTTCTCTCAAAGGTGCTACAATACCATGCTTACACATGCGTCAGTTGACCTTGCAATCTCCTTCACCTCTACTATCTCCCTGACGCTTTGACTTAGACTAAGTGCAAAAAACACACTGTCTTCAAAAATGGGCCTAACCCATCAGCCCACGCAAAGATTCCGAGAAACCTTTAAACTGCTGTTTATAGACTGCAACGGTGCTCACAGAGTGTATAAATATGTAGGGTTCCTGTCTGAGCAACTGACCCTCCTGAATGTCACAAAACAAAAGGAGCATTTAAGGGCTCAATCATGTTTTGTAGACACAGTCTGAGCACTCACACAAAATATTTGCATGCCATTTTTTCGGTTGCAATAAGTAGTTAATGACACACTCATCGTGGAGGAAACAGTTAGTTACTTAGAAAAAGGTTTCACATTGCCCAGTCACGATTTCGGTTTCAGAGGGCGCTAAACAAGTGAAGTGAAACGTAACGTGGTTTTCATGCGAACATAGCTGGCTACATGTACACAAAACCGCATGGACGTGGTCACTGCACAGACAACTTTCTTCAATGAAGGCTTTCTGGGTGCAGCGATAATTGCCTCTGAGATGTAAATATGCATGACCCATAAAAATGCACAGCCAAAGCGAGCACATCAGCCTTTGTCCTCTCATACAAGTCTGCCCCGTTTTCATTTGAATAAGTCTGCTAGGAGGGCACTTGCAAGGGTTGTGGAAGTCAACACAAACTTATGACATAAAAGGCAGTGGGTTGTTTAGACAGAAACTAAAGGGGTGTTCAGCAAGTAATGGTATGAAAAGCACTGTAAAGTTGATTTTAAGGTTGTTCTAGCATATATCACTTGATATTTTACAGAGAACAACCGCGCCCCTGCACATCTATCTGACGAGTTAACTCGACTGCAAAGGCTGCTTCGAGCAAATGCAATAGAGGGACAAAAGATACAAATATGCAGCACTATCTTCCAACTGAAATATATTACAAAGCAGTGGAGATGTATATACAGTCCTTCAATGAAAACAGACAATCAGCCCATTAAAAATATAGGAGACGTTATTAGCAGCTTTTTAGTTATTATTTATTTATTTATTTACAGAATACTGCCAATCCCACCATGGAGATTATTACAGGGTTGAGTATCACTGTAACAACTTTCGACGTTTGAATCAAGAAAAAGCAGAATAATAAAGAACACATCATCACTGAACACAGTATTACAGCATAGAACACTCTTACATAGTTATTTGAACGATAACCAAGTACGAAGTACACCAATGGTACACCAACAAAAAACAGGAGTCGAGAAGAAACGAAGCACAGAAAGAAGAAAACACATATTGAGTATTGTTATCAAGGAACCGTATAAAACAATAAATATATGCAGACAAGTGTTTCAGTACGACAATTGCAAACAGGAAGGACTGCGTGAAGAAAAACAAGTGATCACTGTACATGCTAGCTAGGTTAGAATAGATAAGTGCCTTCAATTAGTTTCATAAAGTTCTGTAATGTTGGCTGCTTAGTAATGATTGGATTCTGTGTGTTTCATTCTCGAATTACTACAGTACAGCAATTACGATAACTATGTTCAAAAAACAAGGTGGACAAACACACAACTTTTCACCGGCATGGACTAAGCCTACAACCATCGGATGATGCATTCGATGCTCTTATCAATTAGCTAAAATGGCGGCTGTCCTCTTGTCGACATTATATAGTGTTTCCGAGCACGTAAACCTAGGAGTTTTAGTGGGCACGCTTCGTAGCACGTGTTAGTAGCTGACAATAAGCCCTTCTACACAACCTAAAGGCGTAAAGTTTACAGGAACGATACCCTCGCTATGAATGAACAAAAGAAAATTTTAGGGCTTATTTTTTTTTTGTTTAAAGGATAATGTTCCCCAAGTGTTTAATACATGTCACTCTTCTGCCTGTGATCAGA
Organism: Rhipicephalus microplus; assembly: GCF_043290135.1. Classification (NCBI taxonomy): domain Eukaryota; kingdom Metazoa; phylum Arthropoda; class Arachnida; order Ixodida; family Ixodidae; genus Rhipicephalus; species Rhipicephalus microplus. The sequence continues at coordinate 126,696,406 of NC_134708.1, forward strand.
GCTGCAGCCTTTTTAGTTCAGTCAAGAGGTGGATCAGCACAGGCAAGAAAGTGCACTGCCTGTACTTCAACACTTCCAACCTACCTCCTTGAGTCTGCAAGAAACGCTGTATATGCAATGTACACAGATGCCTTATTCCTTTCTTGTGCCTTTGATGTGGCCAGCCGCTCCTCTTCACGCCTAGGATCCATCACTTACGTAAGCAAACTCACAGTTACCACCAACAACACATCTTGAGCGAAACCCACAATCTTAAAATGGGATGTTTACTCGAAGAGTGCATCATCCACCTTGTTTGAGCTGAGTCTATTGCCACAGAGCATTCTGCAAAGGCAAGTGCATGTTTCGCATTTAGCCCCTTTTGAATACCGCGACCCAAAAGCAGCAATGGCTTCCAAGCACAAGGTTCATACCACCAATACGAGTGTTATTTTCTGAGAAACCACCTTAAGTTCAAGAATTTATTCGTACCTCAGTCAAGAAGCAGCTACGCTATTTCAAGAAGCTGGAGCCCATCTTAAGAAAGCTTTAAAGTGGGCATGACATTTTAATCCCAGCATATTGTTTCTGCCAAGTAAACCATTAAAAAATCATCCGCAAATCAGGAGGATCTTACAGCACTAGAAGTCATAAACCTTTTAATATTATTTTTTTCAGCACAGGCCAAGGTCAAGTCATTAAAAATAAATGCAATGATTAACCAAATAGAAACAGCCTGCCAGCGCAAAGGATCTACTGCTCTGTGTCAAGGATGCTATCGAATTTCTTTGAGCAGTATCCTTTCCTGGAAAGTGTTGTTGCCCCGCCGCGGTGGTCTAGTGGCTAAGGTACTCGGCTGCTGACCCGCAGGTCGCGGGTTCGAGTCCCGGCTGCGGCGGCTGCATTTTCGATGGAGGTGGAAATGTTGTAGGCCCGTGTGCTCAGATTTGGGTGCGCGTTAAAGAACCCCAGGTGGTCGAAATTTTTGGAGCCATTTACTACGGCGTCTCTTATAATCATATGGTGGTTTTGGGACGTTAACCTCACATATCAATCATCAATCATAAAAAGTGTTGAATGTCACTGGCAGGTGTTTGGAAGTGTTTCTCACGCTGTTACTTGAGTCTGTCTTTCCTGGCTAGGTCATAAAGGTGTATTGCTAACGGCAAGGTAAGTGTATTAGTATAGAATCGACCACTGTGTCAATTCTTAGAGACATCACCAGTATTTAAAAGAATAATAATAACAGATTTCTAGGTTTCAGTGCTCTAGAAGCTCCTGCTGTGTGGATAATTTTTTACCATTTATTTGGTAGAATCTGTTGACTGCAAGTTGGTTGTCAAGACCAGTATGAAGGTTTTGCAGCACAAGCTCCAACTTTTTGGGGCAACACTTGAGATTCCCAAATTCCCAATATCCCTGCGCTTACCACAGCATTTCACAAAATGGTTCACAAGTTGGGGGTGAATGTAAACATTCGACAGAACTCTGTCTGGTTGCGTATGAAACTGGGAGATGATTTAGACTCCAACCAAAAGTTTGAAGAAACCCTACACTTCGAAACCAACTTGGTTCGTTCCTTAGGGGTGACTGCGTAGACTACGTAGCAGTGGTATAAGTCTCGTCCATGGAAGCCACTGCTGCCTTTCTCATTGGGGCACACAAAAAGGGCCAAGAGGGCGGCCATGCACATGGCCTTGCAGAGTGCTCTGTGTGGATCACTTTAACACAAGGTGGTAGAAGCAATTTCCAAGTAAGTGTCTAGATTTCATATTGCAGGTTCAACTCAAGACGAGTTGGCTCTAGCCGAGGATTAGCATAGGCATGCGAGGTATTCTAGGCGTAGAAAGGAGCTACAGACCATTTAAAGGGCTGCAAGAAAAGAAGACGGCTGTCGCACTTAGCATGCACAGCGTTTCTCACAAACTCTACTAGAAAACAGTGAGAAAGTGCTGGAGTAGAAGTAGTGTTTATAGCACCCGAAACTTTCTGACCTACGCAGAGTCATTGATCAGATGAAAGGAAGGAAACGTATGTAACCTGTGTTAACGGCATGATATACACAATCAATGACATGCAGCAGGAGATACATGGGTAAGATGGGACGCTGTCTTAATGATAGACTCCATGAAACCTTTATAGCATACACACAACAGTGACGAGGCATTTGCAAATTTATAAGTGGGATTGTAGGTGTCTTTGGAGAGAGCATAGCACTTTCAAGTAGTCTTCATCAGGTCGTTATTCCACTGTGTTAATTTTTAAACATTAGGTCATTCAGGTTATGATCAACATTTGAGATGTTAGCATTCGAGTGTCGAGATTGGTTACACAAATATTACCAAGTTGCATTAATTTATTCACTTTTCAATTATTTTCAAGTGGTTAAAGCAAATGAATAGTTGTGCCGCACATCCCCACGTCGATAGGGATACGCATCACCACGTCGATAGGGAGGCTGCGATTGTTTCAACTGCCATAATAAAATCATACTTCTTCTCCTCACAGATTAGTTGGAGTAAAATTATATAATGCTATACAACGAAGAAACTTGTACAAATATAGTAACGCTGTCTTGAGCAAAACGCAGAAGGCCATGATAACAGACGAGACGAAAAAGGTTACGGCAAAACTGGTGGCCCGGGGAAACATGGTGAAACCGTTGTTTAAACGAACAAGGGGCTGCCACTCATTGAAAGGGCCAATTTATGTAGACATAATCGCACAGGGCAGCCTAAAAATGATTCTGAGAATAGAATAGTTGATATTATCTTACTCTATTTAGTTCATACATCGTGTACACTGCATAAATCGAGCTATTGATAGTGAATGTACGTCAAAATGACAAATTTCATTTCATTTCATTTATTTACTCTCAAGGCACTGGGCATTACAGATAGGAGTGGTACAACAAATATCAATAAGAAGTAAAACAAAACACCAGGATTAGAATAAATTATAATGTACTTTAAAAATGGTTGATTTGAACGCATTGGCGTCTGTGATTGAAGCGATCGATGCGGGAAGGTGGTTCCAGTCAGTACATGTTCCAGGGATGAAAAAGTTGAAGTGCTGGTTCGTATGGCAGAAGGGAACACCAACTTTGTATTGATGAGGGAACCCCAACCTTGTATTGCGTGCTGATATGTAGACTGGTGGAAAAAACAGTGAATCAGAGAGAGTTCTGTTGGTGTGAGAGATCTTATGAAAGAGACAGAGACGTGAATTTTTGCGTTGTATTTAGAGGTTATGCAAATTTGCTTGATCCTTAATTAATGTGACACTTGCAGTTCAAGAGTAATTGGACAATATGAAACGTGCTGAGCGATTTTGAATGGATTCAATGTTGTCTATGAGCATGTGAATATGAGGATCCCAGATAGACGACGCATATTCGAGTTTTGGCCGCACTAATGACACAGGAGAAGTTTTAGGTTGATTAGGTTATGATTTCTGGTTGCATACAGTAGATTGCATTGGTGTCACACGAGCACTTTTGCGCGTCAAAAGGGTTGATTTGGAAGTGTGGCAGTTTGGGCTAGTTGGTATGACTTGACGATAGTTATAGTGCGAGAGCAGAACGACGACGGGTCTGATTTCTGTATCGCTATCAACAATGACCGTTGCTAAGCTGTGCAAATTGTTCTGGATCGAGTTTGTGCGAAACAAGAGTCAAACCGCGATTCGGGAGCCAAATCACGATCAAAATTGCCCGTGTGACACCGGCAGTGAACGTGACTTACGTCACAATTAGTGCGACGAAACATGCGATGGCAAAAAAGGGCTAAAGAGCTAGAAGACTGCAAACCCCGCCACTTACCTGATCATGCAGTGTGAGGAGTGTTCAAGTGGAAGCCGGTGCCGCCGCCGAACGCCTTGCTTAGTTGTACACGGAAAGGAGGGGGCACCGCCGAACACAAAGCCGATAAATGCAGCCACGCAGACTCTATATAAACTATAATTTCGCACTGCTTTCTGATGAAGGGACCGCGGCTGAACCCTCCATTATTTTGAGCGCGAAATGCTATCACGTAACAATAATAGCCCATGACGCAAAGCGGGACTCGAAGTTGACAATGTATAGCCTCCGAGACAAATAAAAAGCTAGTGCTAATCTTAAAGGCTATTGCTTGTTTCATAACTAGGTAATTTTAGATATTCTTCGTGCAAATTGTAATATTATTTTTAATCATGACCACATTCTTGTTTTGGTGGCATTTGATGAGCGCAACATAGAAACCATCGTAAAGACGAATCGTGCGGGTGCAAAAAAAAGCAAGTGACGAGTGTTGACATAGCGTTGTCCTACGAATATTTTAGTTCGTACAGTGATTTGGTCCTTTGCAAACAACTTTTGTCTCACATTTTTATGCTGCCTTACCTGCCTATTTTTTACTGTTACAAAACCACTTTAAAAATGAAGTTGAAATCGAAACTTGTGCAGTTTTGATTTCGACTCACGATTATCGTCATTATCATCGTAACACAGTAGCATTGAGCATTTTATTTTCGTGTGTTTTCACTCTGCATTCTCGGTCATAGGCGTCAAGATAGGGTGGCTTAGTCAAGCGTGAGGATTCGTTCAAGTGTGGCCGATAACGACAACCTCTAGTGAAAAAAGCAGAGTACCTCCACGCAACAGCTAAGCATCATCGTGAGCTCACTTGATACGGATCTTCCTACACAAAATAACTTCCAAAGCAGAGACATCTGAGCGCGTAAGTGCATTATGCGCGATTTGTGGGCGAACTGGTTGCTGTTCACACAGCGATTTCAGCTTTATTTTACCGTTGCAAGTCAAGAAACTGCATCTATCGAACGGACGGCTATACTCCGACTTTCCGTAGCCTGAGGACCTGTTGCCCTTATGTACAACAGTTTAGATTTTGGTCATCCAACTGAGGTGACTCCACAACTAGAAATGAACACTTCATGCACACTCTACGCCGACACCTTCGCTGCTTAAAACAGCAAGCTTAATAACGTCTCGGCTTTCCCCCCCCCCTGCCTCAATCCTAGAAGTGCATGAATGTAACAATGAGCAGCCGCGCGACAAGATGATCAGACAACAGACCTCTCCAGTTATGAATCACCATTTGTGCAAACTAGCGACAATAGTCCACAATCGTCATGTACAGAGCTCGCCAAGTTCACCAAGCAGTAGCAGCTCCCACACGACTTCCAGGTCAAATCAGTCTCAGTCTAATTTATAGTTGACAGTTCGATAAATGCAGCTAAGCCTTCGTTGTGTTGTGACCAACTCGAAAAACAGTCCAGTTGACCAAATGTGTTAGTCTTCCAGAAAGCTGCATAAACGTGGTGCTACTTCTACATATACTACATAGAAAGCGGCGTGAAGTTATGTGAAGAGAGAATGGTATCTAATTAGCAGCTTTGCCTTAGCTGTGTGTCTTCTCGCTCGACCTACTCGGCAAACAAATCACCATCGGTAGGTGCATTTGTTCAATCCGACATAAGCCTTACAGTCAAAGCGAAGCTGAAGCCTGGCCTTGGACAAATGGCAAAAGGACTGTAGTGGTCTGGTGTTATTTGTGTGCTGCGTAGTGTGTTTTGCAGGCTTGGCATCTCCTTGTTGGCGTCTCCCAGATTTGCTGTTGGTGATATTGACACAATGTCACTTCAAATCACGCGAGCTAGCCGATACTTGTGCCCTCTAGATGGTTTGCGACGCACGAGCCTGCGGGACCCAGCTGCGCGTGAACCGTGTTGGAAAGAAAAGAAGAACGTAGAAGAAGAGGCAGAAGTGAATCCTCGAGACAATCTAGCTGTGTTATTATTCTCGGGCACAAGTGCGCCCTGCCTACGTTAGCCTATTAAAAGAGTTAGTTGAAGAGTGCGTTACAAATCTGGTGGAAGAGCTGGGTGTGATGCCAAGCCCCTCTCGAGTGACGGAGCACAGTTCAGAACCACAGTGATTTCGACTCAACGAGCTGACGCCTGTTCATCAGTGCTGCAGTCAACGCCTACGTGGTGAGGGTCCTGAATTTTCACCTTTATCGACTTCCCTTGCAACATCAACGGCTGTGAACGAGTGCGCAACCGACATGACAGCTCAGGTCACTCCAGCCAACATTGTAGTAAACCAGCCAATGATACCAAAGCCTTTCCATGGCGAAAGCTACGAGGACGCAGAGGACTGGCTTGAACACTTTCAACGCGTTGCATCGGCTAACGGATATAGGGAAGAGCACAAACTTGGAAGTGTTTACTTCGCACTGGAAGATAGCGCACGAAAGTGGTATGAAAACCACGAAGCTACCTTCCGGTCGTAGAATCATTTTCGACGGGAGCTGCTCACTGCTTTCCCGAACACAGACCGCAAAGAGAGAGAGCTGAAGCTGCGCTCCAGACATAAAACCAGTGAAATAACGAAACTGTCGCCATGTATCTTGAAGACATGTCTCGCCTATTCCGCCGAGCGGATTCAAATATGAGCGAAGACAGGAAGCTGCGCCATAAGATGCGAGGCGTGAAGCAAAAACTCTTTGCCGGACTATTTCGAAGCCCGCTGCGCACCGTCGCCGAGTTTCGTTCCGAGGCAACTACGATGGAAAGGACGCTACAGCAGCGAGCAAGGTTATAAAACCGGGATGCGATCGTCACTTCCTTGGACATGTTGCGACCAGTCTTCGGTAATGGCATAGAAGCACTACGTGAGCTAGTGCGGTCTGTTGTGCGAGAAGAGCTCCAGAAGCAGTGCCTTGACCAGAACGCTCGAATGCTTTCGTTTCTGGCCGATGTGAAAGGAGAGGAGGTCAGGCAGGTGGCACGCGAACCATCGAGCAACGCACAGCCAGAGCCACCACTACAACTGGAGATGAGAATGACGTATGCCGATGTGCTACTACCAGGACCTCCAGGACGCGCAGACGTAGCGATGGCTACGTCTACGCAGTACCCGATATCACCGAGCACCCTGCAGCTAACACCAGAGAGGAGACTAAGGAAGAGCGATGTCTGGCGCACTCCCGACAGGATACCGCTTTGCTACCACTGTGGAGAGGCTGGTCACCTCTACCGAACGTGAAACTACCGCCAGGCAGGACGTGGTTTTCCTGTCGATGCACCTCGACCACGAAATGGTGAATGTCCCTTGGAAATTGAAGTATACCTGTCAAGTCGTCAAAGCTCAAGTAGCTTCCAACGACATCAACCTCGTGCAACCACAAAAGGGAGGTATAAATCGCCTAGCCCCTACCTTCAGCAAGCTCCCCTAGGTCTCGTTCCCCAAGCGTCGTCGGGAAAACTAGAGACAGCGACCTGTGGAGGCAAGGCCGCTGTCGACGCTAATGCAGAAAAACCTCCATTGCTGACTCTGAACGACGACTGATTCCAAAACCGGTGCTTCGATAGTGACGTTGCTTCTGATTTTCGTGTGTTAGTTGACGGCTACAAAGTCATCTGACTGGTAGATACCGGTGCAGATTATTCAGTGATGAGTAGAGACTTTATAAAATACTGAAAAAAGTTCTGACTCCTTGGAAGGGACCACAAGTTCGCACAGCAGGAGGGCACGCCACGCCGCCTCGTCCCGGTTGTCCACCGAGTGGGTCTACTGCTGGCCAGCTGTGCGATAGACGATTACGCCTACGTCAGCAAGTCACTGTTTCGTCTAGAGATTGCGTGTAGCCATGTAGCATACGTGTACGTGATCACTCTGTCTGTCTGTGTATTGACGGCAGCACTCAGTTTCGTTCGTCATTATATGCGTTTACCAACTTTAACGCGTTAGGATTTGTTTTTCAACGCACTGCACTGGATTTAAAGTGACGTTCCTTCAATCTATCCACTATAGAGGCCTACTCACCTACTCCGACCACAGTAGGCCCTTGATTCTTTGTGTCGTGCATCTGCGGTAGCTGACCGTGTTCTATTCCGGTGGTTCGTTAACCTAGTGATCCAGGTTACATAGCTGCGCACTTTTCAAACCAATGAGTCTGATTTAGAAGACGTGGAGTCTGTCCTTCCAGCCATCGACGTCGAGCCAGGCCTACTACCAAGCGAAAAGGAGCAAATAGAGGGTCTTTTAAGGGAATTCGCCGAATGTTTCTCGTTGTCATCTAAGGTTCGACGCACTTCTATCGCCAAACATCGCATTATTGACCACGAGTCAGTGAGGCCAATACACCAGCATGTTTACCCAGTGTCACTGAGAGAAAGAGAAGCTATTGCTAATAAGGTTAAAGAAATGCTCAAAGACGATGTAATCCAGCCTTCATCAAGTCCATGGGCGTCACCTGTTCTTGTGAAGAAAAAAGACCAAACCTTGCGTTTCTGCGTTGGTTATCGGAAGCTGAATGCCGTCACCAAACGGGATGTTTATCCTCTGCCGAAAATTGATGACACTCGGGATAGTCTGCGAAATGCTAGGTGTTTTTTCTCATTGGATCTTTAAAGAGGGTATTGCCAGATAGAAGTTGACGAAAGAGATCGCGAAAAGACAGCGTTTGTGACACCGGGCGGTTTATGCGAGTTCAAGGTATTCCCTTTTGGCATTTGTTCAGCACCCGCCACATTCCAACGGATTATGGACACAGTGCTTTGTGGTCTTAAATGGCAGCCATGCCTGGTTTATCTCGACGATGTTGTAGTCTTCTCTGCTACGTTCGAGCAACATTTGGAAAGGCTCCGGGCCGTGCTCACTGCGATCAAATCAGCGGACTTGACGATAAAACCGCTGAAATGTCATTTCGGCTTCCGTGAGCTCCTTTTTCTCGGCCATGTCATCAGTGTAGAAGGCGTCCACCCAGACCCTGCAAAAACTGAGGCCGTAGCGAGATTTCAGAAGCCAACAGACAAAAAGGCTGTTAGGTGATTTTTAGGTCTCTGCGCCTATTATCGAAGGTTCATTAAAACTTTTTCACAAATTGCTGAACCACTGACGCGGCTGACAAAAGAGGAAATGCCTTTCGTATGCCTTGCTGAACAAGAGGATGCCTTAAAGAACTACGAAAGTGCCTTCGAATCCATCCTGTTCTGGCGCGTTTTGACGAGGAAGTGGAAACCGATATCCACACGGATGCAAGCAATTTAGGTCTTGGGGCCGTGCTCATCCAATGGCACAACGGACAAGAACGAGTCATTGCGTATGCCAGTCGTACTCCTTCGAAAGCTGGGGTGAACTACTCTGCGAGCGAGAAAGAATGCCCTGCCGTGGTATGGGCTATCAGCAAGTTTCGACCATATTTATATGGTAGACCTTTTCGAGCTATAAGCAATTATCATTCGCTATGCTGGTTGGCTAATCTCAAGGACCCATCTGGACGGCTTGCACGATGGAGCTTGCGCTTACAGGAGTATGATATCACGCTTGTGTACAAGTCATGTCACAAGCACAGTGATGCGGACTGCTTGTAATGTGCTCCGATTCAACCTGCTGCTTCTGCTTCCACCGAGGATGGTGAAGATTTTATTTTCTTGGGAGCTGTGACACCATCAGAGATGGATCATCAGCTGCGATTAGACCCTGAGATACTCCTCTTGATCAATTACTTACAAGGACCGTCTGTCGATGTTCCACGACCATTTGTCCGCGGCTTGTCAGCGTTCGTCCTGCGAAACATATCCTGTATAAAAGGAACTTTGACAACAATACAGCGACATTCCTGCTTGTTGTTCCTTCACCTCTGCAACCAGAGATTTTGAAGGCTTGCCACGACGACCCATCAGCCGGACACTTAGGAGTAAGCAGAACGTTAGCACGCATCTGCACTAAATACTACTGGCCGAAGTTGCTTAGCTCTGTACGACACTATGTCAGAACCTGCCGGGACTGTCAAAGACGTAAAACTCCACCGCTAAAACCAGCAGGTCCCCTTCAACTGATAGAACCACCAGACGCCCCAGTCACACAAGTTGGAATGGACTTACTGGGCCCATTTCCTACGACGTCATCGGGAAAACGGTGGATAATAGTTGCGACCGACTATTTAACCAGATATGCAGAGACAGCGACTCTTGTTAAAGGATCAGCCGTTGAAGTAGCTGAATTCTTCGTTTCCAACATCGTACTGTGGCACGGAGCTCCAAAAGCGTTGATCACGGACCGAGGGCCTGCATTTACGGCCAACCTGATGAAATTTATTATGAAATTTACGCACACCAGTCATAGGAAAACGACGACATATCATCCTCAAGCAAATGGTTTTACGGAACGACTGAACAGAACGCTAGCTGATATGTTGTGTATGTACGTTGATATAGAACACCGTACTTGGGATACATTATTATCCTGTGCAACATACGCCTATAACACTGCGATGCAAGAGACAACACGGATGACGCCATTCCAACTTGTTTTTGGCCAGACGGTAACGACACCTTTAGATGCAATGTTACCTATTGACGAGATGCCCGAGAATTACTATGACGTTCATGACTACATGCAAAGAGCAGAAAAATCCAGACAGCTGACACGATATCGCACTCTTCAACAGCAGAAAACCGACACGCATTGATACAATCTGCGAAGAAGAGACGACCAGTACGCACCGGGAGACGGAGTATGGGTGTGGATTCCTGTACGAATACGTGGCCTGTCAGAAAAACTGCTTTGCCGCTGTTTCGGTCAGTACAGAGTGCTCCGCCGCGTCGGCTTGCTACACTACGAAGTTATGCCAGAGGGACAGGATATTTCATCCCGACGGCGGCATCGCACGGAAACTGTGCATGTCATCAGGATGAAACCATATCACGACAGGCAATGAAATGCCGAAGATACAACGTTCTTCGACGTTAACGACATCCCCGACGAGGGTTTGTGAATGACTGACATGCAACCAGTTCGACAGAAGCATCGGGACGATGCACTCTGGAAAGGGGGCAATGACACAATGTGACTTCAAATTACACGCGCTAGCCGATACTTGTGCCCTCTAGATGGTTTGCGACGCAGGAGCCTGCGGGACCCAGCTGCGCGCGAACCGTGTTGGAAAAAAAGAAGAACGTAGAAGAAGAGGCAGAAGTGAATCCTCGAGACAATCTAGCTGTGTTATTATTCTCGGGCACAAGTTCGCGCTGCCTACGTTAGCCTATTAAAAGAGTTCGTTGAAGAGTGCGTTACAATATTGTTTGCAGATTACTGTGCCCTTTCACGATACTGCAATTTGTGGTTTAGGTTTTCTTACTAGCAACACAGTGTTTTCAGCGGGGGTGCTTTCTCTATGTTGGTGTCTACTGTGTTTGTTGTGAATGATCGTCCTTCGGTATAAGTGTAAGATTTCAACCGCGGTGCAATTTGAAGTTTATATTTGCTTGCAGAAAGTGTGTTGACGATGTGAGTTCCCAACAAAGCTGTAAGAGCAGAGCACGGGAAATAGCTGCTCGATTGCATTTTCATGAGTCACAGACACTACCAGATACATTAGTACTACGAACAGTTGTCAAGGCAGCTTAGAACCAGAATTGGCACCATTTTTTCCCGAAAGCTCAGCATGTCTATACATTTATTGCGACTTCGACCGTCCTTCTAAAAATTCTGCGATCGACCTGCCTCGTCAAACAGTTGTGACATTCTAGTGTGTGTGTGTGTGTGTTCTCGCTTCCTCCCGCTCTTTTTTCTCTCTCATTCCGTTTTCCTTACCTTTCTGTTTCTCTTTTCAAGTGCAGGGTAGCAAACCAGATTCTTGCTTTCCGGTGAACCTCCCTGCCTTTCTTCATACCATATCTCTCTCTCTCTTTTGACCGTGATCTTACTTTATTACTTTATCCAGTTACTGACTTTCCTGTTTGCATCTTTTTCTCAAATCATTGCATTGCTTTTTATGTTCCGCAAGAGTAAGGGCTCTGTGAATTGATTGATTGATTTGGGGAGTTTAACGTCCGAAAACCACCATATGATTATGAGAGACGCCGTAGTGGAGGGCTCCGGAAATTTCGACCACCTGGGGTTCTTTAACGTTCACCCAAATCTGAGTACACGGGCCTACAACATTTCCGCCTCCATCAGAAATGCAGCCGCCAGTGCCGGCATTTGATCCAGCGACCTGCGGGTCAGCAGCCGAGTACCTTAGCCACTAGACCACCGTGGCGGGACGAGGGCTCTGTGAAACAGCTGTTTTTCTAGCTTCATGGTTCCTATCGGTTCCACTTCTACATTTCTTGCCAATTGTAGGGTTTGTTGTGGCTGTTGCCTTGCATTATACAAGCATGTAGGTCCTGTTTTAGTATATCTGTTTGTTGTGTGTCCAATCTGAAAGCACTCTTTAAAACATGATTCTGATGACGCACCATAATTGAGGCACAGTTTGGTTTAACTACTGCTTGCTCACTTCTTAATGTAATGGTTCCCATGCTATTTTTACAACCACACAGCATCAGTTAAATTAGACAAATCATTTATTCTTCAAGTCTGCATGCATGCATGTTAAGATGAAGCCTGCCTACACCAGGGTTTTTGTAGCTTACAAGTTTAGGGTCCTAAAAGGCTTGCTCTTGCACAAATCTTTCTCACATATGAATTCACTGTGTTTATTATATCTAGCTACACACGTAAGAAGACGATGCAATGGTCTGCACCATGTGATTGCGTTCTTTAGTTTCTTTTTTTTTTGCCAATGCAGTCACTCTGTGTGGAGAACGTATGGTGCGGAGCTATAGAGGCCTAGTGAGGTGACTCATGGTGGTGTTTTTTGTCTCCTGCACTACGGAAATCATGTTTTGTCAAACAAATAAATAAATTAAAACATAGAGTGCAGCTGTATGAAGAAATCAGATTCATAGAAGGATTAGTGTGTGAAGAAAGTAGGCTGAACTGTTGTCTGTAATGTTCATGCTTCTTCTATTTCATACTCAACCTCACTAACTAGCCACTTTCACCCAATAATCAAATGAGTACACGAAGTTGAAAAAGTTGCAATGTGTGTTATTGGGTGTTTAGCGATTATGTTCTCCGTGTTGTCTCTACGTTTGCTGTTAAACATGGTCTTGATGTCTATATACAACGTTGATGCAATGTGATTATTGCCACAATAATACAATCAGATCAGCGTGGCGTGATAATTTGGTTGTTGTTGCCTCGTTGAAAACAACACGTTAGCAGAACATCATTAATTGAATGTAGCTGCAACATCAAAAAACACTGCGTTGAGCAACGTAATACTATAAACGTCAAGGTAATATTATATATTACTGTCTAACGTTGCCTCACATTTGTTACATTCAAAGTACGTTGACTCAACGTTCTGCGTTACCTGGATGGGCAGTTTTCTGACGGGTCGCGCTCGTGTGGAGGCTTGCATACCTGGCGTCTGACTTCTGTCGAGTTTTTTGGCTACTTGGCGTCCTCCTCACCCGGCTGTTCTTCATAAGGTACTAAGACGTGCCGACGGACAACTCACTGCTTATCACGCCACGCCGCCTCGTCCCGGTTGTCCACCGAGTGGGTCTACTGCTGGTCAGCTGTGCGATGGACGATTACGCCTACGTCAGCAAGTCACTGTTTCGTCTAGAGATTGCGTGTAGCCATGTAGCATACGTGTACGTGATCACTATGTCTTTCTGTGTATTGATGGCAGCACTCAGTTTTTTTCGTCATTATATGCGTTTACCAAATTTAACGTGTTAAGATTGGTTTTTCAACGCACCGCACTGGATTTAAAGTGACGTTCCTTCAATCTATCCACTGTAGAGGCCTACTCACCCACTCCGACCACAGTTTGCCCTTGATTCTTTGTGTCGTGTATCTGCGGTAGCTGACCGTGTTCCATTCCGGTGGCTCGTTGTCCTAGTGATCCATGCTGTCTTCAGAAATTATAGTAGTGGGTTGCGTCGATGTCGAGGGCGCTGAAGCGGCTCACGCTGCCACAGCATCTTCTCCAAGTAGCAGGTGCCTTCCAGGCGCCATTGAGCTGGCTTTCTGAAGTCCCGTTGTTAATTCATTTATACGAGAGGCTACGAGTGATGCCGTGGGCTGCTTTAGTTGCTGAAGTGGCTCTGATAGTGCAGGATCGTTCGCCGAGTCTGTGGTTTCAACGACCTTAGTCACGGACGCGACCGTTAACCAGCGCCGCCGTAGTCGATCCGAGCCTACGTGTTAGACCATCAGAAAGACGCAAGCTTTCGTCGATGAAGACATCTTCCGGTGAAAGTCCAAAAATGCCCCATTTCACTGGCTTCTGAGGTATTCACGAGATTTCTCACCGAAATTTGTAATCATACGTTGAAAAAAATACACACACCACACAAAACGGAGTCCTTGTGAAGCACGTCTGTACGCTCAGAGCGTTTGTATCTGCACTGTATAGGTCTCTTCTGTCCTCTTTCCTCACTGAGCCCTATTACATCTCATTTTACACACTTGAACTCCTCGAATAGTACAGCTGGACTTGCCTCACTAGATAGGGCTTTAACGTTTAGTGTTCAACTTGCAATGGTGGCCTGTACGAACCCAGAGATATTTAGCACCCACCGCTGCATTGCAGAGCTGGCCACCGCCATGGTCAGCTGCTTCACAGCCGCTGGAGACTGAGGGTGGTGGGTAATGACGTATCTATGTGGGAAGTAATGGCCAAATTCTGCACCAGGTTAGCCAATGCTTCTCATGCAAGAGAGTGCATTAACGGTGGGGGCCACTGGTGAGGCCGCACCACAGGCCTCCTAAGCAATTCCATCATCCCACGGATGTTTTTTTTTAATCCAGTTGGGTATTGTATGGCACTAAGATTCGACCCACGGACCTCTAGCATGCAAGTCCGACACTTTGACTACTACGCCATCGCTGCATCTTCTGAAATCAAGTACTGTGTAAACAACTACCATGCTGCGTTGTGTAACTGTATGTGCACTTGTGTGCCCGTTTTGATGTTTTTAGTGCATGATACATCTACGTGTCTTAGCGACTGTGACTGTGTCTTTCACTAACTCGCTTTGCGGCTCTGATTCCGCCTTTATCGCCTGCGATTTTATGGTGCGATATCGTAAAACAGTAGGGCAGGATCTGGCATAAGGCTGTGCGTTGCCGCGCCGCCACAGCTGCCCGTTTTCCCTCACACCGTTAGCGGCACCGCCGAATTTCCGACAGAAACCACGCCGCCGCCACCGCCGACCAATAAGTGCGCCACACCGCAGAATATTTAGTTGTTAACCTGAGCGAAGAACCTAGGTGTAAATATCATCACTTCACCTTTTCAAAAACGATAGTCTTTCTTGGAAACCTTCAACGCGAAAATTTTACTATAAAAGGCGTGCATAAGTAATTATAACGACCGTAGCGGTTATCACGCTGCGCTGACAATGCAACGCTCGCACGATAAGTCAGGTGTTTCCTAAGCTTTCCTAAGGTGGTGCACTCACCGAATTTGAAGGAGTGCTGCAAGAGCAGAGGGACTGTGTAATTTTCGCCGGAGTTCTTTAACTCTGTGGGGGAGTAGAGCAGAGTTGGTTGCGGAACATACTCTTTCGTTGAACGTGCTGTAAAAGAGATGGCGAACTATCTGCTACTCAAGAGAAGTTCCCAACCTATGCAACTCTCGTGCCGATTAGGCGTGAATGGGGTAGTTACAGCGCGAGAACAGAATGACGACACCGAGACAAGAAGGACACGAAGGACACGAGCTCTTTTAGCACTCGTGTCCTCCGTGTCCTTCTTGTCTCTGTGTCACCGTTTTGTTCTCGCGCAATCATTATCGTCATGTCATATCAACTAGCCCAAGCTGCCGCACTTCTAAGCGTGAATGGTATCTGGCACTTCGTCCTTGCTCACCTGGCGCTTGCATGTAACCACCGACGCCACAAAGCAATAAAACTGTCTCGTAGCCATACGCCTCTCAGCGTAGACGCCCCAGATGTAGGTTTAATGCGTCAAGTAATAGGATAACTTTAGTAATAACAAAAGCATGTTAGTGTGATCATGAACGTTCTGTTCCTGAAGCACCACTACCGACACCTTCAAAGCAAGAAACAGCGGCAATATCTGAAGCGTCGCCGAAAGTTACTTTATCACACAATCAAAATGCTGCGTAAAGTGAATCTCAGCACATATCGTTAAAAAAAGTTGAAAAAACTTGTATGGCGGGGTTCCAACTAACCACCTTTGTATGACGAGGCGGGTACTCTTCCACTGCACCACATTGTGCCAGGCTCACCACATGGTAAAAAAAGAAAACTGCTTAAAATAAACACGCGATTCAGCTTCACGGGTCGTAGTTTGAATGCATGCGCAATTTTAGTTTCTACCTAAACCTTCCATCTTCACAATACGGGGACGACTGGCGTCTACGCGTTATATACCACTAATGCCAAGACGCCAAGTGTTTTTAGGGGCAAAGCTTTTTATAGCAGCACTTGTTCGTCCCTCGTAGCCGTAGTAGTAGTGAAGTGTAACAAGTATTACATTTTGATTTCCAAGGTGATGCTGGTGAGAGATTTCTTCTGTGCGTTGTTGAACAATAAACGATAGTGCTCAATGTACATGCTAATGGCTGCTAAGGGAAATGAGATACAGGAGGATTCGGCTTTTAGTTAACGCGCACGCTGCGAATTTTTTAATTTTATTTATTTATTTATTTATACATACTGCAGCCCCTATTAGGGCTATTGCAGGAGTGGACATACAAATGTTCAGGAGATAACAAGCAGAAACAAAAACATGAGCCTATGGCACAAATTTGTGGTTCATAGTACTACACAAGATACAGAATGAACAGAGCAAGAGCACAGAAAACAAAATAACATGGAAATATCTACTTAACACGCATGTGATATTGCACTCAGAAACTGCTCCAAAGGGAGCCCGCAGGTATCGCCGGGTAGCAAGTTCCAGAGCTCAATAGTGAAGGGAAAAAAACTATACTTAAACAAATCAGTTTTGGGGTGAAGTGGCGTAATATTTAGCGCATGTTGACTCCTGGTGTGAACAGAGGATGGTGTGGCAAACTGCAGATACCTGTGGAGCGAGGGCAAGCGCAGCGAATTAATCAAGGTGTACAGGAGCTTTAAGCATTCTGAATGGCGCCTGGCAGATAAAGGAGTTAAACCCAAAGGTGCTAAGTTGGACGTAGGCGAAAAATCCCGGTCATATCTTCGGCAGATAAAACGGACGGCTTTTTTTTGTATGGATTCTAGTTTTGCAATGTCGGACGCTTTGTGTGGATTCCACACGACACAACCGTATTCGATTAATGGCCGTACTAACGTTTTAAATGCTAAGAGCTTGGTTTCTTTTGGTGCTACACGGAGAACGCGCTGTAAGTAACCTAATCTCTTCAGGGCTTTATTATACGTAATATCAGTGTGTTTGGACCAGGACATGTTGTAAGTGAAATGAAGGCCGAGGTACTTATATTCCATTTTTCTTGTTAAATGATAAACATCGAATGAGTAGGGAAATAGATGAGCGGATGACCGAGTAGAAAATGTCATGCACACAGTTTTTTGGAAATTTACATTCATTTGCCAGGTTTGGCACCAAGTGCAAAAATTGGAAAATGAGTTGTTCAGTTTCTCGTGATCCTCAGCAGAAGTAATTTTTTGATAAATGACGCAGTCATCGGCGTATAGCCTAATCTGAGACGTTATGTTACCGGATATGTCATTAATAAATAATAAGAAAAGAAGGGGTCCAAGTACTGAGCCCTGCGGAACACCTGAAGTTACATCAGCGGTACTGGATGCCGTTGAGTTAAAAAATACATACTGCGAGCGGTGCGAGAGAAAACTAGATATCCAACCTACGAGCAGCGGGTTTTTTAATATGAAATTAAGTTTAAGTGAAAGTTTGGAATGGAGAACTGTATCGAAAGCTTTCGATAAGTCAATAAAAATAGCATCTACCAAATAACCCGAGTCAATGGCTTCAATAACATCATGACGAAATTCGGTAAGTTGATTGATTGTACTGAAACCGCGTCTAAAGCCGTGTTGAAACTGGTTTAGAATATAATTAGCTTCCAGGAATTCTACTATGTGTTTGTATATGACGTGCTCCAATATTTTGCATGAGTGAGATGTCAAGGGAATATGCCTGTAATTAGCCGGCGAGGATTTGCATCCAGCTTTAAAAAAGGGGAGCACTTTAGCAAGCTTCCATGATAATGGAACTGTTGCTGTTGCTAGGGATTTTTTGTATATTATCATAAGATAGCGGCTTGTACATGAAGCATATCGTACTAAAAAGTTGTTGGGAATATTATCTGGGCCAGGGCTTTTTTTAGTATCTAAGTTAAGTATCAAATTTAGAATGCCTTCTTCAGATAAACATACGTCACCAATTGAGGGTGCAGGGTTGGCCAGTGAAAAGGTAGGTGTTTGAAAATTGTCAATGGTGAAAACAGATTTAAAATAAGAATTAAATGCATTGGCTATTGTGACGGGATCGCTTGTGGAGGCTCCATCAATGTCCATTGTGTTTGGTTCCGTTGAACTCGGCAAGATGGAGCTCCAAAATTTTCTTGGATTTGTTACCATCAGATTTTTCATTGTCACTTGGTAATAGAAATAAATCTTTGGCGGCTTTAGTTTTGGCTCTTAATTCCTCTTTAAGTTTATTGAACTCATTTATGACGGGGAGGTCTGACGTCTAATCGAACAATGTAACCTTTTTACGCGGCGTGTCAGTTGTAACAACTCCCTCGTCATCCATGGCAACCGAACATTTTTTTTCTTAGTTTTTATCGGAATAAAGCTTAATGTTCAACAACGCACAGAAGACAAAAAAGGGTTGCTACGTTATACTAGCTGGGCGTAACCTCCAAAATTTAGAAAGGTTTAGCGAGCGTTGGGCCGCCGTTTCATGAATACAGTAAACTAGTATATACTATGAACTCGAGGTGGCTAAAGGTGGGAAGTAGACACAAAGCGCAAGCCGTAAGAAAGTGCGTGTGCCTCCTCTCGTTCAGACCTTGGAATGTCCGCTGGATGTTGGTGCTTCTATATGGAGAATATATGATGAAAAAATGCGACATGGTGGTACTTGGAGTGTTGAATAGGTGGACGAACGGACACACAGACAGATGCATGGACGGACGCACGGATGGCTGCACGGACGGTTGGACGCATGGACGGACGCAGGAGCAGATGCATGGACGAAAGCAGGGACGGACGCGCAGATGAACGTGCGGCCGCACGAACAGACGCACGCAAGGACGGGTGGATGAACGCATGGGCGGGCACACAGACGCACGCATGGATGGACGGAAGCCAGAACGAATGAACATACGGATGCTTCGCCCCACTATCCATTATTCACTCCATGGATATGCTGCCATTTTTTTTTTCAGAATCCACAACATGGAAAAGAAAATATAAAAAGAATTCCCGAGAACCAGTGGCAGATAATTTACTGCCGAGTGCAATAACCGTTACTCACTTTTTCTGCTGTTTCACGGGTGCCAAGTTTTATATCGACTGTAATGCTCGAAAAGTACGCGCGTAGATGATTGTATTAGGTCTATTCTCATGCGCCAGTGACGATATGCTATATTGCAGTGGCCTTGTAATTGTGTTTTGATTTTCATCTGTAAACTGATAGCTGAAACTACATAGCCGATATCTAAATCCTAATTGCAAGTGCACGAACGTGTCTCATCGTGGTACTTTATGAATGCGCACCGAAGGACAAGCTTGGGTTCCACGTGTGAGTCAGCTAAGTGCCGACGAGTGCGTCCAGCGGCTGTCGGCGGTGGCCCGTGTGCGCTTAGTCGCAGGCTGAAAGCGCGTCGCATTGATGCTCATCGCTCTTTGTGCGCACACCGTACGCAAAAAAACAATGGTTCATTCAAGTTAACCGATGGGAAGGGTCTACTGTAGAGTCATTCTTGCTCCTCGGCATAGCATATCATTAAACCTAAAAGCGCCGATGGCATGTATGACAGACTCGGCCGGTAGGCTAGGTCTACATTCGCTGGGAGAAGTACTCTTACGGGTCACATTTACTTGAACCAATCTCAGCGTAGGTGGTTCAGAAAGATTAACGCTTGAAAAATCCGCAAGCCTCTCATTGTTGTAATAAAGGAGAGACGAGGTGAGCAAAACTATAGGAATTGCCAGAGATGCGTTTGAGTAGGGGTTTGCCGACCAGCGTTGTTTTTCTGGCGTACAAGTACACATGTGGCAGCGCAAGTCGGAATAGGACGCCGGATCGTAACGTTCGTAGATTGTTTTTCGTCCAGCACTACTGACAGACTGCCCCAACTGTGTTTGTAAGCGACTAGTACAATTCTAAGGCTTGGACACAAGTGGATTCCCCGCATTGAGCTAATATGACAGCGTACCAGCTGATAATTGGAATTTAGTATTGAAAACGGCGTTGTATGTCACGTAGTTTTTCAATAAAAGGTTCACGTTCACACAAAGTATCTAACGCTCACCAGGTAGTTACATATGCTAGATGTATGTTTGCTCTTCAAAACACGTGATAGAAATGTAGCGCCACCCGCCCTAGAAGGGGGCAATCAGTATAAGTACCAGTTGCTGTGTAAATGGTTGCTCCTAGCGTGAGAGGTACTTGTGCAGTATTGTTTGCTGTGTTGTGTACTTATATAATGTGTATGCCGGTGTCTGTTCTACATATGTGACGTGAGCTTGAAGCAATTTATGCACTTCACTGCATCTACGAAATATTCGACATATTTTTTTTTCTTTTCAGATGCTAGTCGTAGCGTAGCCGGAGTGATTCTACTCTTGGGGAGAGTTGATGCACTCTAGCCCTACCAGATTGTAAAACTCTGTGAGAGAGTAGTGCGACTCCCGCAGAGGATGTATGAACTCTATTTCAGACTGTACTCTGGTGAGGGAGCTTATTCAATGACGCATTTATAAGCTGGAGAGCGAACGCTGGAAAGCATTCTGCAAATCTCTAGACCCTCATAAACCGCTGTCATATATCTGGAGAATAGTTCCTGGTCTTCGCTTCTCTCCGCAACAACGGCACCCTTTTAAAGCTTTGGCACTCCTTCATGGAAAAACAGAACTAGAGGTGGCTGAAGAATTTTGCACTAGAGTTGCCGGGAATATTATGAACGAGAGCATCGACGCCGTGATCGTTCCTGAGACGCGATTACCATAAATGGACATTCCATTCACCATGGAAGAACTGGATGGTGCGTTAGTCGCTTCTAAGCGCATGTCATCGCCAGGTCCTGATGGTATTACTTATAGTGCGTTGGGACACCTTGGACAAAAAGCCAGAAAAGAACTTTTCACATGCATTGACAACTCCTGGCTCAGCGGCAGTGTTCTCCGAAAATGGAAAATAAGTCAATTATTACCACTTTTGAAATCGGGAAAATCACCATTGACAGCGTATCGCCCTATTGCCCTCGCAAGCTGCCTCGGAAAAGTGATGGAAAGATTGGTTCTATTTCGTCTCGAGTGGTACTTGGAACGATACACCAAATACCCTTCTTGCATGGCAGGCTTTCGTCGGGGCCGCTCCTCCATCGTCTGTGTCCTTGACTTATCGACATTTGTTCAACAAGAAAAAAGTCACAAGCGCATATCAGTGGCACTCTTTCTTGACGTGAAGGGTGCATATGATAATGTAGCTCACGATGCCAACCTCACTTCTTTCGCAGCAATGGGCATTGGTGGACGAATGTTTCAATGGATAAAAGATTATATAACTTGCAAGGGTTTCTTTGTACAAACATATGAGGGTACAACTGCTGAACATTACACCCACTGCGGAGTACCTCAGGGAGGTGTTTTAAGCCCCACATTGTTCAATGTTGCCCTCATTGGTTTGGTGAAGGTTCTGCCAAAGTCGGTGTGCCTATCCATATGCGCCGATGATATTTGCCTCTGGAGTGCTGCAGTTACTCACCCTCAGGTGCGTGCACGAATACAGCGGGCAGCAACGGTCACAACAGCCTACCTTCAGAAACAAGGCCTAACTATATCAACTGTGAAGCGCGCGTTGATGGCGTTTACACGCAAACCAATGACGTCATACCCTGTTTACATCAATGGGCAGAGTGTCAAATGTGCACGGACGCATCGTTTCCTGGGCATAATAATAGACAAAAGTCTTTCGTGGAGCCCACATTGTGCGTACTTGAAGAAGAGACTGCTATCTATTGTGCATATAATGAAATTCATGTGCGGGAAAGCATGGGGAACTTCTGTGGCCTCCATGCTACAGCTGTACAGGGCCCTATTTCTGGGTCTATTGCGCTACAGCTTGCCGGTACTGACTAACACTTGCAAATCCAATACTCATTCATTGGAGAGTTTGCAGGGTTAGGCACTGCGTATCTGCCTAGGACTGCCCCGATGCGCTTCTTCTTATGCCTCAATCATGCTTACCAAAGACCATCCGGTCAGGACATATAGAGTTGTGGATTGCCTCAGAGCGCACATTCGACATGCTAGCCGTGTCCCCGACCACCACTTGGCGCTTCTACCCTCCGGAACACCACGTGCTACGTTTTCAGACGTCATAGCCAAGCACCTAAACAGCATTCCATCAGGATATACGCCAGCTGTGAGAATGGCATGTCCTTTGTGGTGCCTCGACCAGCCGCAAGTACGTCTAGAAATTCCGGGAATCAAAAAGAAAAGCAATCAATCCAGAGTAGCATTGAAGCAAGCAACACTGCTATTATTACATGAGTTGTACTTAGACCGAACTCAGATATACACTGATGGGTCCGTCTCGTCCAGCAGCTCATCAGGTGCCGCTGTAATTCCGGCTGCAGCAATGACAATCAAATTTAAGTTGTCGCATATGACTACATCTACGGCATCAGAGCTTGCTGCTATAAGGGCTGCTTTACAATATCTCGTTCAAGAACGTCCAGGAAAATGGGTCATGATCTGTGATTTGAAGGCAGCGCTTCAGAGTTTGCAGTCTGCCATGCGTAGGAGGAGTCATGACCGATTGGTACAAGAAATAAGACATTGCCATCATGAATCTCTAGCACGAGGACATGATAATATATATCAATGGCTGCCTGGACATATCGGTATTACCGGAAATCAATTAGCCGATGATGCAGCCAGCTAAGCCCATGAAGGAACCCGTGTAGTCCCGATTCCTCTATCAAGGAATGATGCAGCAAGACAACTTTACCTGCTGGCTAGAGATCTCACAGGCACGTTCTGGTCGTCTACCAGCTTCCAAAGATGTCAATTTTATGAACTGGATCCTTCGCTCAAGCTAAAGCTACCATCACAACTTTCCCGCTCCGATGCGACACTGTTATGCCGCCTTTGGTTGGGTGTTGCATTTCCAAAGGTGTACTTTTTTCGCATTGGTATGGCAGACACTCCTACATGCGAGTACTGCGGAGCTGAAGAGACCATCGAACACGTCCTGTGCAGCTGCGCTTGCTACGACACACAGCAATGCCACCTTCGGATGGTTTTGAATCAACTTGACCGCGGAACATTTTGTGTGCAGAAGATACTAGGACCTTGGGCATCTGCCTCAGTTGCGCAGAAAGCAACTAAAGCACTGCTACTTTACCTAAAGTCAACAAACCTGAGCGACCGCCTGTAGACTGTGTGTGCTCCCCGAGTGTGCTCGTGATTGTGTGTAGCTTCTCATCTATCTGCAACCTCTTTTCTCCCCTTTATTCCTTCCCCAGTGCAGGGTAGCAAATCTGATGTGCGTCTGGTTAACCTCCCTGCCTTTCCTTGCATCTTTATCTCTCTCTCTCTCTACTTACTCTCGTTCAGCCAGAGTACCAGCGCTCGGTAGAGAGAGTGCGCATACTGCGTGCAGAAGAGAGGTTTCAGCACTCCTGAAAAGAGAGTGAAATATGGGACAAGCCTCTGCTCCCGCAAAGGCAGTTACCAGCACTCTCTTGGGGCTGTGAGTGTGGCACCTACACGTCGCCTTGCATTCTACAACTTATCGCCTCCGAGATTGGAGCGCTCGGGCGCACTTTGTTTTTGGACGGGCGCGAGACGGGCGCGCTTTGTTTTCCAGATAACTGCCAGACAGCGCTCATGTCTCAGTGTGACGTGACTTGATGCGCTTGTTCGCCTCCTCTGCACGCTCGAGGCATTCTGACGCAGCGCCTCCAGAATACCATTCACCGATTTTTTTTTCTGCAGCTGTATGGTATGTAAGAGCAACTTGTGCAGTGTCTTGACTTTTATCTTATGACCGAGCTTGCATTCCTAGTCTACGTTTGCTAATTTAACTGTAAATTCATCTCCACGCTCATCAAGACACACTGTTAAGTGATACACTCCACGGCCTCGTACATACTATGGGTCACAGCCACTACAATATTGCCTACCTACTGTACTAAACAATTTCAAAGTGACAAGCGATATTCTACGTGTAATGCCTAAAAGTTCTATTTCGAGTATAGTTTATTTGAATGGTTATATTTTATGAAAAAACGGGCCCCGTATTTGCATGGTATTCTGTAAATGTCGTCGAAAGACGATAGCCTTGCGTCTGGAGAGAGTGCAGAAAACGTTTATTTGGTGTTCTGCGCAAGAAAATCGGTGAATGATATTCTGGAGGCAGTGCGTAGGAGTGCCTCGATTATGCAGCGGAGGCGAACAAGCGCATCAAGGCACGTCACACGTGAGACATGAGCGCTTTCTGGCAGTTATCTTTGAAAACAAAACGTGCGGGTTTTAGACGCCCGTCTCAGAGGTGGTAAGGTGTAGAACGAAAGGTGAAGGCGACGGGTAGGTGCAACCACCGTGTCATCTTAGCAAAGCGTTGGAAACACTCTCCTTTTTGTGCAAGCGTTGCATGGTCAGTGCCGCGTGATAAGCTTCACGGTTTTTAGAATCACTTATGTATGCCTTTTCTAGTAAAAGACGCACATACAGACTACAGACGCACATACAGACGCACATACATACGTACATACAGGCAGCAGCAGCATCCTTCGATCACCATCTAAGCCTATCCTCTGTTTTAGGCAGCCTTTTTCGTAGTGCTGTTCTGCCGATTCACTCTCTTGGACGGCACTGAATCACCCACATGGGTTGAATATGGCACAGCCACTTCGTGCTGTGTAGCTGGCATCGGCGAATTCTCCACGGGAGATTGCTGCTATCGTGGCTAGCCCTCTAGACAAGCCGGCATCGACGCCCACTCTTCACTGGCCGCAGCGCCATCCTCCGATCGCTATCTCAGCTATCCTCTGTTCTACGCAGGTATTTCTACGTAGACGTTTTTCTTTGTCATTTATTTTTCACTGCTGCTGCTTCTGCTGCAACCAAGTGTTCATTTGTTTTTCTCGTTTTCCCTGAGCTTTTTTTTTCATACCTGTCTCATGCCAACGAATGCAGAACTGTTTGAAAGGTTGGATGAGTTCGAAGATAAAATTAACAACTTAGCTAAAAGCACGCATGAGCTAATGTTTGGTAAGATTCTACTGGGGGTGAAAGAATCTGGAATTGATGTTATTGAACTTAAGAGAGAAGTTGATTCGCTGAGTATCAGTGCTGAGCACTTGAATGCACTTGTTCAGGATCTGCGTAGCCGGAACGCTACCTTAACCGATGAAAACAAGCAACTGAGAACTCAGAACCAATCATTGACCCGCAGGGCCGAGGAACTCGATCAGTACTCTCGCCTCAGCAACGTCTAAATTAAGGGAGTTTCCTGCTCTTAAGGAGAAGATTATGTTGAAATCATCAAATCTGAGGAGGACAAAATTGGTTGTCTCGTATCGTCGAATAATCTGAATATTGTTCATCGCGTGCCTACTCAATCAAATGACAAGAAAAACGTCATTGCACGATTTTGTTCTAGAGCCAAGAAGGCTGACTTTGTTAGCAAAGCGCGTAAAGCCAAGCTCTGTCTTAGTGACATCGAATTCTCTAGCCCTCACAATTGTCCCGTGTTCGTAAATCAGCGCCTGATGGCACGTAATGGGGCTCTCTTCTCCAAAGCTCTAACTCTGAAAAAAAGAGAAAAACTGGATATTCCTGTGGATGGAGAACTGCCAAATAAAAGCTAGAAAAACAATTAGCAGCAAAGTTCTGCGGAATCAAGATAAATCGGACCTAAAAAGAATAGAATACAGCTTATTGTTTATTTTTTGGGTGCAACAAATATGGCTTCCCTATTAAAACCAGGTCAAGTGTATTCTTTCTTGAATAATTTTCATTCCATCATTCAATTGAACGTGAGAAGTCTTCACAGACGCTTTGACCTTATTGACAATTTTTTTTCACTTTGCTATCTTGCTCGTTTTCGTTGATCGCCATAACTGAAACTTGGTTATCTGATGATGATAAAAACTTGTATTGCTTTCATAATTATAAATCTGAATACTGCAATAGAGTAGCGAACAATCATGATGGTGCAGCTATATATGTTGCTTCTGGTATTGCTTATTGACGAAGACATTACCTCACACTAACTGTTGCTAAGTGTTAATCCGTTTGGAATGAGACTGATAACTGCTTTTACTAGAGATAAGAAGAACTTCATATTCGGCTGCATCTACCGCTCTCCTTCATCATCAGTTAATGATTTCTGTACATGTCTTGACCATATTAGCATACTATTTCACTAGAAAACAAAAATGTCGTCAGAATGAGTGACATCAACATCAACTTACTTCATGAAGCATCACCTGCCTGTATTAACTATACCAGTTTGTTTCACGGTTATGGATACGACTGTTTAATTGACGTTCCAAACGTGAAGATTTTAACCGCTCAGGAACGCTTATTGATCACACTCTCTTTAACCTGCTTGATCCACCAGAGGCAAAAGTTTTGCACGTAAACATTAGTGATCATTACCCCATCGTCTTACGCTTCAAAAATAATGTACTCTCTTGTACCTTTTCTCACACCAAACATATCTTAGATAAAGATGGCTTCATAACGGCCGTTGCCAACACTAACTGGTCTCAAATTAAGCCAATGAACGATCCACAGAAAGCGTTTTCAACATTTATTTCACTAATTGCATGGCTTTTAAGAAAGTTCACTTCCAAAAAGAAATGTAAAAAAAAACTTGTTGATTTTTCTCACAATCTGCGGATCTTGCAACAGCTATTAGCGGAAATGCGCAAAAGAGATAATTTATATAGGAAATAGAAAACAACCATTTAACACGAAATTACGTTCCCTTTACAGTAACCCATGTATTACTCTTAACTGCCAACTTAAAGCTGTAAAAAAGTTTTATTTTGAAAAAAAAAGAACATTACGAGCGGCTAACAACGCTAGAAAGAATTATAAGACTGTCGATTCCTTCCTAAATAGAAAGACGCGGTGAGACGATGTACGTCAAATTTTGATTGATGGAAAAGAACACGATTGTCCTTCCGATATAGTTGAGTATTTCAGTGATTTCTCGTTATCAGATAATTCAAATTCTCCTTAAGAAATTATTGACATGAGTCGTTTACCCCACTCATTCATCTTATTTCCCACTACACCGGACGAAATTATTGCTGCAATACGTAATTTAAAAATAACAAGTGCTGGAATAGATAAGATCCATCCCGCTAACAATAAATCTACTGTGCATCTTATAGCTGATATATTTTCGTTTATTGTTAACTTAATATTTAAAAGTGGTATAATTTCTTGTGAACTTAAGCGTGGCAAAGTGATACCTGTACTAAAAAAGGCGACAGATTACATAACTACCGACCCATTTGTATATTGTCGTTCTTTGGAAAAAAAATGGAGAATCCAAGTGAAACACGGTGAACAAAATCCCTTTGTTGTTTAGCATCCTCTCTTCTTGTCAGTTTGGGGTCCGCCATAGACATTCAACTGACATGACGCTTATTCATCTCACTGATCAGCTAAAAACATTCATCGACTAAGGATATCTAAATGCATCAGTATTCATCGATCTAACAACAGCCTTCGACCGCATAAATCATAATATTCTGGGATATAAAGTCGAGTCAATTTGCGTCTGTGGACCCGCTTTTCACTAATAAAAAGCTACTTATATAACAAAGTTCAAGTTTTTTTTATATCTGGCATTTATTTTCCCACTGCAATCTACTAACATCGATGTGCCCCAAGGCTCCCTTATGGGGCCACTTTTGCTTTTGATTTATATTAATGATTTACCTAATTTTCTTTCTTCATCCCAGTGTATTCTGTGCGTTAACGATACGACTTTATTCGCCTCTTATAAAGATATCTCTCTTTATTATTTTGAATGCTGATTTAGATAATATTTTAAAGGGGTGTAATACCAACATATTATGCATCAATGCTACTTAAACTAAATTTGTTGTATTCATTTCACATCAGTGTAACGTATCATCAATACCACATATCAGTTTTGGTCCCCACTGCCTCTCTTATAGCCCAAGTTCCTGTTTTCTACGGATTCTTCTGAATAGTAATCTAAAATATCAGAGCCAACATGAAAAAGAAAATAGCCTATGGTATACGCGTCCCCATTAAAACGCGCCCCTACTTTTCAAGCACCGCATTGCTGTCACTCTATCACTCTTTCGTCCATTCATATTTCACTTATGGTATAACATGTTGGGGAAATACATACAACACTCATATTGCGCCCCTCCAGATTGTCCAGAACCATGCAATAAGAATAATTACTTGCAGCTTACGCCTCTCCAATGCCAAGTCACTACCACGCGAAAATAACATTCTCACCATAACTGAACTCACTAACTACAACCTAGATATTTTTTTCTACAAGCTTATAAATAATGAACTTCCGCCAGCCGTTTTTTTATAATCTAATCTCTTGATCTATAGCACTACTTGGTTCGCGATGAACAACAATTTTCTTTTACCCTAACTTCGGACTAACTACGGGAAGCAAACTATAGCATTCACTTCTGTTTCACTTTGGAACACCCTTCCCCTTATTAGGAAAACCTCAAGACCATTACATCTTTTTAAGAACGAACTAAAATGCACTTCATTCTGAATAACGAAAGAATGACTGTGTCTTTCATCTAGGACACATGTGTTTGGGTGTTCAGTGTGTTTTGGGTATAGATCATCTCACTGTTGTATTACTTGTTTTTTTCCTTCTTTTTTTCTTTTCTTGTCATTTTTGTTTTGCTGCGTTATGTTAAAAGGGAATTAATTTATGTAGTCACATGTATTATTTTTCTATGAATGTTATTTTTCCTAAATGACTGATTTCACTACTGTTGCTACTATGATGTGCTTTTTACCTGATTTTATTTTGTACAGGAGGTCCCGATGCAATCTCTTGACTAAGGGACTTCTCCTGTATACCACACGCTTGCAACTTCACTCAACATTTATTAATAAAATTCTGAAAAAAATATACGTGTTCGTATGGTTCATTATATATATGCGATAATTGCTTTTTATATGACAATCACACAAGTATTAATGCTGCATCTTGAGCAACGTTAGTGAGCGCTGCAGATGGTGTCGGTCATTTGAAGTATCGCTTGGCAACTTTGGTACCGTTCAGGGTGCCGTTAAGGGTGGATAAACAGGCAAACGTACAGAGTGTCAGACAGACCAAAACTTTTGCGTCGAAGGTCCCCAAGAAAGACTATTGTCTTTAAAATGCTTCTTGAGTGTTTGTCCTAATTTTTACAGCGCTAATTCAAATCTTTTCCTCAAGTAAACCTCTCATTGTACCATACGTTGCTGCCATTGTGTCGGAGTGGCGGGGCTCGTCAAGCTGCACATATTGCAACTTTTACCCTGTTATTCTCACCATGAATGATACTTTTTCCCTTTTTTTATTCGACCTTCTTTAAAATTGTATATATTATTATGTATCGAATATGGTGAAATAAACCAAATCACAAGTGTAAGGGTGGTAAAAAAGCTTTGGAAAATACACAATTGGTATTCTAAATAAACAACGCTTAGAAATGCTGCTATTACGTTAAATTATTCGCCCTTTCGGGGACACAAACTTTTTTCTTCACAATTCAATGCACTAGTTTTTATGCTATTTAACTCTTGAATCTTGATCCTACCCCCCTACCAGCGCGCCGCGTGTCACCCACCCGATGTACCACTCGCCGTTGACAAGCCGCAGCCGGCAATTTCGGTACCGGCGCACAGGTCTATATGAATGAGTGCCAGGAAAGTGTGCATGGCGTCGACGTGATTGTTGCGTTGTTGCACTCTGTACTCATGAGCATGCAGTGAAGAAGTACGGATAGCAGCAGGGAGACGCTAAATATGTGCGATAACGTGTCCGACGTGCGTCGTGGTCTTGGCTTGTTTCTTCTGCCTCTGATCTTGGCTGTTGTTAAAAACGAACGACATCAATACTTTCTTATATGTGCATTGCATTTGTCATTCATACCTTAACATAACGTTTCTGGCATTGTGCTGCTGTGTGCAGAGATCTTCGTTGTGCTCGAAACTTCGCGTATTACTAATGTGTATTGATGTGTATTGATTTAAAAGAAAAAAAAAGGTAGATCCCACGTACGTTGGAATCGATGATTTGCGAAGCACAATCTAGAAATGTTGATATAGTACTTTATAATCAGCATAGCGTTACGGGGTAAAGGTAAATGATACCGTACATGACTTCCGTATCATGATTATCATATTTGAATAAGTTGTTTACCTTCGTCCTCTATTCACGTCACGTGATACCAAATTAAGTATATCTGGGGCTAGTGAAACGGCCACAAGCACGCTAAGACCGTGGTATGTTGTCATGTTCTTAAATGACACGCGTGTCAGGATTATGATGTTTGCACCAGCCATATATTTCGTCCTCCATTGACGTCACGTAACACTAAATTTGGTGTATGTGGAGCTAGCAAAGCGGCCGTGAGCGCCTTATGAAGGGCCCAATATACTACAATGTAGCATTGACGCACACGCACGCTGGGCACAAGGACGCTACGTTAGCAAAACGCGAGCGTAGCCTGTGGCCAGGCGCGACCAGCGTCCGTCGACGCGGCTCGACGGCAACCGTTGTGAAGTGCGACATGATCCATTTCGCACTGATGCCATAAAAGTAACATTACTCTACTTTGATGCGTTACCCAGACAACACTGCCTCTCCCTCTTTTTGTAGTAGGACACAAGTTGGGCCAGTTGGTTATGATCCATCGTGAGCCTATATACAGCGCAACACCAGAAAAAACACAGGACAGGGAAGGAGCAAAAGAGAAAGAAAAAACGGCGCTGACTCCCACCTGATGTTTATAAGAAAAAAACGGGGTGAAAAGTGTATATATAGGTACTGGCAGCCTACATAACGACATGCGCAAATTACGAGGTGCACCGAGGTAGCGTTGTCACACTCATGGCAATAAACAAGATTGGCCTAAACAACCTAATTCTTTTTCATGCAGTGTGACGGATGGTTCACTAACGTACTTGCTGCCCCTAATATTTATATAATATGCCTTAGCGATTTCTCTTGTTAGCTGGTTAGGATGGTTGAAAATAGGATGGTTCTCTCAAAAATGAGACGACAACCGCATGACCTGCAATGTTCCGGCCGATGAATTCGCGTGATCCCTTGAAGAGACAACCCATGCTCCCTTAAAAAACGGCTTTGTGACGGAGGGACGCTGTACGCACTGAAACGCGCATGCATCAAAGCAACGTAGCGAGGCGTGCCTGCGAGTATATGGCAGGACTGGCCCCTGGCGTGGCAAAGCCGGCGTGACGCGACGAAATGAACGCCGGCGAGCACGCACACCGCGTCATGTCGAAATGTATTGGCGCCTTGACTGTGGCATGTAGTCATGTTCTCACATGACACGCATCTCATGATTGTTGTGTTTGCACCAGTCACATACCTTTGTCATCAATTGGCGTCACGTAATGCCAAATTTGGCAAATGTGAAGCTAGCGAAACGGCCTCGAGCGCATCATGAGTGTGGCATGTAGTCATGTTGTTACATGACACGGATGTCGTGATTATTATGTTTGGATGTGTCATTTACCTATTTCGGCCATTCGCATCACGTAATACCGAGTTTGGTACATGTGAAGCTAGCGAAATGGCCGCGAGCCCATAATGAACGTAGCATGTAGTCATTGTGTTACAGGACACGCATCTAATGTTTATCATGTTTGCACAAGTATCATACCTTCGTCATTCATTCACGTCCCGTATTACTCAATTTGGTAAAAGCGAAGCTAGCAAAATGTCCCCCAGTGCATCATGAGCGTGGCATGTAGTCATATTGTTACATGACACACATCTCATGATTATCGTGTTTTTACCAGTCACATATTTTAGTTATCCATGCAAGTACCCTAATACCAAGTTTGGTATATGTGGCGCTAGCGAAACGGCCGCTAGCGCATCATGAGTGTGGCACGTAGGCATGTTGTTACATCACAAGCATGTCATGATTTTCATGTCAGGGTCTGTCGCTTGTGTTCGCCATGCAACTACTATACTACTATACCAGTTTGGCATACTACTACATGGCATACTACTATGCCATGCAACTACTATACCAGTTTGGCAACATTCCATGTGAACGAAACCACCGCAAGAGCTGCAGGAGCATGAAGTATAAATCATGACATTCATGGCATACATATCATAATTTTCATGTAATGACTAGACAGATATGTTCTTCATATATTCATGTTATGCCATACGAAGTTTGGTACCTCGCCATACACGCTAGTTTGATAGAGGTGCTGGATAATGCAGACCCAACGACGGGAGCTGCACTACCTTGACTTCATCGCAGCCACCACCTTGTCAAATTCCTACCTTCACTGATCGTAATGGCCCAAGAACAGCGACCCAGCGCTTCGAGGCCAACTTTGATGGTTTCCGTGCCGTACTACAGAGTGACACCAAGCATTGTCGGCACTTCAGGTGAAGACGTGAACGTGTGGCCCAAGAAATACAAGCGCGCGAGCAGAAGCAATAGCTGAGACTCAAACAGCTCAGTCATGTAGTATTCTCGTTAACTGACACCGCCCTCATGTGGTACGAAAACCACATGGACATGTTTACGACTTAGAAACGTCTTGTTGAAGAAGTGCAGAAGTGATTCTGTGATTCCGACGCAAAGAAGGAACGCGCGGTGCAGACATTTTCTCAGAGGGCACAGCTTCTAGCAGAAACATGTACGACGTAAATTGAAGAAATTTTGAAGCTGTGCAAGATCATGAATACAAGGACGTATGATGAAGACAAGGTTGGACACGTTCTCAATGGCATAGCCGAAGACGTGTACATTTTTTAACTGGGCAAGAGAGCCTGAACTCTGTGTCCGACGTCATGAAGCACTGTCGTAGCTTTGAATCCCTCAAGATGCGACGTATTTTGCCGAAATTCGGCTGCCTTCCCAAGTCCCGACTGTGGATAGAGTTGAAAAAGTGCAACCTAACGACTTTGCTTTGAACATACAGCAGATTTACAGAAAAGAGCTGTTTAGATGTCAGCAGACTTATCATCGCCACAGCAATTTTCAGGATGTCTACGCAAGCAAACCAGAACATGTGCGGACTCTGGTTGCTCTTGCCCTATGACAACCACTGATCATCCCAGCAGATGTGTATGAATACCAACGCATACGGCAGGCTGAATTCCCGTGTCAACCACCTACAAATTACGAATGAAGTTTTCGCCCGCCTGATTACCTAAAATCGCCTGCCTAAGGTGCCCCTAAAGAGCACCACCACTATCCCACGCTTTCCGAGAAGAGTCGTTACTCTGAGCATCCACGTGCCCCTCCACCAATTCCGGTGTGCTACAAGTGTAACGTCCTGGGCCACATTGCACGTTTTAGATGCGGAGCATCTAATACTCGAGGCTTGTAGTGCGGTGCCGTCCGCAAGCTTCCTCCTCCTCCTTCCACCATGAGCGCTTTCTGGCAGTTATCTTTGAAAACAAAACGTGCGGGTTTTAGACGCCCGTCTCAGAGGTGGTAAGGTGTAGAACGAAAAGTGAAGGCGACGGGTAGGTGCAACCACCATGTCATCTTAGCAAAGCGTTGGAAACACTCTCCTTTTTGTGCAAGCGTTGCATGGTCAGTGCCGCGTGATAAGCTTCACGGTTTTTAGAATTACTTATGTATGCCTTTTCTAGTAAAAGATGCACATACAGACTACAGACGCACATACAGGCGCACATACATACGTACATACAGGCAGCAGCAGCATCCTTCGATCACCATCTAAGCCTATCCTCTGTTTTAGGCAGCCTTTTTCGTAGTGCTGTTCTGCCGATTCGCTCTCTTGGACGGCACTGAATCACCCACATGGGTTGAATCTGTGACTCCACAGCCACTTCGTGCTGTGTTACTGGCATCGGCGAATTCCCCACGGGAGATTGCTGCTATCGTGGCTAGCCCTATAGACAAGCCGGCATCGACGCCCACTCTTCACTGGCCGCAGCGCCATCCTCCGATCGCTATCTCAGCTATCCTCTGTTCTACGCAGGTATTTCTACGTAGACGTTTTTCTTTATCATTTATTTTTCACTGCTGCTGCTTCTGCTGCAACCAAGTGTTCATTTGTTTTTCTCGTTTTCCCTGAGCTTTTTTTTCATACCTGTCTCATGCCAACGAATGCAGAACTGTTTGAAAGGTTGGATGAGTTCGAAGATAAAATTAACAACTTAGCTAAAAGCACGCATGAGCTAATGTTTGATAAGATTCTACTGGGGGTGAAAGAATCGGGAATTGATGTTATTGAACTTAAGAGAGAAGTTGATTCGCTGAGTATCAGTGCTGAGCACTTGAATGCACTTGTTCAGGATCTGCGTAGCCGCAACGCTACCTTAACCGATGAAAACAAGCAACTGAGAACTCAGAACCAATCATTGACCCGCAGGGCCGAGGAACTCGAGCAGTACTCTCGCCTCAGCAACGTCTAAATTAAGGGAGTTTCCTGCTCTTAAGGAGGAGATTATGTTGAAATCATCAAATCTGAGGAGGACAAAATTGGTTGTCTCGTATCGTCGAATAATCTGAATATTGTTCATCGCGTGCCTACTCAATCAAATGACAAGAAAAACGTCATTGCACGATTTTGTTCTAGAGCCAAGAAGGCTGACTTTGTTAGCAAAGCGCGTAAAGCCAAGCTCTGTCTTAGTGACATCGAATTCTCTAGCCCTCACAATTGTCCCGTGTTCCTAAATCAGCACCTGATGGCACGTAATGAGGCTCTCTTCTTCAAAGCTCTAACTCTGAAAAAAAGAGAAAAACTGGATATTCCTGTGGATGGAGAACTGCCAAATAAAAGCTAGAAAAACAATTAGCAGCAAAGTTCTGCGGAATCAAGATAAATTGGACCTAAAAAGAATAGAATACAGCTTATTGTTTATTTTTTGGGTGCAACAAATATGGCTTCCCTATTAAAACCAGGTCAAGTGTATTCTTTCTTGAATAATTTTCATTCCATCATTCAATTGAACGTGAGAAGTCTTCACAGACGCTTTGACCTTATTGACAACTTTTTTCACTTTGCTATCTTGCTCGTTTTCGTTGATCGCCATAACTGAAACTTGGTTATCTGATGATGATAAAAACTTGTATTGCTTTCATAATTATAAATCTGAATACTGCAATAGAGTAGCGAACAATCATGATGGTGCAGCTATATATGTTGCTTCTGGTATTGCTTATTGACGAAGACATTACCTCACACTAACTGTTGCTAAGTGTTAATCCGTTTGGAATGAGACTGATAACTGCTTTTACTAGAGATAAGAAGAACTTCATATTCGGCTGCATCTACCGCTCTCCTTCATCATCAGTTAATGATTTCTGTACATGTCTTGACCATATTAGCATACTATTTCACTAGAAAACAAAAATGTCGTCAGAATGAGTGACATCAACATCAACTTACTTCATGAAGCATCACCTGCCTGTATTAACTATACCAGTTTGTTTCACGGTTATGGATACGACTGTTTAATTGACGTTCCAAACGTGAAGATTTTAACCGCTCAGGAACGCTTATTGATCACACTCTCTTTAACCTGCTTGATCCACCAGAGGCAAAAGTTTTGCACGTAAACATTAGTGATCATTACCCCATCGTCTTACGCTTCAAAAATAATGTACTCTCTTGTACCTTTTCTCACACCAAACATATCTTAGATAAAGATGGCTTCATAACGGCCGTTGCCAACACTAACTGGTCTCAAATTAAGCCAATGAACGATCCACAGAAAGCGTTTTCAACATTTATTTCACTAATTGCATGGCTTTTAAGAAAGTTCACTTCCAAAAAGAAATGTAAAAAAAAAACTTGTTGATTTTTCTCACAATCCGCGGATCTTGCAACAGCTATTAGCGGAAATGCGCAAAAGAGATAATTTATATAGGAAATAGAAAACAACCAATTAACACGAAATTACGTTCCCGTTACAGTAACCCATGTATTACTCTTAACTGCCAACTTAAAGCTGTAAAAAAGTTTTATTTTGAAAAAAAAAGAGCATTACGAGCGGCTAACAACGCTAGAAAGAATTATAAGACTGTCGATTCCTTCCTAAATAGAAACACACGGCGAGACGAGGTACGTCAAATTTTGATTGATGGAAAAGAACACGATTGTCCTTCCGATATAGCTGAGTATTTCAGTGGTTTCTCGTTATCAGATAATTCAAATTCTCCTTAAGAAATTATCGACATGAGTCGTTTACCCCACTCATTCATCTTATTTCCCACTACACCGGACGAAATTATTGCTGTAATACGTAATTTAAAATTAACAAGTGCTGGAATAGATAAGATCCATCCCGCTAACAATAAATCTATTGTGCAATATATAGCTGATATATTTTCGTTTATTGTTAACTTAATATTTAAAAGTGGTATAATTTCTTGTGAACTTAAGCGTGGCAAAGTGATACCTGTACTAAAAAAGGCGACAGATTACATAACTACCGACCAATTTGTATATTGTCGTTCTTTGGGAAAAAAATGGAGAATCCAAGTGAAACACGGTGAACAAAATCCCTTTGTTGTTTAGCATCCTCTCTTCTTGTCAGTTTGGGGTCCGCCATAGACATTCAACTGACATGACGCTTATTCATCTCACTGATCAGCTAAAAACATTCATCGACTAAGGATATCTAAATGCATCAGTATTCATCGATCTAACAACAGCCTTCGACAGCATAAATCATAATATTCTGGGATATAAAGTCGAGTCAATTTGCGTCTGTGGACCTGCTTTTTCACTAATAAAAAGCTACTTATATAACAAAGTTCAAGTTTTTTTTATATCTGGCATTTATTTTCCCACAGCAATCTACTAACATCGATGTGCCCCAAGGCTCCCTTATGGGGCCACTTTTGCTTTTGATTTATATTAATGATTTACCTAATTTTCTTTCTTCATCCCAGTGTATTCTGTGCGTTAACGATACGACTTTATTCGCCTCTTATAAAGATATCTCTCTTTATTATTTTGAATGCTGATTTAGATATTATTTTAAAGGGGTGTAATACCAACATATTATGCATCAATGCTACTTAAACTAAATTTGTTGTATTCAATTCAC
Organism: Rhipicephalus microplus; assembly: GCF_043290135.1. Lineage (NCBI taxonomy): Eukaryota > Metazoa > Arthropoda > Arachnida > Ixodida > Ixodidae > Rhipicephalus > Rhipicephalus microplus. The sequence goes on from NC_134708.1 coordinate 126,733,733, forward strand.
ATCAGTGTAACGTATCATCAATACCACATATCAGTTTTGGTCCCCACTGCCTCTCTTATAGCCCAAGTTTCTGTTTTCTACGGACTCTTCTGAATAGTAATCTAAAATATCAGAGCCAACATGAAAAAGAAAATAGCCTATGGTATGCGCGTCCCCATTAAAACGCGCCCCTACTTTTCAAGCAACGCATTGCTGTCACTCTATCACTCTTTCGTCCATTCATATTTCACTTATGGTATAACATGTTGGGGAAATGCATACAACACTCATATTGCGTCCCTCCAGATTGTCCAGAACCATGCAATAAGAATAATTACTTGCAGCTTACGCCTCTCCAATGCCAAGTCACTACCACGCGAAAATAACATTCTCACCATAACTGAACTCACTAACTACAACCTAGATATTTTTTCTACAAGCTTATAAATAACGAACTTCCGCAAGCCGTTTTTTTATAATCTAATCTCTTGATCTATAGCACTACTTGGTTCGCGATGAACAACAATTTTCTTTTACCCTAACTTCGGACTAACTACGGGAAGCAAACTATAGCATTCACTTCTGTTTCACTTTGGAACACCCTTCCCCTTATTAGGAAAACCTCAAGACCATTACATCTTTTTAAGAACGAACTAAAATGCACTTCATTCTGAATAACGAAAGAATGACTGTGTCTTCCATCTAGGACACATGTGTTTGGGTGTTCAGTGTGTTTTGGGTATAGATCATCTCACTGTTGTATTACTTGTTTTTTTCCTTCTTTTTTTCTTTTCTTGTCATTTTTGTTTTGCGGCGTTATGTTAAAAGGGAAATAATTTATGTAGTCACATGTATTATTTTTCTATGAATGTTATTTTTCCTAAATGACTGATCTCACTACTGTTGCTACTATGATGTGCTTTTTATTTGATTTTATTTTGTACAGGAGGTCCCGATGCAATCTCTTGACTAAGGGACTTCTCCTGTATACCACATGCTTGCAACTTCACTCAACATTTATTAATAAAATTCTGAAAAAAATAAACGTGTTCCTATGGTTCTTTATATATATGCGATAATTGCTTTTTATATGACAACCACACAAGTATTAATGCTGCATCTTGAGCAACGTTGGTGAGCGCTGCAGATGGTGTCGGTCATTTGAAGTATCGCTTGGCAACTTTGGTACCGTTCAGGGTGCCGTTAAGGGTGGATAAACAGTTAAACGTACAGAGTGTCAGACAGACCAAAACTTTTGCGTCGAAGGTCCCCAAGAAAGACTATTGTCTTTAAAATGCTTTTTGAGTGTTTGTCCTAATTTTTACAGCGCTAATTCAAATCTTTTCCTCAAGTAAACCTCTCATTGTACCATATGTTGCTGCCATTGTGTCGGAGTGGCGGGACTCGTCAAGCTGCACATATTGCAACTTTTACCCTGCTATTCTTACCATGAATGATACTTTTTCCCTTTTTTATTCGACCTTCTTTAAAATTGTATATATTATTATGTATCGAATATGGTGAAATAAACCAAATCACAAGTGTAAGGGTGGTAAAAAAGCTTCGGAAAATACACAATTGGTATTCTAAATAAACAACGCTTAGAAATGCTGCTATTACGTTAAATTATTCGCCCTTTCGGGGCAACAGACTTTTTTCTTCACAATTCAATGCACTAGTTTTTATGCTATTGAACTCTTGAATCTTGATCCTACCCCCCTACCAGCGCGCCGCGTGTCACCCACCCGATGTACCACTCGCCGTTGACAAGCCGCAGCCGGCAATTTCGGTACCGGCGCACAGGTCTATATGAATGGGTGCCAGAAAAGTGTGCATGGCGTCGACGTGATTGTTGCGTTGTTGCACTCTGTACTCATGAGCATGCAGTGAAGAAGTACGGATAGCAGCAGGGAGACGCTAAAGATGTGCGATAACGTGTCCGACGTGCGTCGTGGTCTTGGCTTGCTTCTTCTGCCTCTGATCTTGGCTGTTGTTAAAAACGAACGACACCAATACTTTCTTATATGTGCATTGCATTTGTCATTCATACCTTAACATAACGTTTCTGGCATTGTGCTGCTGTGTGCAGAGATCTTCGTTGTGCTCGAAACTTCGCGTATTACTAATGTGTATTGATGTGTATTGCTTTAAAAGAAAAAAAAAAGGTAGATCCCACGTACGTTGGAATCGATGATTTGCGAAGCACAATCTAGAAATGTTGATATAGTACTTTAAATCAGCATAGCGTTACGGGGTAAAGGTAAATGATACCGTACATGACTTCCGTATCATGATTATCATATTTGAATAAGTTGTTTACCTTCATCCTCTATTCACGTCACGTGATACCAAATTAAGTATATCTGGGGCTAGTGAAACGGCCACAAGCACGCTAAGACCGTGGTATGTTGTCATGTTCTTAAATGACACGCGTGTCAGGATTATGATGTTTGCACCAGCCATATATTTCGTCCTCCATTGACGTCACGTAACACTAAATTTGGTGTATGTGGAGCTAGCAAAGCGGCCGTGAGCGCCTTATGAAGGGCCCAATATACTCCAATGTAGCGTTGACGCACACGCACGCTGGGCACAAGGACGCTACGTTAGCAAAACGCGAGCGTAGCCTGAGTCCAGGCGCGTTCAGCGTCCGTCCACGCGGCTCGACGGCAACCGGTGTGAAGTGCGACATGATCCATTTCGCACTGATGCCATAAAGTAACATTACTCTACTTTGATGCGTTACCCAGACAACACTGCCTCTCCCTCTTTTTATAGTAGGACGGTAAGTTGGGCCAGTTGGTTATGATCCATCGTGAGCTTATATACAGCGCAACACCAGAAAAAACACAGGACAGGGAAGGAGCAAAAGAGAACGAAAAAACGGCGCTGACTCCCACCTGATGTTTATAAGAAAAAAACGGGGTGAAAAGTGTATATATAGGTACTGGCAGCCTACATAACGACATGCGCAAAATACGAGGTGCACCGAGGTAGCGTTGTCACACTCATGGCAATAAACAAGATTGGCCTAAAGAACCTAATTCTTTTTCATGCAGTGTGACGGATGGTTCACTAACGTACTTGCTACCCCTAATATTTATATGATATGCCTTAGCGATTTCTCTTGTTAGCTGGTTAGGATGGTTGAAAATAGGATGGTTCTCTCAAAAATGAGACGACAACCGCATGACCTGCAATGTTCCGGCCGATAAATTCGCGTGATCCCTTGAAGAGACAACCCATGCTCCCTTAAACAACGGCTTTGTGACGGAGGGACGCTGTACGCACTGAAACGCGCATGCATCAAAGCAACGTAGCGAGGCGTGCCTGCGAGTATATGGCAGGACTGGCCCCTGGCATGGCAAAGTTGGCGTGACGCGACGAAATGAACGCCGGCGAGCACGCACACCGCGTCATGTCGAAATGTATTGGCGCCTTGACTGTGGCATGTAGTCATGTTCTCACATGACACGCATCTCATGATTGTTGTGTTTGCACCAGTCACATACCTTTGTCATCAATTGGCGTCACGTAATGCCAAATTTGGCAAATGTGAAGCTAGCGAAACGGCCTCGAGCGCATCATGAGTGTGGCATGTAGTCATGTTGTTACATGACACGGATGTCGTGATTATTATGTTTGGATGTGTCATTTACCTATTTCGGCCATTCGCATCACGTAATACCGAGTTTGGTACATGTGAAGCTAGCGAAATGGCCGCGAGCCCATAATGAACGTAGCATGTAGTCATTGTGTTACAGGACACGCATCTAATGTTTATCATGTTTGCACAAGTATCATACCTTCGTCATTCATTCACGTCCCGTATTACTCAATTTGGTAAAAACGAAGCTAGCAAAATGTCCCCCAGTGCATCATGAGCGTGGCATGTAGTCATATTGTTACATGACACACATCTCATGATTATCGTGTTTTTACCAGTCACATATTTTAGTTATTCATGCAAGTACCCTAATACCAAGTTTGGTATATGTGGCGCTAGCGAAACGGCCGCGAGCGCATCATGAGTGTGGCACGTAGGCATGTTGTTACATGACAAGCATGCCATGATTTTCATGTCAGGGTCTGTCGCTTGTGTTCGCCATGCAACTACTATACTACTATACCAGTTTGGCATACTACTACATGGCATACTACTATGCCATGCAACTACTATACCAGTTTGGCAACATGCCATGTGAACGAAACCACCGCAAGAGCTGCAGGAGCATGAAATATAAATCATGACATTCATGGCATACATATCATACTTTTCATGTATTGACTAGACAGATATGTTCTTCATACATTCATGTTATGCCATACGAAGTTTGGTACCTCGCCATACACGCTAGTTTGATAGAGGTGCTGGATAATGCAGACCCAACGACGGGAGCTGCACTACCATGACTTCATCGCAGCCACCACCTTGTCGAATTCCTACCTTCACTGATCGTAATGGCCCAAGAACAGCGATCCAGCGCTTCGAGGCCAACTTTGATGGTTTCCGTGCCGTAATACAGAGTGACACCAAGCATTGTCGGCACTTCAGGTGAAGATGTGAACGTGTGGTCCAAGAAATACAAGCGCTTGAGCAGAAGCAATAGCTGAGACTCAAACAGCTCAGTCATGTAGTATTCTCGTTAACTGACACCGCCCTCATGTGGTACGAAAACCACATGGACATGTTTACGACTTAGAAACGTCTTGTTGAAGAAGTGCAGAATTGATTCTGTGATTCCGACGCAAAGAAGGAACGCGCGGTGCAGACATTTTCTCAGAGGGCACAGCTTCTAGCAGAAACATGTACGACGTAAATTGAAGAAATCTTGAAGCTGTGCAAGATCATGAATACAAGGACGTATGATGAAGACAAGGTTGGACACGTTCTCAATGGCATAGCCGAAGACGTTTACATTTTTTAACTGGGCAAGAGAGCCTGAACTCTGTGTCCGACGTCATGAAGCACTGTCGTAGCTTTGAATCCCTCAAGATGCGACGTATTTTGCCGAAATTCGGCTGCCTTCCCAAGTCCCGACTGTGGATAGAGTTGAAAAAGTGCAACCTAACGACTTTGCTTTGAACATACAGCAGATTTACAGAAAAGAGCTGTTTAGATGTCAGCAGACTTATCATCGCCACAGCAATTTTCAGGATGTCTACGCAAGCGAACCAGAACGTGTGCGGACTCTGGTTGCTCTTGCCCTATGACAACCTCTGATCATCTTAGCAGATGTGTATGAATACCAACGCATACGGCAGGCTGGATTCCCGTGTCAACCACCTACAAATTACGAATGAAGTTTTCGCCCGCCTGATTACCTAAAATCGCCTGCCTAAGGTGCCCCTAAAGAGCACCACCACTTTCCCACGCTTTCCGAGAAGAGTCGTTACTCTGAGCATCCACGTGCCCCTCCACCAATTCCGGTGTGCTACAAGTGTAACGTCCAGGGCCACATTGCACGTTTTAGATGCGGAGCATCTAATACTCGAGGCTTGTAGTGCGGCGCCGTCCGCAAGCTTCCTCCTCCTCCTTCCACCATCTGTGCATCCCTTCCTCCTCTACACACCGCGCACGCTTCACTCCTCCACCATATGTGCACCCTTCCTCCTCTACACACCGCGTGCGCTTCTCCTCTTCACGAACATTCGCTAGGTGTATAATGTAGCGCGCATGCGCCGTCACTCTTCGAGAACATCGGCAGCTGACGCGCGCGCATGCGCCGTCGCGCTTCGAGAACATCGGCAGCTGACGCGCGCGCATGCGCCGTTGCGCTTCTCCCCCTTCTCGAACATTCCACAGCTGACGCGCGCATGCACCATCACCCACCATCTGTGCCGCGCGCGCTTCTCCCCTTAGAGAACATTCTACAATTCTCCTGATTCTCCAGTGGACGCGCATGCGCCGTCGCGCTTCGAGAACATTCAACAGCTGACAGTGCATGCGCCTTCGCGCTGTATATATACTCAAGGTCGGCGCTCGCTCGCTCAGTTGCCGCTCGTCAGTTGGTTTGTATGGCGCGTCGACGTCCAAGGTCGCGGTGAAATGAATGCCAACGAATCCACAAACACAATGATCGACGTCCCTTCGACCAGCGCCACCCTTTCGCATACGTGTGTACGTGTTCACTCATTTAACACCCCCTCCTACAACCACTTTAACCAATTTAGCCATCGACCCAAGTAGGTCGCAATTTAACACCCCATTTCACAACCACGTTAACCAATTCAGCCATCGACCCAAGTAAGTCACACTTTAACACCCCGTTAACGAATTATATGCTCCGCATCCTCCTCAGTGTTCCCCCGAGGGAAGCTTCGGGCAATCTTTTTTGCGTCCACCAACCATATCAGCTACAGCCTTTGTACACGTCTCACCAACCTTTAGACCGTCCATTCTTCACGTCACAGAAACCACGCGCACCAACTGGACCACGCTACGCCTCACTGACATCTTATCGAAGTTTGACGCCGCCACCAGCTCCACGTATTTCATGATTCCCGTCGCCACGGTGACGCACACGGTCGCATCTGCCAAAAAAATAGTCGGTGCGGCCAGTGGGGGTGAAGCCGTGAGATCCAAGGTGCTATCTACAGGTATACTCCCGTCAGTGTTTATATTGAAGACCAGAATACATGGAGTGTTAAATGAAGTGGCTTTATTGGCACTTGTGGATACAGGCGTGACAGTCTCAGAAGTGAGTGTAAGTTTTAAGAACCTGCTAGGACCTAAAGTGATGTTTTGCCTGAACCATGGTGTGACATTTCGTGGTGTAAATGGCGACGCACTGTGTCCGGTGGGATATTGTACTGTGAACGCCTCGCTGTGTTGCAAGGTAGTTTTCACAGAATTTGCGGTTATTCCGTGGTCCACACGTGGCGTTATCTTGGGTGTCGACTGCTTGCGTGAGTGTGGGGCAACTGTAGACTGCAGAAGTGGGCAACTTTCCACATACGGTACTTTTCCAGCAGCGCCCTTGGAAAATTCCTGTCGAGATTGACGCATTTTTTCGTCTCCGTAGACACAGTCATTCCTGCATTCTCTGCTGTGTGTGTTTCCGTGAGATGTTACAGTAAGATCTGTGGCACGTTTGACGCCACGCTCGAACCACGCTCGGAAAATGAACAGTTCGATGGAGCCTGCAGTTTTGTGAGGCACCATGAAACTTGCAGTATTTAGACCTGAATCATCCACGACGCTCGTTGCACTTGCTGGTGCTACAAGTCAAAGTGAACATCCAGGTTCACAAGGCTGAGAAAATGTCCAATCGCTACAAATGGTGAGCAAGTCACTTGACCAAAGTGAACGTCATGCACTGCGCGACGTTCTATCTGAGCCCTGAAAAGTGCTCGATTCTTCTAAAAATAGCCAAAAGCCCTTAATTCCAGCGTCCCGGATACGTCTACAGATCCACACTGAGTCGGCGCACCCCATTACGCAGAAACCTTACCGAGTGACACGATTGCAGCGCAAGATCATCGACGAGCAAGTCCAAGAAATGCTGGAAAATGGAATAATACAGGAATCGGCGAGTCCGTGGGCTGCTCCCGTCATTCTAGTGAGGCAGAAGGATGGTACGTGGAGATTTTGCGTGCACTACCACCAACTGAACTTTGTTACCAAGAAATGCGTCTATCCACTGCAGATCTTCGATGACGATTTAGAATGTCTACATTCCGCGTCCTACTTTTCTTCCATGTACCTGAGATCAAGTTACTAGAAAATTTCGATGCACACAGCTGACAAAGAAAAGATGGCATTCGTTACGTCCGACAAACTTTACGTATTCAATGCAATGCCATCTGGGTTATTTAATGCTCCTGCGACATTCCAAGCATATATTGACTCTATATTGCGGGGTTTAAAATGGTATATATGCATGTGTTACCTCGATGATGTCGTATTTTTGGACGTACGTTTCAGGAACACAACACTCATCTAGACCTCGTGCTCAACTGCATTTAAAAGGGCTGGCCTTATAGTGAATTCAGAAATGTGCCACTCCGGCGAGCTACAGATATTGGTGTTGGGGCATCTCGTTGATAAAGACGGCATTAGACCTGATCCACGAAAGACAGCGGCTGTTCAATCATTCGAGCATCCTAGATCTGTAAAACAACCTCGTAGCTTCATTAGACTCTGGTGTGCTAGGCTAAATGGCCCAAGCTTCACGGGCGGCCGAGTTTGCTCCGAGCTCGCTTGCGGTGGCCGTGGCAGGAAGACAGTGCGGAGCGCGTGATAGCAGCGTTGATAAAAATGGTTGCATGAATGCGCGTGGCGTTGGAAATGCATGCGCGACATTTGCGCGGTTGTCAAAGAAACACCGCGTGCGAGCACTTCAGCGCCGCCACTCACTCAACATTTTAGCAGTGCAGCGACGTAAGCGTGATTGTCGTGCTGTTTTTTTTTTTCGCCAAGTGAACACGCGCCTCCCACAGGCGTGTTCGTGGGCGTATTTCCTTTTTCCTGCAGGTTCTGTCGTTCCACCTGCAGCATGGAAATTTCCCCTCTCGAATGCAGCAAGGGTGCACACGGAGCACTCTCATGCTGCTCGTTTTGTTTCAAACAAGTATTGCAGATAAACGAAGATCAGGTGGTCACCGGGGGCACTCGCATCTTGTTGTCAACACGGCTGTGATTGCATAAATTGGATGCGAAACATCGTAGCCACGTGGTGATACCACTTTTAGTTCTGCGTGCGTGTGTGCATAGTCGGCGCGATAAAGCTGATAAATTAATTCTGCCACTCGACGTGAGTGCTGCTCCTCGGCGTGAGGAGACGTGGTGGGCGTACCCAATCTTCACCGCGGGCGTCTATCAATCAAAGTGATGGACGCGTGAACTCGGATACAAACTCGTAGATTCTAAGAAGGCCCGAGTTGAGTTCAACTCGATGACGGCAAAGACGACATGCTCCGGCCGAGCAGCGTGCTAGAATGTACATGCTGGCCGTGATGATTAACACGTGGCCTCGGGTTTAGATGCGGTTGCGATATTGTAAGACGCTCGGCTAATACTGATCTCAGAGGCTACCATGCTGATTATTCTAAAACAAACTTAGTGCAGGCATTAAAAGCATCAAAAATAAATCAACACCCTTTGCCTCTAAAAAAGGCTGTCACGAAACGTTTGTGATTCTTTTATTTCAGGGGTGCGCTTTTGCACACAGTGGAGCGACAAACAAATGAAAGATGCATCTGGTTTGAAAAAACCACCCAACTTAGTCGACCGCACTTAACTCGATGACTGGTTCCATCGCAGCTAATGAAACGCAGTGCGGTGAGGGGTGAATCTGAATTTTTCGTACTGTTGGCTCGTTCATAAGGGGGTGTCGCCAGAGCTCGGGAAGATCCCGAGTTTTGCGAACTCGGGCGAAACTCGACCGATCCTGCATAGTGCTCTGCTCGCACTTCCGCCGGTTCGTACCCAGGTTTGCGAATGTCGTTCACCCCTGACGAGCCTTCTACGCAAGAACAGCCTGTTTCAGTGGACCATCGAGTGTGATGCCACTTTTCACCAGCTGCAGTGTTTGTTAACTTCGCAGCCAATACTTCGGCACTTCGATCCTTCGTCGCCCACGCAAATTCACCCAGACGCAAGTGGCATTGGTATCGGCGCCGTTCTTGTTTAGCGCTCTGGTAAGAAGGAACACATCGTGGCTTACGCAGGTCGTTCTTTAAGCAAGCCTAAACGCAACTACACAGTCGCTGAACAGATATGCTTAGCGGTAGTCTTTGTCGTGCAACGGCTTTGCTCGTGCACATATGGTCACCCGTTCACAATTGTAACAGATCACCATTCCCTGTGTTGGCTGGTCAAACTTCGTGACCCACTCAGCCACCTCGCACGGTAGGCCATTCGCTTGTAAGAATATGTATTCATCATTTTAACAAGATTGGCCTTCTACACGCTGATGCGGATTGCCTCCATAAGATGCCGCTACCAACGACAGATTGTGAAGCCGATACCTTCGACCGCCTTATCACTTTTCTGTCGTCTGGTTTTCCCGATGCCACGACTTTCACCGCTGAGCAGTGTTATGACCTAAGCTTGAAAACTGCCTTCCCTGGAGCGAAAAATCAATAGGCGAAGGCCGATTCTGCGTCCGAATCGGTCTCCTTACCAGAGAAAGTTGTCCACGATGGGTGCCCGCTTTCTGCTTGTTGATTGATTGATTTGTGGGGTTTAACGTCCCAAAACCACCATTTGATTATGAGAGACGCCGTAGTGGAGGGCTCCGGAAATTTTGACCACCTGGGGTTCTTTTACGTGCACCCAAATGCGCTTTCTTCTGGTTGTTACTGCGTCCCTTCCAACGTCTGTTTTGCGTTTCATAGATGACGACCCGACCTCCGGCCATCTAGCAACCACACGAACAATTATTCACACAAAAGAGCGGCTTATGGCCTAAAATGAGCAAGACGATTCAAAACTACATGGGCACCTGTACGCAACATCCGAGCCACAAGTGGCCCACCTTAGGTCCAGTCGGTCACCTGCAGCCCATAAAGCCTCCCGGTTCTCTTTCTGAAAAGGTCGGCATTGATCTTATGGGCCCATTTCCACGCTCCTCAAAAGGTAATTGGTGGATAATTTATGCGCCGACTACCTTACGTGGTACTGCGAGACGGATGCCTTATTCTCCGCCATGGCACTTCTGGTTTCGACTTCCTGTTGCATTAAGTCATCCTCTGACATTGGCCATCTCGCGGGATAATCAGTGACCGTGGTCGCCAATTTACCGCTGATATTGTGGAATTATTACTTCGTTTTTGTATCTGCAAGTTTCGACACTTAACTGCGTATCATTCACAAACTAACAGCCTGACCGAGTGCGCACCGACAGGCCAGCTAAGTGTTTATTTTGGTGGGGGACAAACTGAACGTTCATCAACACGTTGTCAATGCACGTCGCCTCCGACAACAAGAACTGGGAAGAAGAATTGCCATTCGTCACGTACGCCATCAACACGGCGAAACATGAAACGACAGGCTAAAGCCCTTTGTATCGGCTCTACCCTCGCTCACCTCGACATATGCTGGACACTATCTTTTCTTTTGTAGTCCATGGCGATTTCGCAATTGCAGAAACTTCGTGTCATGCAGAAGCGGCACCTTGACTTTGATGCTTACGAACGCTGGCAGCGCAAGAGTTATCCGAAACTCGCTATAACAGTTAACACCGGCATGTAACCTATGCCCCCAGTGATTTAGTGTGGGTGCTGACCCCAATACGCAGACATGGCTTGAGCCAAAAGCTACTGGCACACTACACCGGTCTGTTCGTGATACTCCATCGTCCCAGCGAGGCCAACTATGAAATTGCACGTGTCACCACTAGTGGCGGACGCTCATGCAATACAGATGTGACGCATGTTGCCTGCCTGAAGCCGTTTACACAAAGGATACCAGAATGACTCGCCCAGAGGGCTTTGCCTCAGAGAGAAGGAATGATACGAAGTGTCACTACCACTACACCTATTTATCAAGCGGAATTACTTGCAATTATCTTAGTGTTACGAAAATCACCTCAATCAATAACAGATGCTATTATTTTTTCACACTGCTTATCTGTGTGCAGTTCATTAACTGCGCCTAATTTGTCCAATTCTTGAAAAGTATTTTACGCCCTTGCCCCGAGAGATTTAATACTCAATCGCTTGGTGTGGATACTATGGCATAACGGTTTAACACTCAATGAATATGCAGATGCACTCGCAGTGGCCTCACATAATTATCCCATAATTTTTATATCACCGAAGCTAGCATTTATTACCGTGGCACGATTTGAAAAATTTGTCACGTCAGATCATTAGAAAAATCTCGCCTGGCAACATCGGAATTTTCCCATTTTAGGTACCCCTGGAAAAATGGATGGTGCTCCTCTAGAACGGCGGAGATATCAATTACGAGACTAAGATGCCGGGTTCCCCCCCTCCCCCTGAACTTTTATCTACACAGTTCTGGTCTGGCACAGTCTCCCATATGCCTGCACTGCAAGAAGAGTGAATCCCTTCACGATTTCCTCTTAACACGCAGGTTATATACAAACCAAAGGAAGAGACTGTTAGAAGAACCTCTCCGTAGGTTGGCTCTAAATTTATTTTTTCCGGTGGTCCTTTCTTTTGGAGCAACTGAAAAGGAATTGAGCCACAGGAACGTTTGCGAGGCCGTATGAGATTTTCTAAAGGCAACAAAACGATTAAACAGTTAAGCTGAGGCATAAATTCGCTTTATTTCAAACCATATTAGCTTGTTCGTTCACTGTGTTACCTCTATTTCTTTCATTTCTAATATATCATTTACCAATTGGTGCTTTGTTTAAACGTCCTTACCTAAATAATCCGGCAGGTAAAACAACTTCATCTCACAAATGAGGCACCGTCCGTTTCATGGCCGATCCCCCATGGTGGGTTGCGCCAGGTCTCTGAGGAACAACCAACCAACCATTAAAAAGCCCTTTGTTACCTCGCCATACGTAACAACACGTTGACCAACGTGTCTCCTTTTAAACGGCGCTACATATGTATCAATTGTTCAGCATGACAGAATCCTTCCTTTTAAACTTACGGACCTTGGAGACACGAAAATGTTCAAGGAAACGCGCAAAGCATAAGCAGCAAAACCACGAAGAGGTGCACATCACTAAAGAGGCGGTTAGGAACGCTCGTTCTGTGGACGCGCGTTCCTAACCTCCGGTGTACTGAAATCATATGCCACTAGATAAGACCGCCCCACCGGCTGACGTGGTGCGAGTGGAAATTGTACCTAACCGAGCCCTCCTGGTTGAACGGTTGGTGTTTGTTAAGCGAGGCAATCAGACTTACCTGGTAAGGCAAACTATGAAACCTGGAGAAACAAGCCATGACTGTTCGACCGGCTTTTTTATCCTTAGTTGCTTCACATTTGCCGAAAGTTTAAACTGAGATAAAACATTTGATTTTCATTTCAAAGATGGCACTACCACCGAAAAACGCCTGTGAGATTCGTGATTTATTTGAAATCTTTTGTTTGAAGCACTTAGGGGGTTGAGTTAATGAGCACGAGTAGATACAAGACACAATTTGCCTGCAATTTTGTGCAACACTCGATGTTAATCAGCGTATAAACGAAAAGAATGCCTCCAACCTCCCTAAAGGGAATCGGGAGGAAATGTAAATGGATTGCGTAACGTCCATAAGGGAATTTTACACCATGCAGCCAACAGCGCCGTTCACCGCACGTGGTGTTTTTCTGTCGCGAGAAACGTGGTATGCGTTTCCAGTTTTGGTAGCTAGCGTGCACAGTTAATACTACAAACTTAACAAAACAAACAACAATCTTGGCTCGGCGTAGGCGTTTCACAACAGCGTCTTGAGCACGCATTTGCGGATGTTCTTTAAAGGCGCGCAGCCTGCGGACGGTCGAGAGTGAAGCGTGAGTGCACGGGAAAGTGGGGCACATAACGGAGAGCGAGTGAACGACGAGAGAAGAAGCGAACACCTACCTTATCCTACACTCTTCGCCACATGCTCCGGTTGTGAGGAGACAGGCTAAGCGTGTGCGCCCGCAGCTGTTCTAAGGGAGAGGGAATGAGAGCAGAAAAATATCACCGTCCGGCGCGCAGGCAGTGCCGGATGCCTGACATATCCCGACTATTTATTTTATTTATTTATTTATTCACTTCTATTTACTGGTAATGCGACCCCTTCTGGAGTTTTATCTGGGTGGGATACAATGCATGAACGAAAATACACAACAAGATTTATACACAGAAATATTGCAAAATAATAATAGTAATAAATAAAAACACGCACATTCACAAAAGAAAACAAATTCAAGTTCGATGACACAGCAAAGCAATTACCATAGGTTCAAATGAAACAACACAACAGGCAACGGAGATGCAGTCAGTAACAAAAAAAACTAACTGATCATGTTTCAGTCATCAAGAAACAATGCAAATGCTGAGAAAGAAGTTGCTTGAATGATGTTGCTGCCGAGGTTGTGTCAATCTATTACTGTTCTCAAAAAAACTATCTCGTAGTTTTCTTGGAATTGATTGATTTGTGCGGTTTAACGTCCCAAAACCACCATATGATTATGAGAGACGCCGTAGTGGAGTGCTCCGGAAATTTTGACCACCTGGTGCACTTTAACGTGCACCCGAATCTGAACACAGGGGCCTACGACATTTTCGCCTCTATTGGAAATACAGCCGCCGCAGCCGGGATTTGAACCCGCGACCCGATGGTCAGCAGCCGAGTACCATAGCCACTAGACCACCGCGGTGGGGCAGTTTGTTTTTTTTAAACGAAGCACGTAGCTGTGAGATGGGCGTGCGTGCCCGTCTCAGACGTGATAAGGTGTAGAACGCAAGGCGACGGGTAAGTGGCACCACCGTGTCATCTTAGGAAAGCGTTGGAACCGCTCGCCTTTTCGTGCAAGCGTTGCGTGTTCAGCACAGCGTGATAAATGCTACGGTCTTGATAATTACTTACGTATGCCTTTTCTAGTAAAAGACGCGCATACAGAATGTATACATGTGGTCATGATGTCTCACATATGCACGATATTTGCTTTTAATTGACAATCGCACAAGCATGAACGCTGAATCTTGAGCAACATTGGTGGGCGCTGACACCCCAAACTGACAACTGACAACCCAAACGGTCAGCCATTTGGGGCGTCAGTTGGTGCCATTAATAGTGGACAAACAGAAAAATGTAGACAGACAGACAAACAGACAGACAGACAGACAGACAGACAGACAGACAGACAGACAGACAGACAGACAGGCAGGCAGGCAGGCAGGCAGGCAGGCAGGCAGGCAGGCAGGCAGGCAGGCAGGCAGGCAGAGAGACAGATAGACAGATAAAAATTTTTGCATCGAAGGTCCCCTAGAAACACTATCGTCTTTAAAAAAAAGAATACTTGAAGCAGTCGTCATGAGAACGGAAAGGTGTGGTTGTTAGTTCGTGCCTTCGGCGCGTTCAATAACCGGAAGAGAATCAATTTATTCGCAAGCGTTGAGGTTTTAGTGCCCCTTGATTAACTGCTTTAAAAATTTTAAACATGATGAGCGGTTTCTTTCGGCTAAGGGCTTTAGGTTAGCTAGAGCTTGCAAGGTATGTATTGAGCTGCGTCGGAAATCGGTTTAGATGTACGATATGGCTCTTTTTTGGACGTTATCTAGATTCACAATTTTACCTTTTGTGTAGGCGTCCCATGACAATGTAATGGGCACACCATCTCAGGACAATGGAATGGTATGCTACTTTTCGTACAGCAGGGGTAGCCAATGTTAACGTTCTCCCTAAAAAGAATAATTTACTATAGGAATTAGCTGTAAGACAACCAATACGAGTTTTTCACCTGAGATTATTCGACATCCGTAGCTCAAGATATTTGTATTCGGACACCTCAAACAAACTCACAATGCTGAGCTTATATGTAAAAAAGGGCGTTTTCTTTCGAGATATCCGCATGAAAATTGTCTTGTTGGAGTTTATGCACATCTGCTATTGTTTACACCACGAAGGAACACTCTGAAGGCATTGTTGAGAGTGCCTCCATTTCGTCGTTAACTTCTGTATAGAGAAGTCAGTAGCCGGCATACAATTCTATTTTTACAGAGATATCCATTACTGCGTCATTTATATTTATATAGAAAAAGGAGTGGCCTCAAGACCGACCCCTGCGGAAAACCTGATTGCACGGGCAGGTGGTCAGATTGATGGCTTTTAATGCAACAAATCGAAGGCGATTGTTCAGGTACGCTGAAATTCAATAAACCAGACGGGACTCCTAAGCAGACAACGTAATTTATATAGAAAATAACTGTGTGATACTTTGTAAAATCTTCGAGGATTGCATGAAACTTCCATAACTTTGAATAACAATATTTACTTACACAGCAAAATCATGAATGGTAGCCATTAGTTGTGCGCAAGTTGAGCACCCTTTCCGAAAGTCATGCTGTGATTCTGTCAAGTTATTATTCGCATCAAAAAATTGCACGACGTGATTATGTGTAATGTGTTCTAATATTTTGCAGCTGCTAGACGTTAAAGATATAGGCCAGTAATTTTTATACACTGTTCGTCAGTGCTTTTATGAAGTGTCATCACTCTGGCTGTTCTCCAATTATTCGGGAGTTGAGGGTCTTCCAATGAATGCCAAAACCCAACGTGCAAGTATTTTACAATTTTTGCGGCATGCGTTTTCAGAAAAACATTGGTATATCGTCAGGGCCGGAACTTTTTTTTCCATCAAGTTTTAAAGCGTGTTTAATTCTCTGCTCACTTATGAACACATCAGATATAGCGGGTAAAGAGCTCTCCAAATCACATAAGGCACCATCATCGCAGGTAAAAACGGAATGGAACGAGTTAGCAATTGAACGAGTTAGCAATTGTTTTTAATCAATTCAAGTGAATACCATCAACTTAAAATACATCACATTGGTGATGTTTTGGGGACACTTCCCGCCAAAGTTTCTCTGGAGACGCCTTTATAAATTTTGGCAGGGTTTCTCCATAGTAACGCTGTTTATCAGCAGATAGGTGAATGCGAAACTAGGAAGAAATAAAGAGAAACTTCCGTCTTTCACTTGGTGGCATACAGCTTACCGTTTTCATTTTATTATTTAACCTCCTGAGCTGCCTTCTGTATAAGAGTGTTCACAAGCAAGCCAGAGATTTTTTTTCTTAACAATAGTTGGTGAATATTTTTCAATACAGTGGCTTTTATTCCACAAATCTTCACAAATCCCACAATTCTTCAACATCTACAATGCCCTCCGAAAAAAGTCTGAATAAAATAAAAGTGTGTCTATAATGCAAACATCATCAGGTATGAAAAAGTTGTGGAAAGTGACCGAGTTACAATTGTCGATCTTTCCAGTTCATATTATTTATGTTATATTGGATCACAGGCTCGTGATCCAATATAACAAGAAATGCATCACACACTGTCTACCTAAGGTCCCACTTACAAAAAAAAAGGTCCAGAATTGTTTGGGAATCACCCTGTTTTCGGGTATAAGTACCAACTTAATGTGACAAATTAAAAGAGAAGGCAATCTTCAGCATGGCCTCTCCCAAACTGTCGTTATTGTTACTGAGCCACATCGTTTCCCAGTTAACGTTTGGCAGGTAAAAAACTCCCAAAAGAAGAATAGTACGGTCACCTTGTTTCATATTCTCGCTCATGTAGAGCTTTAAAGAGTCAAACACGTCAACACCAAAACTAGGAGGCCTGTACAGGGCAGCTATGATATATCAAACATTTTCATAATAGGCGTTAGAAAAAAGGCAGTGAACATATACTAAATCAAGCATTTTACCAGCTTAGTACTCTCCTTGAATAAGATTGCTACAACGCCACCCCTGCAACCCCTGTCTTTTCTGAATGCGTCGTAGTCGAGTGATATGAACTCGCTATGATATTTCTTCAGTTATTCATGTTTTGTCAGGGTAATGATATCTGGGTTATACGATAAAAGAATGCCTTCCAGCTAGGTACGCTTGTTTGCCAGGCTCCTGCAATTTACATTAGGTATTTCTAAAGGGCTACGCGTGGATTTAGACTGCCGTATATGAGAACCTGATTTTTGCAGTTTTTAGCGGGGCCTCATTCCATCAAACAAAAGTCTCGTCAATGGTCAACTTTTAGTAAACCAGCCTTACTTTCATATTTTCTGCCTTTCCTTCTGAGTACTTCCCCATAGAAGTCTTCAAGTGTCCCGTACACGCCTAGAAAAGTCTTCGGATATTGATGATTCACAACCTTTCAATTTATGCGACGCTTTAAGCAGATGGCTCTTTTCTCGACATTCAAGAACTACTGCACTGGTTTTATTTTTGCATTTTCTTCCAAGTCTGTTGCACCTTTTAGTGCCGGTTACATTTATTCCTTGTTTTCATAAAATTCTTCGCCTCTTACTTTCTGCTCTAAGTCTTGTGTTGTCTCAACTCTAGCCTCATGTAAGCCATGAATTATTATGCCACTTCTCCTGCTTCTGCTTTCTGAGTCATAAACAAACTCAATAAACTTAGCGAAGATTTGGGTGCACGTTAAAGAACCCCAGGTGGTCTAAATTTCCGGAGCCCTCCACTACGGCGTCTCTCATAATCATATAGTGGTTTTGGGACGTTAAACCCCACATATCAATCAATAAACTTAGCGAATTGTTCTTTCAAGTGTGCTATTCACGATTCGACTGCGTCAACCGTAAAGCTCAGAAAACTAAAACTACCCGATCGCCGCTCAATATTATCAGTTCTTTCTGTTAGCCTTGATGGGTTCTTTTGCATTTCATTTTGTGTTACTAGTATTTCCTGCATAGCTGCAAGGATTTTACTTTGCCCGTTCAACAGTTTTCATAAGAGGTCATTCTCTGATAAACCTGGATTTTCCTCTACGTCTTCGCGTACCTAATGGTCTCTCATTAGTGAAATAACTGCTAGACAAAAAAATAATTGGCACACAGTGAGGAGATCAGCAGAAGTGAAAACCAGTTATCTGACTGATAACCACAAGTTGGCATGTATCTACTGGCCTGTAGCGTAAGGCAAAAAAGATTGCTCAGCATGTTGCCAGGCTGGTGAAGTACAGCGCGTCGGGTGCTTCTAAGGCTGTTCGTTTAAGCATGGGACTTGACGTCACTGTTGATTAGCTGATATCCCGGTCCATGCATGGCACGTGTAAAACGGGGATCCATGATGCCGCATTCACCAAGTGTTAATGAATGCCCATGGCGTCGTGGACAACACACGCCAGCGTTGTCGAAGTAGGGGAGGCGCTACTCGAAGCTTAGTTTCCGAGAACAACCATCGTAACCTTTAGTAAGATGACTATAATTGGGAGGTGTGAAAAGCGAGTCATGTTTCTCTTGTCGAGCGGTGCCACGGTGCGTGCGATCTTCTCTAGGTCGTGATTCAGCGCGGCGATTGGAGGCGCAGCTCCTAGCGTGGCAGAGACGGCTGCAGGGCAGGTGCAATGTACGCCGGGGCAGGCTGCTGGTCACTCGCGGCAAATCCTCCTCAGCATCGTTTGTGTTCCACGTGCTGCGACTTGTTGGTTGTGTGTGGCCTTACAGATCTCAATGGCACCTCCAAGAAGGAAAAGAACTGTGCGAACTTGTTTTGTGCCTGTGTGCAACTGAGGTACAGGTCGTGCGCTGAAACTCTTCATTTTTCGTGCACCGCAATGCAAGGACAGGTTAGCAAAATGAAAGTTCACCATCTCAAGAGCGAACAAAGCACTCCAGAAAACTTTTGTCGTCTGCGAAAACCATTTTGACGCAAGGTAAATGCTTTGAATTTATTCAAGTGTAGTAAAGACTTTTGTGCCTGTGTGGAAGGCATGCATTGGCAAATGGAGACATTGAACGCTTTGTGGCGCTCTTAAAACTCGGCTATTGCTTTTCAATAAAGAAATTTACTTACCTGGAAAAGAACTCTTCTTGCTAGGTTTTTATATTCATCGTGCGAGCATTCCTGCATATTGTGGGAGGACTGCAAGTCAGAATGCTGCGTGACAAGACTAGTCCAAGACATGATGCCGTACACACCTTACTCTTAAACCTGCCCAAATATACATCGTAGACTTTGCGTAGAGAACAAAAAGAAACATAATACTGCTTCATCGGACTGCGTACCAGCAAAACAAGAGTCCCGGTAGCCCCAGAACGTTAGAGGATAGAATTGAAGTTTATTTTTTGTCCTGAAATTCTCACAGAATCGGGAGCAGAGGCTAAAGGCTATATAGCCTGACATGACGCCTCTGCTCCATATTACAGTTTGGCACGCAGGCCGCTTAATCTGGCGCGTATGTTTTCAGAAATTAATATATAACACAACAAATAACACACGAAAATAAAAAATAACACGATCAATAAACCATAGCACATCAAAATTTAGCATGGTCTTGTCACACTGCCAATATGACTCATCTGCCAAGTCAGGCGACTAGAGATTGGTATCTAAGGGGACTTTTTATCCATAAGAGTACCTGTACAATCTTCCACAGACTAAGGAAACCAAGTTGGTACATGTGTTTAGCAAAGTGCGCCTGCATTCGAAGATAGTAGCCAGTCTTCTACGATTTGTAAGCAGCGAAGTCCCAGAAATGGGCTGCATTGAACATTTCAAAGAGTTGACCAAAGCAGGGCTCAGATTCTCTTGCGTGACGAGAGTTCCTTTATTTCTGAAGGGTCTGAACCAAGCAGAAAGTGAGAAAAAAGACAAACTAATAAAACCATGTGCAACGCAAAAAAAGCGTCTGTCAGCGACCTAATAATTTTTGTTACAGTCATAAAACTAAGCATTGTCTCAGTTCCTACGCGTTTTTCAGAATACTGCCTCAAGTGTCGTTGAAATCCAGCATTGAGAAAATGGCAATGCGTACCTGCACTCGGTAAGTCATACTGTCCAGGCAGATTTATCAGCAAACGTTGCCACAATCTATCGTCGGTTAGCACAAGGTGATGATGGCAAACTAACATTTTCAAAGATACCACGCTCCAGTAAAAAAAGCTTTTCTTAACTCCGGTAAGACTAAGGCCTTTGTTATGGAAAATAAATTCATTTTGATTTCACCAAGCATATAAACAGTGGTGCTGTTGAAATGACGCTCTGGCGAAAACTTTGCTCTAATGCAGTGTTCAGTCAGCAAAAGATGCGTGTACTCATAAAAGGTGAAATGGCTGCTTGATATTTACTTTGACAAAACTCTTGTACTGGCGAAAGACTCGAAACGACAATCGCGGGTGCATTGCAACGGAGAAAGCTGGCAGTGCATCCGACTACAGCGCCACCGCTGCAGGCTCGCGAGTGGCAGCTACCTCAAAGCGGCTGATTTTCACACCTCCCAATTTTAGCGAACCTACCTGTAGCAAGAAGCAAAAAGATTGCTTAGCGTCTTGCCGGGCTCACTGCTGCCTCGCCCACTAGTGCAGTACAACTCGTCGGGTGCTTCTATAGCTGTCCGATGAGGCACGTGACAACGTCAGTGCTGATGAGGTGATATTCTAGTCCGTGGCACGTGGAAAACAGATATCCATCATGCCGCATCCACGAACTGTCGATGAATTCCCGCCAGTGTCGTAGACCACGCCCCCCAGCGTTGTTGAAGCAGCGCAGGCGCTACTCGAAGCCTGCTTTTCCAGCACGATCACCATAATCTGTAGCACCAAACGAAAAAGGATTGCTCAGCATGTTGCTGGGCTCCCTGTTGCCTCACCGAAGAAATGCATTCGCATTTAAAAGCCAGATTCTGCGGAACTTGGCAGCAGAAATTTACCTAAACGCACTACTGTCTTGTAGGCTCACTTGTGAAAGTAAAAACATTCTCTTCACAGAATCTTAAAGATTGCCCGGCTTCTTCATAACGTAGGAGTTCCAAGTCTCAGCTTGTATAGTTTTCCTGCTTTAGTGTTAATGCGTGCCCGACTAGAGCCATAGACTGCCGCATTGACACAATACTTCATCAAGTTTTTTGTCCGAGGGCAAAGCGACTTTGCAAAAAAAAGTAAGTGTGTTGTAGTCTACAGAAACACGGAATATTAGTGTTCTGCTTTAAAAGATAAAGATAAGCCCACACGAACTTTCATAATATTGCCCATTTTCATTCGAGCATAAATCAATCACTAATTATTATACATCTAATATCTGTTCACGAAAATCTTGAATACCACTTTGTCTAAAGGCACAGTAAACTTGGTTTAGTAATGTTGAACAGTTTCGCCGTACCAGCAGTACAAAGAAGGCTTGTACGACGAAAAAGCTTTGTTACTCACACTATTTTGATTGCTGTGAGGTGAGGCGTCAGACAAGACATTAACATTTCTTGTAATTCAAAAGCGGATATTGTAAGCCTTATGAGTTTGCATAATTCAATTTTGTTCGTCGAGCGCTGCGAGCATAGCGCGTCCGCAAACAATGGGTGAAATGCAAAATGGATGCTGCCAGCGTGGGATCAACACCTGATGTTCATTATGAATAAACTTGATTTACTTATCAGGCATGTTTGTGATACTGGCTAGACCGCACTGGGAGCTAGCAGCAGACCTTGTCGTCGTACAGCTTCTCGGGCCTGCTGGATAGCACATTATTAGTCTTGTACCTCAGAGCTGAACAACACTAGCCGCCACCGCTCTCAGAGGGCCTCAGGTGTATATGTTTATAAATTGGAGCATTCCCATAATATATAAGACGCCTTTTCTGTTACACATAGTTGGCATTTATTGTTTGGGTATATGTTGTGGGTTACAGCATATCCACAGAGTGAATGATGATGAGTTGGCGAAAGTTCGGAGGGTTTTATCGGTAAACCATGAATTGTCCGTTCATCCGTTCGACAGGTGGTCAGATGGATTGACTTTGATTGATTGATATGAGGGGTTTAACGTCCCAAAACCACAATATGACTATGAGAGACGCCGTAGTCGAGGGCTCCGGAAATTGTGACCACCTGGGGTTCTTTAACCTGCACCCAAATCTAAGTACACGGGCCTACAACATTTCCGCCTCCATCAGAAATGCCATAAATGGACTCTGTGTTTGTTGGTCCATCCGCATGTCTGTTCAACCGTCTGTCCGTGCACCAGTCTGTCCGTCCGTTCGCACCTGCTGATTGAGTCATTGAAGTAAGCGGTCACGTACAAACTAGGAGGGACAGACCCACGGGTCAGGAGCTCCCCGCTGAAAGTGTTTATAACCTTATACGCATTGGCTTCTCGGGCTTCGATAACTACAAACGGAAACTGTTTGTAGTCTGAAGCACATTATTATCGTGGTATACATAAAAAATGTGGTTGATCCATTTGATATAGAATTGGGTATACACCAGAACACAGTGAGCTCAGTGCTTGCTGCCATATTAAAAAAAAACGCGTGGCGCTGTCTGTTGCAAGCACGGCGAAGCAACACTCTCAACTGCCAGGCCAGCAGGTGCTCTGCAAATAAAACGCGAAACTTCACTACTCAAGTCTGGCTGTAAGAATGTTTCGCGCTGTTCCTTTGCTGGGATTAATTGTATGCTGATTTTGTGTGAAACGTCGAGGAGACATTCCTCGACAGTCCGGAGTGTGCGCAGCACGTGCATTGCAGACTAACCAAGTAGCTTCATCAGGTACGTACTATTGCGATTGAAAGAAACGCGAACAGCGGAAATTGTTGCTTTCGACTCCTTCGAATTGCGGCGTGCTCTGGCTCTGACAAGGCAGAATTTGTGCTAAAAGCCGGCGTCAACGTAGCGCTAAAATCTGGTTCCAACTTACGCTCATGCACCGCGTGTGTATCAATCAGGGCCAGTCCTGCCGGATACTCGACAGGGCTGCCGAGTGCTTGGCAGCCAGCCAGAACAAGATTCTAAAATCCTACGGTGACGCTGGCCGAAATCAAGTGTGGATTCGCCTAGTGAAAGTCAAGGCATGTCGCAGTTTGATCGAGTCGAAAGTTATGCTGTCCGCGCCGTTTACTCATCGCGATAGTAGGCCGTTGCAGTTGTACTAAACATGCGCGGTGCGTGCATTCACGCGTGAGACGTAATACGTATATCCTATTATTGTCATGCAGCTTGCTAAAGATTACGGCAATTGTTTTGTGCCTCATACTACAGGCATACTGCACGCAAATCTTTGCTGTCAAGTGAAACAGCTGGAGTCACGCTTGAATAAGCGCAATGAATATACTTACTTGTACACTTTACTGGGCTCGTAGTTTTTCCTGCTGATTGTGATTATATCCAAAGTTGGCGGAGCTCTGCATTTTTCGTTCTGGACGGAAATCTGTGCCATCTCAAAACACCGAACCGGCACGATTCCCGTGATGCGCTGTGAACTTGGCAGGAAGTGCTCAGCAATCTCTTCCTCTTGCGCTGGTTGTTGCCACATCAGATGACAGCACAGTGGTACCCAGTTGACATTTTATAAGCAGGCGCAGCGTGAACAGGCACTTTTTCGCATTTTAAGCTCCCAGAGTCACTGCATTCTAAGCAAGCGAGGTGCACCCTGGCAGTTGCAAACAAATTATGGCGTCTATGGGAGCGAGGGTATACCGCCGAACGCACCTGGGTGCGAGATAGGCATGTTCTCGTCTATAACACACGGAAATGAAACGTCTCTTCTGAGAAGTAGTTCAATGCTCATTGCACTTTCATCTTTATTGACTCTTCGTTTTAGTATCTGCAGCAACCTGACATGTTCAAGCACACATGTCGACACCTGGTGGCACATCTGGAGGCCCTACCACACGCACGTGATTTCCTAGTCACAGCGACAAGTGGCACCGACAAACTTCCTCCATCGCGCCGTCGCGTCGCGATGGCTGCAACCACATGCTGGCGACGAAGTGTCACTGGTGCCCAAATGAAACTATCACATGCATACCCATAAAATGTCACGAAGGGTTAAAAGATGGTCGATGACGACGTGCCAACTTTATTGCTAGACAGGAGACCCTGCTGCGATATTATGCGGCGATTTCAACGCCCAACATCGAGAGCTCGGCTACACGACCACCACGTCCAAGGGACGGGACCTTCTCAAAGACGCCGGCGAAGACGAGTTCACGTTACTGACCAATTCAGCCCAACCATCAAGGATCGGAACATCGGCTGCCCGGGATACAAATCCGGACCTCAACTTTGCGATGCTGCCCGAAGGTGACACCGCGAAGTGGAGGAACACGGGAGTCACCCTAGGCAGCGATCACTTCTTAATCAAAATTGAATTACCGCTGGCTCATCTCAACGGAAACCCGAACCGCGGCAAAACATCAAAGCACAAGCTCATCGACTGGAGCAAGTTCCGTAACACAGAACTCGGCGAAGTCGACAATATCGACGAGTGGTCAGTGAAGCTGCTCGCAGCAACAGAAGGGGCCACAGAAGAGATCGAGGCACCCGAATAATTCGAAACAATGTATCCGAGACTAGCCCACCTCCTCGAAGCCAGGCGCTCGCTCCAAAAGCGTTAACGGCGGCAACGTCACAACAGAAAGCTACAAAAGAAGATCGCAGAACTCGGCCGAGATATCGAGCGAAACAGCAGGCCGCTCTGCTCACAGCAGTAGTTGGCACTCTGCAGCCAGGCTGATAGGCAGCTTTACCACGGCGGCACTTGGAAGCTCCTCAGGCAACTGATGGATGAGACCAAGAGCTGCGAATACGAACGTACACGCATGACCCAAATCCTACACACCACCACTTGTCAACTGGGCGAAGAGGAGAGGTTCAAGCGACTCAACGAGCGCTACCTCCCCATCACCAGCCGCGAAGACCACCCAGACTACGCCGGCCAGCCGAACCCTCACCTCGACCGAGTTCTAGAGGAATGGGAAGTGAGGCAGGCGGCGCAGGACCTGAACTGTCGTTCGGCAGCCGGACTTGACATAGTCCGGCTGCCGAACCTGACAAATCTCTACGCAAACTGAGTGATTCAGCCATCACATCGCTGACACGCTACTACAACGAATGCTCGCGTAATGGCAAGCTGCCCAAAACCTGGAACGCAGCAAAGACGATCCCGCTGCCAAAACCAAACAAGCCACCGGGTATAGAGGGCCTGCGTCCCATTGTGCTCACGTCCTGCGTGGGCAAGCTGCTTGCTGGAGCACGTCCTTAACACTCTGTGGAACCGTTACCTGGAGGCGCACAATGTCCACCAGGACTCAATGCTTGCCTTCCGGGCCAAGTTGGGAACGCAAGACGCCATGCTCCTGATCCAACGAGAAGTCCTTGACCCACCGGGCTGGACTCCAAAGAATGACAACTGAGCGATCTTGGGCCTGGATCTTAGGCACTCGTTAGGTGCCTAAGATCCAGAACAACGTTAGGCACTCGGCGGACCTGACTCAGGTGTCCCGCCTGGGGCTGGGCACAAGGTCATAAAACTGCATCAGAGCCTACCTCTCTCGCCGCACGGCCAGGCTGGAGGTGGGAGGAACAAAGCTCGAAGAACGAGAGCTGGGCAGTGTCGGGACACCACAGGGCTTGGTCATCTCCCCGTTCCTGTTTAACATCGTCATGATCGAGGTGGCCAGGCGTCTGGAGGTGCTGGGTTCGGGGATCCGCCACTGTCTCTACGCCGACCACGTAACCATCTGGGACACGGGTGGAAGCGACGGAGACATCGAGGTGGGCCTGCAGGCGGTGGTGCACGCTGTGGAAGCCGCGCTCTCGGGCACGGGCTTGGGGTGCTCGCCACAAAAATCACAGCTACTCATCCTGCCACCACCTGGGAGGCACAGAAAAAAGGCAAGTCAAAAGATGGCCGAGAACATCATCGTGCGTACCAGTGACAGTATGCGATCCCGCACGTTCCGGGGCTTCGAGTCCTGGAGATGTTCCTGGACGGCACCCAAACCAACGCCACGGCGGTCAAGAACATCACAACCAAGATGGGCGTCGCAGCGCGCCTTGTCAAGCAAGTGTCGTCCCCCTACCGGGGCATGAAAGAGAGGGGGCTCCTGCGTCTGCTGCAGGCTTTCGTTATAAGACACGCGGCATATGCGGGGGCCTTTCACCGCTGGACCAGCGAGGAACAAGCCAAGATCGACGCCGCCATCCGGAAGGCTTACGCGCGGGCTCTCGGCCTCCTACCAGGCACAAAGACAACGGCCTTACTGTCTGTGGGAGCACACAACACGCTCTCAGATGTCAGTGAGGCCCAGAGAGCTTCGCAGCTGAGCCGCCTGAGCAACACAGCTGCGGGCAGAAGATTACTCGATCGGGTGAAATTACTACCTGCTCGAGAACGCCCGGGAGCAGGATCGGATGGGGAGCTAAAAGAACAAGTCCCCCTGAGGGATGAGGCAGCGAGGAAGATCATCGTCCACCCACTGCCAAAGAATACGGTCCCGGAAAGGGGTGAGGGCAGGCGTGCGGCAAGAGCAGCAGCTCTGGCCCGTCAACATCAGAGAGACAAGGGCGCAGTCTACTTGAACGCCGCAAGGTATCCGGGAAGATGCAATGCCTTCGCAGCGGTGTTAGTCAGCGCCACTTCCGGTAAACTACTAACAGCAAACACCGTGCGTGCCTGAACAGCCAGCCAGGTCGAGGAGGCGGCGATAGCCCTGGTCACAAGTAGGCCAGGCACGCGCACGGTGCTAAGCAACTCAAAACAGGCAATCAAGAATTTTGCCCGAGGCATAGTCTGGCGGGGCACGGAGCGGCTAGTGACGTCCATCGCGGCTTCGCGGGCACCTCGCGGGGCCGCTGCAGGACCAACCATCGCCCTCAAATGCTTCCGAGCCCACATGGGACGACAAATGGCTCCCGACATCGAGAACCGCAACGAGGAGGCGGCCGCTGTGGCCCGTGATCTCATCACGTGCCGGACCGCGGCAGCCCGTCTCCCCGAAACCAGCGGTGAAGAACGTGAAGAAGACCTCGACACCCTCACCGACTACGGAAGGATCCTGGCGGCCTACAGAGAGGCCAGAAGAGCTTTTCCGTCCACGCATCGTGAACTGTCACGTGCGGAAGCAGTGAAGCTCCGACAATTGCAAACAGAATGGGTGCTGCAGCCAGAATTGGCCCGGCACGTATGCCCCGACACTTTTATGGACGCAAACTGTAGCGTGTGCGAGCGTGGACTAGCCACCCTCCGCCACATCATGTGGGGTGGTTGAAACAGTGCTGTGAACAATGGGAACGGGCAGTGCCAGGACGCCACGTATTCCGAAGAGGTGGGAGAATGGATACACTCCGAAGACTCAACGACGCAACGAAGGGTCATCCAGCGGCTTGAGGAGGCCCTGGCAAAGCAGAGGGAGCGGCTTCGACTGGGTGTCCGGAATCTTGCGTGGGGCTTGCTGGTGGAATAGTTGGTGGCAGTGGCCTCTGCCTCCTCGTTGGCCTTGCGTCGTTCCCATTGTCTCTTCGTCACGATGTAGGGCGTTTTGTACCTTGCACGGCAGTTGCGGTCCACCGTCATGTGTGCGCCCCCGCACAGCTTGCAATGGGGGGAACACTGGTGGTTGGGGCCTGGGTTAGGGGCGTCACAACCACGACACACTTTGTTCTTGGGCTTTGGGCACACGTCCATGTGGGGACCAAGTCTCCTGCAGCAGTGACACATGTCGACTTGCTTGCGATACGAGGTGCAGCGAAGGAGAGCGCCGCCATACGTGACATAAGTGGGCACTCGCTGTCCTTCAAACGCCACTATGACGGTCGTGGTGTTACTGAGCCGTTTGGCTGCCAGGGCGTAAGGGTTACGTGCGTGAACGATGGTGGTGTGAATGGACTTGGCGTCTTCTTCCAACGAGATGCCCTTGATTATTTCCTTCACCGTGTTGTCGGGGGCCGTCACGTACGCGCTAACCTCGTGGTGGCGGTCACCGATGGTGATGGCTTGAAGCTGGCTGTACTTATCTGCGTGAAAGGCCTGGGATGTGCTCACGACGATGATCTTTTGATGGTCGTTGGAACACACTGTGTCCTCCCCTGCTTCATGCGCCGTACGTTGGCCACACGGTAAATCGCCGTAGCGAGGCGCACGGTTCCAGTGGTGGCCACGTCAAGGCTTCCTCGTGGTCGTATCACGATCTTGAAATCGCTCCCTCGGAGTAGTGGCATTTCGCTCTTTCTAATGACTTGCTGCTTGATGTTACGCGGTTTTCGACGCGAACGCTGTCGGTTTCAGTCCGCTCTCTCGCCGGTGCTGGAGGGGGCTCCGTTCTGGGTGATGCTCTGCGCGTTAGCGCGGTTAACTTGGGTCTTAGATCCGTGGGTGCACCAATCCTTGCCCTCCAGAAAATCTTCGGGGGAGATAGCCTCCTCGTTCACTTGGACTTCCATCGTCGATGGGCGAAGAAAGTGCCCGCGCGTTAGAAGAGACGCTCAGCGCGTCTCGTCGGGTGGCCGGCTTGCATGAGCGTCGGGCCAAAGAAGCGCGGGTTGAAAACCTCTCGATTCCGGCAAAAAGTCCCTTCCAACCTTTAATTTTGGTGTCAGTGGAATCCTGGTCACTTTCCGCACGAGTTGTAAAATTCATGGGCTAAATGACCGAAAATCACTGGCAAATAGTTCTTGGAAGACGGAGCTGACGTGATGCGCGTCCCCTCTCTTCGGCGACGAGCGTGCCCTCCTCGACTCCGAGCGAATACCGGCGAATTTTTCTGGAAATCAAATGAGAGGCAGATGAGAGGCAACCGCCGTCCCTGCGTCACGAAAAGAGAGAGACGCAGTGTTTCGATGTAACGCATCGGCGAAAAAAAAATGGCAGCATATCCACGGAGTGAATGATGGAGAGTGGGGTGAAGCATCCGTCCGTTCATTCGTTCTTGCTTCCGTCCGTCTTTGCGTGAGCCTGTGTGGCCGCCCGTGCGTTCATCCACCCGTCCGTGCGTGCGTCTGTTCGTGCGTCCACACGTCCATCTGTGCGTCCGTCCCTGCGTTCGTCCATGCATCCGCTCCTGCGTCCGTCCATGCGTCCATCCGTCCATGCAACCATCCGTGCGTCCGTCCATGCATCTGTCTGTGTGCTCGTTCGTCCACCTATTCAACACTCCAAGCACCATCATCTCGCATCTTGTCATCATATATTCCTCATATAGAAACACCGCCATCCAGCGGACATTCCAAGGACTGAACGAGAGGAGGCACACGCAGACTTTCTTACGGCTTGCGCTTAATGTATACTTCCCACCTTTAACCAACTCGAAGTCATGGTATATACTAGTTCACTGCATTCACGGCACTGCGGCCCAACGCTCGCTAAACCTTTCTAAAACCAAGGAGGCTACGCCCAGCAATTTTAACGTAGCAATCCTTTCTTGTTAGATAGTGCTCAATGTACCTGCGAAAGGCTGCAAAGGCGGAATGAGAGACAGAAGAATTCGGCACTTAGTTAACGCCCACGCTGCGAATTTTTTATTGTTCAACAACGCACAGAATAAATCTCCCACCGGCACCACCTTGGAAATCAAAATGTAAGACTGGTTACACACTACTACTATGACTACGAGGGACGAACGGGTGCCGCTATAAGGAGCTTCGCCTCTAAAATAAGGCAGCACTTGTGAAATGAGTTCATTTTTGTCTTTTGTACTTGGCGGGACCAGTTGAGACTAAAATATGCACAAGAGCTGGGTCCGTCACTCCTTTTAGTGTTATGCGGGGCCTGAAGAGCGCATGGAGTGGGTCTCACGTGTTGAGACAATGACCACGTGGGGTAGTGAAATATAAAACAATATGCCGCAGGACTATGCATGGTGCGTGTGCCCGGTTTCAAGGTAATGTGAACTGACTTGCACTACTGACTTCATTCTGAGTGAGCTCTGCATTGTTATGCATTACGAGAGTGTTTTCTTTCGGAGGACCGTTTGAGCAATATGTATATATGTCGCTGTGTCTGTTTTGCAGTGGGACGCGAAAGCTCTCTTGTTAGGATTAAAGTGAAAATTGATTCACGCGTATGCGTGCACCGAGAGTGAGTTTCTTTTTAGGCGATTTCTTTTGGTTTTTTTTTTGCATCGCGTTACTGGACATTGAGTATCCAGTAACATTCTTGAGGCGGGAGGAGTCAGCATGAGGCAACTATTAGTGGCGTGTTGTGTGTAGTGCAATTAATGCGGCTGATGCAGAGCGTGCAGCACGTCCCGATCCATCGGCTCACTACGCCGACCGGTTTCGCGAAGGCGAACGTGGAAGACCACGCACGGGAAAGAAAAGAGTCTCCTTCGTCCACACGGTTCACGAGCGGAGCTGTCATGGTCGCCACCGTCTGGGACGAGAAGGGGAAAGCCTACTTGGAAGTGTGTCTAGCAAGAATCGTGTCAAGCGCGGTCGTCTGAATACATGTTCCATTGAGAATGCCGCAGGAACATGATATTCTCGAAATTACCGACTCACAAACAAACAAACCGACCTTTTTCCACAACCGATTCCAAGAATCGATGACATGATATCAAACAGAGGAATGTAAGTGGTTTTCCTACACAGACCTGTGTGAAGGATACTGGGAAGTGCCGCTAGGAGGAGATACTAAAAACTTAGTGCATTCGTCACCGCTTGCGATATCTATAATACAATAGACTGCCCTTCGACTAGAGAAATTCTGGATCATAGTTTCCAAATAGGATTGACGATGTACTCAAAGACTTCATCGAGATGTTTTGTGATTTCTAAGTGGATGACATTATTTTATATTCAAAAACTCGGGGGATCACGAAGAGCGCCTAAAGAAGGTCCTCGAGGCACTTAGCTCCACCACACTAAAGGTAAACACTAAAATGAGTGAATGTTTGCAGGAAATTAGTGTTTTGGGGAAGAGTTTTTGACGAACGAACCAAGGGCGATAAGGAGGAGAGCATCCAACGCATGAAGAAGCTCACGAAACAGTATGAGATCAACTCTATGAGAGTGTTCCTCGGGCTGGCAGGGCACTTTCGCTCCTTTGAAAAGGACTACACTCTAAAAACTTTTAAACTCATAAGGGTGTATTTGTTTTGTCCCATGGGCAACACCCTTTTAGGGTGGCTAGGAACACCTTAAACAATAAGGTGTTTAGAAACACCCTGAAACCGTAGGGTGTAAAGAAACGTTGCACCCTACATTATTAGGTGTTTATGAACACCCCTAAACTATGGGTGTTAGATGAAGCTACACCCATGCGAGTGGGGTGTACACTAAAACCCCCTTGAAACAATGGCAGTTATATGGATGAGCATACTTGATCAAATGAAGCGCAATTAACGGGCAACAAAAGCAGAGACACAGGAGGTGACGCTTAGACTTGTTTGTTGAGGAGAGACGTTTACAGCACTTCATTCTATCAAATATGCAATACCAGCTGGCCCAAGCCTCAAATGTTCTCAGGGAGAAGCATATATGAACCTTCTCTGCGGCTGACAGGGATGAAGGAAGATGCTGGTCTCACCCCCTGCACTTATACCTGCATGCATGTGCCATGGTCTCGAATGAGATGCATGAGACCAGTGTATATATGTGTACGTAGACTGGTCCGTAAACGACAAAGGCACGGAAGGCACTTACACACACACACACACACACACACACACACACACGCACGCACGCACGCACGCACACACACACACACCACAGTAGTGCAAGCTTACTTGAACCTGTAGCGTAAGGTCCAACCGAACATAACGCCGAAGCAAAAAACAATTTTAAGCTCATATGTTAACATCTGCCTTTATTATAGAAAAACTGCAAATCTGACAAACAGAACTCTGATGGCATTCTGCAAAATTCTGACATATGTCACGGGACCAAGTTTTTTTCTCTCTATAATAAATATTCATTGTTTTCAACACACAACTTTCAAAAACATTTGCGCTAGTCGGGCAAACGACTGAGACGTATGACGTTTGATTGACACCTATACAATAGAAAAAACACGTAGAACGAGTAAGCGAATTTCTGGAGTCACATTTACAACCTATTACATTTCGCAGTCTAAAATTTCGACATTAAAAAAGAGAACATTCAACAAGGTAGTGTAATTGGGGTTGTATTAATGTAATGTCAGTGTTGGTATACTTTTAACTGCAAAACCACTCGTCACTGCTGCTTGCACAGTCATCTTCAGCTGCCGAGATGACCGATGTCTTCGAGAGAAGTGGGGCGAAACTGTTATCTCTGTACAGAAAATTCAATCCCGGAAACCCAAAATTATTACACAAGGAACAATGACTCAAATTTCAGACAGAGTGCAACATACACTGTGTACCATTCATAACTAACTGCTTTCTTATGTGTAAGTGTAAATTGAGTGCATAGCAAGCATATTTAGAGGCATCAAGCTCCACTGCAGTGAGAAATGTTAGAAAAGGTATGCTGAGCAATAAACGCAATAAAAAGCGCGCTGTGACAGAATCAATATACCTTTCGTGCCGTAGATATGAACCTTACTTTACCCTTTCAGCTTGCTCGCGCAGCAAATAAAAAGGTGCTGCTCCAAGTTTATAATGTTCCATTAGCTGCATGCAACGACCAATCTAAATGAATGTCAAGTTCTATGCTTAAGTATGCATCAACACAGCTGCATGTCTATTTCTGCAGATCTACCATGGTACTAATTTAATTAGTTTATTAAAAGAAATACAGTACGATGCGCAACAACATATACATATTTTATCTGTATTGCACAAAAGCACAATGCCACTGTGCATACATGACGGTATGCGCATTGAGAAGGTATTCAGTGCAAGTAACTTATAAAATTAAGTACTGTACAGTTACGTATTAAAATGCGAATGATACTAGTGTTCTTAGACTGGCTCACATTGACACGATTATATAATGGAAGAATTGGCTGTTAGGTCATTCCACATCAGACATCCCAGCCATTTTGGTGACTACCGCAAATGTATTCGAAAAAAAATTGCGCTGATTTTACTGTAATCAAAAAGGTAACTGCTAGAATATTTCGCAAACAAATAATATATTGGTCACGTGGCTGCCTCCTGAACTTCCCGGAATCTCGTCTGGATGTTTCTGAAAAAAAATTATTTCATAAGTATTGATTCTTCCGTGCCAATTTTGGTCTACAAGTTAAGTGAAGGGCTTGCGTAAAGTGTTTGAAGCTCAGTACTATTATTACCATTTTTCGACCACATACGCCTCAAACAATTTAGCCGAAATGTGTTATATCTGCATTTTTTTATATCAATACTGCACTTTGAATGAATATCTGAGGAGTGAATACTTAATCCACATAAGGTATATTTGGAGGAAAAAATATTTTAGACCTCTCAAGCTGTCGAACTGTACGAAAAAAATCGCAAATTTCACAAACTAATAGTTTTGTCTATAATGAGACGCAACTTGGACCATGTGGTGGTTGAATTAAAATATACTTTATACCTAAATCGAAGCAAATGAACACTTATTTTCATGTGCCAAATTTTGTCATAGCAATTTATGTTTTGAGAAAAAAAAATCGCAGCATATCCACTGAGTGAATGATGATGAGTGGGGCGTAGCGTTCATCCGTCCGGACGCACAAACGAATGGACAAACAGTCTGACACTAGTATGGACGAACAGAAAGACGGACGGACTCACGGACAGACCGACACACGCAAGCCCGGACGAATGGGTGCACAGACGAACGGATGAAAGCACAAATGTACGGACGAACGATTCGCCCCACGAATCATCATTTTGTCCGTGTATATGCTGTGAAAACCACTAACGCTATCTATTGTGCAACTCATCAAGTGGCTACATAATTCTAGTACGACTACAGAGGAGGGAACGACCCACGGCCTCAAGAGCTTTGCCCCTAAATGATCTTTGAAATTCCAAGTTCCCCATTGCTTTGCCCCTAAATGATCTTTGAAGTTCCAAGTTCCCCATTCGCCATTTGGTCATACAGCAGCCAACGCCTCGAAGTTCCCCATTGCCGTTGATGGGAAAATTTAAAAAATATTTTATGCCTTGAAATAGAAATTGCGATGATGAAACTTGTCACATACAAAGAACTGTTTATTTGCTTTCAATTTAGGTAAAAGGTGATTTTTTATTGGACCACCACAAGGTGCAAATTGCGTCTCAATACGGACAACAATGACAATTCCGTGAAATGAGTGATCTTTTCTCGTAGAGGTTAACCGCTTAAGATGTCTAAAATAATTTTTCATCAAAATACCTTTTCTGTGAAGTAAGTAGTGACAGCTCAGATATTCATACAAAGTGCAGTATTGCAATGAGAAAATGCAAACATAACACACTTTGGCTAAATTCTTGCAGACGTATGTGGCCGAAATTTTTTATTAATATTGCTGAGTTTCAAACACCTTACATCAGCCCCTTTACTTAAGATGTAGCAAAATTGGTATGAAAAGGTGCGGTACTTGTAAAATAATTTTTTTCACAAACAACACTCAAACAGCAGTCTGAAAAGTTTGAAAGGCAACTACGTGACCAAAAACTTGTTTTTCTCCGAAATATTCAAGCAGTTCATTGTTTTCCGTGCATTAAATCAGCACGATTTTTTTTTTCAAAAACATTTGCCATAGCCACAAGATTGACTGGGAAATGTCTAATAGAGTGATCCTGTTACCTTCACTCAATGACAATTGTATACTGCTAAGTTAGGGCCATTTGTTTCAATCAAACTGTCAGGGTGAGAAAGCATAACTCCTTCCCGGTGCAGCGTAGGCTGTTCAGTGGCTGTGCGTGTTGTGTTCCCAGATAAATATGCTGCCTAGTCTTACATTTTGGCTGCAACACATGCTTAGATACCGTGCAGTATGTATAACATTAAAGTGTTTTTGTGCAACAAAAAAACTAATAATATGCTTCACATAGCGAAAATACCTTTAACATCTGAAGTACTTAGCGAAGTTAAACGCTAAAGCAAGGCGATGACAATAAAACTCTGAATAACAAGAATATTTTGCAAGTTACACATGAAGGAAACAATCTGAATAAAATGTGCTCGAACGTTAGCAGTTATGTTCAAACAAGCGTTTGCGCTGTTCAAGTATGCAATTCAACCACACACACAGACTAAAAGTCCGTTCAAACAAAAGTCCAGCTTCAGTGCTCGATCCGCTACATAGGCACGGCTGTCGGCAGTGTCACGCTACGTTGCGGGTGAACGAAAATACCGGTGAAGACAAATTTAATGAAATTCAACATATTAGCAAGTAGGGAAACTTCGCGAGGCGCACCTAACGCGAAACAATATGCTGTGTTGTCACCCGATGCATCAACCCTAGTTATCACGGTAGTGTTACCGCA
The DNA here is from genome assembly GCF_043290135.1 of Rhipicephalus microplus. NCBI lineage: Eukaryota > Metazoa > Arthropoda > Arachnida > Ixodida > Ixodidae > Rhipicephalus > Rhipicephalus microplus. The sequence continues at coordinate 126,769,421 of NC_134708.1, forward strand.
CAAAACGAAAAAGAACCGAAAAGAACGACATGAACACCACGCCCTTGTTTTCCGCTCTCGGTATTTTTGTGCAATAAGAAAAAAAAGAAAGTAAATGAACTACCGACACGCCCAAGCATATGCGTCTTAAATACAGTTGATGCTTAGAGCTAACAGGTGCCGTCCCCACACATGTATTAATTGATTGATTTGATTTGTGGGGTTTAACGTCCCAAAACCACCATATGATTATGAGAGACGCCGTAGTGGAGGGCTCCGGAAATTTCGACCACCTGGTGTTCATTAACGTGCACCCAAATCTGAGCACACGGGCCTACAACATTTCTGCCTCCATCGGAAATGCAGCCGCCGCAGCCGGGATTTGAACCTGTGACCTACGGGTCAGCAGCCGAGTACCTTAGCCACTAGACCACCGCGGCGGGGCGTGTATTAATTAGTAAACTAAAGTTGATGAACAGCACGAGCGCGCCCCGTTAAAAACGGCTGCCAACAAAGGGCACCGCAAAAATCTGTTCAATTTCTTCGCTGAACCTCAGCAGCGCACGCTCACTCTGCTTTGTACTCCAAACAATCTAAACAAACAAAAAAACTTGCCCACAATCACACTTCGCCATCATCCCCGTGAAACAGTTCGGAAAAATATTCTCGCTAAGTAAACAAATGCTGTTTTGTCATCAACTAGTTGAAAACGAAATTGTTTGAAGGCGTTATTCTCGTGCTCACGCAGTTAACAAAGCGCTGAACGGAACAACGTGAGAGCGGTACTCACTATTTCACTTCGAGTGCTCCACAATTTGAATCCACAGGTCCAGTCTTCAAGATGGTGCACCTTCGCAATAATCAGCACTGACAGAACACAATGGTGGAGCACAGAGCGCAGGTACATTTCAAGCTAAACACCGACTAATAAACTCTACTGATCGAGAAGCCACGCGCACCACACGCACACGCACGGGAGGGTTTTTCGCCAGCGGACGCAGTGACATGTAAGACGATGTCGACCCCTTTCCCGCGCTGTGCGCCCGGCGCGCAGCAATACCGGGCAGCCAAGGCTGTCTAGGCGACGAGACTTCATGGCATCGGCGCGCTTTCAACCGGCTAGATGTGGTTTAACGCTAGCTCCGGCCCTCTGCTGATAGCGTGGGCGCTGCTTTTTGTTTTTTGCGGCAGAGACTTGTTGCGTTGTACTCGTTCTTTAACAGTGCATCTGAATCGCAGTGAACTTTGTGACGGTGCAGTGCGGCCCACGAACTATTCAGGAGCAATGTTAAGTGCACCTTCACCGACCTAATGTAGTGAATATCGGTAAAAAAGCTAAGCTGATGCTTTTTCCTTAGCTCTATGGGTATTTAGGGACTGAACATTCAAGGTCACGCATGCGATATTTTATCAGCACTTTCATTTCGGTGAAGACATTGCAACATTGCATGCATCGGGTGTCACACTATTCGATGAGAACATATTGCCACGTGCGTAGTGCTGGGAAGACAAAGACGACAGCGCATACGCGCATCTGCACGCTTTTATGCAGCAAGCAATAACAAGAAAGAAGAGGAACGCTCTGGCACGCAGAAAATAAAAATACTGACCTGCTGCGACTTTCTCAACCTCTTAATTACTCCTTTTGTCTTCACGTTGCGGCAATACATTTGTACTTAGCTTGCAGTCCTTAGAACGAGACCATGGCCGAAAATATTTCATCAATGTTGTTTTCTCACTACCTACAAAGTCAAAGCTTTTTAAGCACGTCTTCTGGGGAAGTTACATAAATGAAAAGAAGGGGATCCACAAAAAAAAAACAGAGAGAGAGAGAGAACTAGAGAATGCGTTTCGGCTCCCCTGAGGAGAGCTTTGTTTGCAATTTAGTCCACAAGGCTCCCGTCATTGTGAGCAAGGCTGCGTCAAGGTCACCGAAATGTCCTTATTCTGCATTTTTCTTTATGGTCGGTGTCCTCTTCCTAATTTCCATGACGCACTCTTAAGGACACATGAAGAGGAAGATTCGCTACAGTAATTAAATAAAACGTGCCTGCGCAAAAATACATGACGTCAATGTTCGTTTTTAAGGGACCTGATGGCCTGCTGAAGTGGTGGTTATGGCTAAACAACTGTGCTGTTGTTGTTTTTTGCAGGTGCTGGACGTTTTATCTCCAGCTTTAAAAGCTTGGATCTTATGGGGAACGGGGGGAGGGGGGGTGTTCTATGCATGGCTACACCAATATGCACCACATTACCTTGTTCAGGCAAATCTGTGCACTTTGTGAGTGCTGACTAATCACGCAAATGACACAGATGAAAGTAATAGGTACAGGAGAATTGGCCCTTACTCTATTGAACAAGCGTCGCTCCTATTGTATCTTCCATATTATAGTAGTTTGCGTGCTTTATCGATGAATACTGCGTTTCGCTCACATTACTTTCTGCTTCAATTTATTAGTAGACTCGCAAGCAGCGAGTAGTAGGAGCCTTGCTCGTATCAAGATGGTTAACTTATACTAACAGTATAAGAAAACGGCCCGAAAATGTCGTGCATTTATAGCCTTGTAGGCACGTGTGCTCAGATTTGGGTGCACCTTTGAGAACCCCAGGTGGTCGAAATTTCCGGTGCCCTCCACTACAGCGTCTCTCATAAACGTATGGTGGTTTTGGGTCATAAAACCCCATATATCAATCAATTATTTGTAGCCTTGTTCATTACACCCCAAACATAAGGGTGTAAATAGGATGTTTGGAGGGTGTTTTAATTACGAACACCTCAAATTATAAAAATTGGGCGTAAAAAGGGTGTTCATATGGGTGATTTTAATGTGTACACCCGTTTTACACCTTTTAGGGTGTAAACTTTTTTAGAGTGTATGCAATGAAAGCAATATGTTTGACTGATCTGACTCTGAAGGAAGTTCCCTTCGTCTGGTTCGAATACTGCGAGAAGATTTATCAAGAACTGGTTAGGGCCCTTTCATCTTCTCCTGTATTAAACCTGCCTGACTTTGCTTTTTGAGCTAAATATGAATACATCTGACTATGCAGCATGCGCGATCTTATATCAACGCGACGACAACGAGAAACCTGGTAGGTACCTGAAGGTAATCTGCTATTATTTCTGTACGTTCACGAAAAGGCAGGAAAGTTACACAACATTATAAAGGAAGTGCTCGCTGGGCTGACGGCACTCAGCTTCCTCAGAAGTTACCCTGAAGGTAAATATTTAGGTTTTTTCACTGACAACCAGCCAGTGACATACCTTTGCAGCTTGCACAGCCAAAGGGTAGAATAGCTCGATGGGTGAGGGAGATTCGGCAATTAAGTTTTGACATAGCTCATAGACCAGGTTCGAAACATCGGGACGCTGATGCTCTATCACTTCTTCATGTGCGAAAAGGAAATGCTGAAACATCAACTTCATGAAGCTCTGGGAGGGAACGCAGGACATGGAGCAGCGTAACGGGAAAATGTATGTTCTAGAAACAAAAGTTCCAGAATTTCTCAGATTATATCATAGCAGTCCACACTCAGGAGTACACGATGGATTTTAGAAGACATATCATAGGCTCACCTAGAGATTTACATAGAGAACATGAAATCGGGTGTGGCCAATCATGTCATAACGTGCCATGAGCGCCAAATGATAAATGGAAAATATTAATCTCGTGGAAATAGAATGGTTACGCCAGAGTACTCAACCATCTCATTCGTAGTTGTTCAAGTCGACCTCGTGGAAATTAAGAACAGTGAAGGCGTCAAGAGAAACCAAGCTTTCCTGGTCGCCATGAATGAGTGCATGCACCTTGCGGCCGCCAAACTTAGAAGTGAAGACGTGGATTGTGTCATAGCGCTACAAGAGAGAGAAATCTTCAAGAATACCGAAGTCATTATTGCGGACAATGGGCAGGCGTTTAGACGTCAAAAGCTCCGTAATTGAGTGAAAGAGTCATTGTACTTTGATACCCGGCACCTTACCACCCTGAGGCTAACTCTCTTGCCGAACGGATGATTAGGAGATGTGAAAATGTGCCGGAAGTTATTCCCGCATTTCAAGGAGGGCAGCAGTGAATCACCAAGACAGGTCTTACTCCTCTGTAATTGGGTGGGGACCATATTTTTCTGAATTTGGTACTGCTCCTTAGTTACAAAATGACAAAGAGCTTGGCTTATATGGTAAAATTGCTTTAATAGATCATCCTTAGACCAAACTCCAACAACAGAAATACCGGAGCACAATGAAGAACTTCAACCGTCGCCAATGCAGAAGAATGTCTCAAATTAACCCCGGATTTGTACTGATCAGGAAAACACTGGTCTCGAAAACTTCCTTCACCGGTTTATACTTTGCGGTTAAATCGACTAAGCAACAAGAGTTGCTAAGTACTTTGTATTATACTGACCCAAGCGGAAATATACAGGAACAGGGACCAGTCGGAAATGTGATACCTTAATACAAGCGTGAAGGGAACGAAAGCAGGCGAGGAGGGTGTGGCGATCCACATCGCTGGCGCCAGCAAGACCAGAGAAGAGAGGAATACAAGAAAGAGGAAGAAGCGGATGTTGCGGGGTTTATTGAGGTACACAGCGACCTGGAAGATGGCAGCATCAGCAGTCAAAGCGTAGCCAGGGAGCGAACAGCCGAGCGAGCCAGGTGATGGCAATGCGCTTCCGCATGTGTCCATGTTCTTCCCCACAATAACCCTCGGTACCGAGAGATAGCCATCGTGGCGACCAAGAAAGAGGTCAGTGGGTTATAATACGGCTTGAGACAGTTATTGTGGACTCTTTCTCGCCCCGACGACGCAGATCGGAAGATGGAATAACGGGTTCAACCCCATAATTAACAGGAGAGGTCTGCGCAACCACGCTGTAGGGTCCGTGATACTTCGGAAGAAGCATAGACGAAAGGCCGGGAGCAGCAACTGGTGGAACCCAAAGCCACACGAGAGAGTCGACGGTGAAAGGGTCAAGAGGGATGTAGGAGTCATGACGCTGTTTTTGGTGACATTGTTGGTCGCAGGTCAAAGAGCGGGCCAGTTGTCAGAATTTTTCGGCGTGGTGAGGCACCGCAGACACAGGCTGGTAGTCGTCAACGTCTGGATGATATGGCAGAATCATATCAATGGTTCTAGTGGGTTCACGGCCGTATAGCAAGAAGAATAGTGAAAATCCTGTGGTTGCCTGCGAGGCGGTGTTGTAGGCGAATGTGGCAAACGGAAGAATAAGATCCCAATTGCAGTGGTATTATGCAACGTTCATCGACAACATGTCTTTCAGAGTTTGGTTAAATCGTTCTGTTAATCCATTTGTCTGTGGGTGATATATGGTAGTGGTGCGGTGAATAATTCTGCATTCGGATAGGAATGATTGCAACACGTCTGAGAGAAATACACGGCCGCGATCACTGAGCAGTTCACGAGGGGCGCCATGGCGGAGAACAAAACTGCGTAGAAGAAACTAGATAACGTCCTTGACTGTTGCGGTAAGTAATGCAGTGGTTTCAGCATATCTTGTCAAGTGATCCACGACGACAATCAAGCGGTTGCCAGCGCCAGTGCATGGGAGAGGCCCGTACAAGTCAATGCCGACGTGATCAAATGGGTGGGCTGGGCAGGGAAGCGGCTGGAGAGGTGCTGTAGAGAGGTGCGAGACTGGTTTGTGTCGTTGGCAGGTGAGGCATGAGCGGACGTATTTGCAGAAGCTGTACACTTCGCGCCAATAATAACGTAGGCGAAGATGCGTGTACGTCTTGAACATGCCACCGTGGCCACACTGGGGGTCATTGTGGAAGGTGGAGCAGAGATCGCGACGAAGATGGTGGGGCAGGACCAATAACCATGTGCGGCCATCGTTGTTGCATAGTTGCGGTGGTATAAAAGACCATCGCGGACAGCGTAATGCTGCACTTGGCGGCGCAGTGCTCGTGAAGCCGGAGTGGTCAGGGGGCTTGACAAAAAGTTTAGAAGTGTGGCGACCCAAGGGTCATTTTGTTGCTCTGAGGCCATGTCCAAGATGTCAAGTAACGAAATATTGTGATTGTGACTAGAAGCGCTGGCGTCTGAAATAAGTAGGAAACGTGACAGGGCGTCAGCATCAGAGTGTTGTCAGCCAGAATGATATACGACCCGGATGTCGTATTCCTGGAGTCGGAGGGCCCACCGAGCAAGGCGACGTGACGGGTTCTTGAGATTTGACAACCAACACAGAGCGTGGTGGTCTGTTACGACGTCAAAAGAGCGACCGTAAAGATATGGGCGAAACTTCTGTAGAGCCTATATGATGGCCAGGCACTCTTTTTAGATTACGGTGTAATTGCGCTGGGGTTTTGTGAGTGCATGACTGGCATATGCAACCACGTATTCGGCGTTGGCATCGTCACGTTGTGCAAGCACACCACCAAGGCCGACACCACTAGCATCGGTGTGAATTTCTGTGCGTGCGCTCGGAGCGAAGTGACGCGAAATTGATGGAGACGAAAGCAAGCGTCGAAGTGTCATAAATGCATCGTCACAAGATTCTGACCAAGTAGATAGCTCGTTGTCGCCTTGGAGTGCATTGAGAGGTGCGATAGCAGTAGAAAAATTACGAACGAAGCGCTGAAAATAGGAGCATAGGCCAATGAAGGTGCGCAGTGCTTTCAGGTTAGTAGGCTTAGGGAACTCGGATAGGATCGAAATTTAGCAGCATCGGGAAGAATGCCTTCTTTGAAGACGACGTGGCCTAGTATAGTTAGTTTTATAGCGGCAAGTAGGCACTTTTTCAAGTTAAGTTGGAGACCGGCATTTTGAATGCAGGTCAAAGCTTGATGCAATCGTTGTAGATGGGTCGGGAAATCTGGCGCAAAGACGACAATGTCATCCCAATAGCAGAGGCAAGTGTGCCACTTCAAGCCACGTAATATGCCGTCCATCATGCTTTCAAATGTGGCGGGCGCGTTACAGAGACCGAATGGCACAACAGTGAATTTGTAGAATTCATCTGGTGTTACAAACGCGGTTTTCGAGCGGTCAGTCTCCGCCATGGGCACTTGCCAGTAGCCAGAGCGGAGATCCAAGGAAGAAAAGAACTCCGCTCCTTGCAAGCAGTCGAGTGCGTCATCAATTTGTGGCAACGGGTACACATATTTCTGGTTATTTTGTTAAGCCGGCGATAATCGACGCAAAATCGTATTGTCCCATCTTTCTTCCAAACGAGGGCGACAGACGATGCCCAAAAATTGTTGGAAAGTTGAATGGCACCGCGTTTAAGCATGTCATTCACCTGGTCATCGATAAGGCGCCTCTCACTCGCCAATACTCGGTAAGGACGCTGTCGATTGGGCGCATGGCTTCCGGTGTCGATCGTACGCGAAACGGTCGTTGGGCGGCCGAGTGACTTTGCTTGGAGTCAAAAGAGGAAGAGAAATCGTCGAGCAAGCGAATAAGTTGTTCTCCTTGTGTCTTCATGAGGTCGTTGGCTATAGCTGGTGTGAACGATCGCGGTAGTGGCGGAGGAGTTCATGTCTCGAGGATGGCCATATTAGTGGGGTCGTCTATGGTACCGAATATCGAAGATGACGCCAGCGGCTCGGGTTCACCGAGGGTTCCCGGCGTCGCAAAGTGATTGGCTCGGGCGATGGATTGGTGATGTACATCACAGAGGCGCCTGAATGGAACTCGAGAATGGCAAATGGCAATGGCAGTGATCGGCGGTGAACTAGAAGTGCAGACGATGCGAAAAGGACAGAACCGCTGTCTTCAGAGTCACAAGAGATGGAGACAAGAACAGTAGGCTGGGCAGGTACAATGGTGTCGTCACAAACTGTGATCTTGCGACATGTGTCCTTGTCATTGATGACATCTGTCGTACATAAGAGCAACTCGAGTTCAGCGCGGGTGCAGTTGATGATCGCACGATAGGTAGAGAGGAAATCCCACTCCAATATGACGTCGTGAGAACGAGATGGCAGCACAATGAATTCGATCACATAAAGAATAACCTGGATGACGACACGAGCTGTGTAGGCCCCAGATGGCTCGACGTGCTGCGCGTTGGCTGTACGAAGGGATAGTCCAGAAAAGGGCGTCATGACTTTTCCGATATGGCGGCAAATGCAGGCATCAATCGCTGAAAGGGCAGCGCCGGTGTCGAAAAGGGCTAGCGTCCATGTTCCTTCTATAGCGACTTCAAGAACGTTTCCAGGAGAAAATTGAGGCCTACGCACTTCACCACAACCGAAGTTCTCGCCTCCAGAACTGCGCTACTTAGTTTTCTTGGCGCACAGGGCTCCGTCGTTGGTGCATAGGGGAAAGGAAGCGGCGGCGAGGAGAAGGCGAGCAGCAAGAGGAGGGTGGGGTCCGTGAGGTTGTATCTGATTGTAGTCGTCTGAATAACTGTGGTGGGGTTGACGTGGCGCATACGTGCTCCATGTTGGACGCACAATGTTGGAGTTAGGTGGTGCACGAAAGCGACAGTAACGGGCCACATGTCCCACAAGGCTACAATAAAAACAAATGGGACGGTTGTCTTGCGTGTGCCAAGGGTCGTCGGCTCGTGCGTACTGTGCGACTGGGCGGGCGGGCGGCGATACTGGCGGGCGAATAGGCGGACTACGAGGGCTGTAACCTTGCATCACAGGCCTGGAAGCGACTGCAGCGTACGTCAGGGGAGCAGCCGTTGGAGCTTGATGGAGCGAAGGCGAGACCTCTTCGGCGACTTGGTCCCTGATGATGTTTTGGAGAGGGGGCACCAACGGAGAATTCGACTGGTCGTGAACAAGCGGCCTCAGGGAAAGCTGGCGAGCGACCTCTTTACGAACGAAATCCTTAATCTGTAGCAGCAGAGACGAGTTGCCAGGAGTAACAGCCAATCCTGACATTGAAGTCGCCTGTGGATGAGAGCGGTGCGTGGCTGTGCGTTGTTTGCGCAGCTCATCAAAACTTTGACAAGGAGTGACAAGTTCGGACACAGTGGACGGGTTCTTTGCCAGCAACATGTGAAAGGCGTCGTCTTCAATCCCTTTCAAAATATGCCTGATCTTATCGGCATCGGCCATTGCGACATCAACGCGGTTATACAGGTCGACAACGTCTTCATGTAGCTGGTGAATGTTTCACCATCCTGCTGCACGCGGCCACACAACTGTTGCTCGGTTCAAAGCTTTGAACAGCAGGGCGCCCGAATACTTCCGTCACGTGCGTTTTGAAAACAGCCTATGTCGGGAAGTCACGTTGGTGGTTTCGATGCCACACGCTGGCGACGCCACTCAAACAAAATGACGCGTAGCTGAGCTTCGCAGCATCATCCTAGCGGTTGATCACGGTTACACGTTCGTATTAAGCGAGCCAGTCTTCAACATCCTCCTCTTCAGTGCCGCTGAAGATTGGTGGGTCGCGTTGACGCGATGGGCCAGGGCAGATCAATGTGGGCACCAGAACAGCAGCTTGTTGCTGCAGTTGATTTGCTACTTCATCCGGCATTGCAGAGGCTTTCTTGAGTTTCCGGCTGCAAAGTTCCAGGTTGGCACGACCCAGCATTTCCACCACTTGTTACGGCGATTTATTGAGGTACCCAGCGACCTGGAAGATAGCTGCAGGAGCAAGCAAAGCGTGGCCAGGGAGTTAACAACCGAGTGCGCCAGGTGATGGCAATGCGCTTCCGCGTGTGTCTATCTTCTGCCTCACACGGGCAATAAACCAGTGCACTCGTAATGTCTGCATTAAAATTTACTTTTATATTTTGACAAACTCTCAAATCGACCTTCCCCTCTCCCCTTTCGCGCGTCGCACCGCCGCCGAATCGGTGAACACCTCGCCGATGATGCGCCACTATGGAAACACCGGCACGTCAGTGTAGGTGATTTTAGTACCAGCGCACAGGTATACTTAGAATGCAAAGCTTAAGAAAGGAGTTCGCTGAATTGAATCTGCCAAAAACACACGCGCGCACTATCGCAGTGTAAACAAATAGAACATACAACTTGTACATATCAGGCTTGAAATTGTAATTTCCTTCAATGTTCCGTAAATCTGTTTCGATGTTTTCAGAAAAGATTTCCAATATTGCGACAAACGCGTACGCCAGTGAGTTTTTCTTTGCTATAAGCAATGAGATACACGTGGAATAACTGCTTTTTATGTTAAAAGCCATCATTTGTTTATACTTTAAGTTCCCTGGCCTTTGTCAACTCTTTTGATGTCTTGTTCTACAAGAGCTTTTGATGCAATGCTCTTTCAACATTTATATTATGAGCCCCGCCAAACCGAATAGTGCTGACATTTATACGAGTACGTCTTATTGAGAAATAGTTTCGCGAGTCGGTGAGTCCCAGTGAGTCCGCTTCAGGAAAGGTTTAGTATTTCAGACTCCGAGTGAGTTCGATTGACGTAAATTTTGGTGAGTCTGAGTCTGTAGGGCCAGCGTAGGGGCCAGTCTGTTGTACTTGGTTGACACTAGCAACGCGCTAAATTCTTTTCTTACATGATATTCAATGGAAATGCGGCGTACGTATTTACATAGCGTAAAAGATACGTAGCGTCAACTCGACAAATGTGCAATGAATATTACAAGGTAAATCTTGTACAACCCAATTCTAAAGGAGTATTTGAGTAGCACACTTCATGAACTCAGCATACCAGTCCGGCTGAAATTGCAGCTGGTCATAAAAGTACCTTAGCCGCACAGTAATTTGCACAAAGTGGCTTCGCGAAGACACCATTGGTTCTACGTGCCTGTCCAACATGCAAGTTTTTTTTAAGCTACGCATGCCGATTAACTACAGCACGTCAACTGCATTTAGTAGCATTTGAGCGGTACAAGATAACGGATGCTATAAGATTTTAAAACCAGAAAGCCCTCTGTAGGACGTCCCAGGAATGTATGGCGTCCTTACAACTAATAAAGCAATGGTAGATTGTTCCTGAAGCTTCACAGAGGCGGCAGTTAGTTTAGGATACAAATTTGTCTTTTGTGTTTACCCAGGTTTTTGCAGGCATTGCTTCTGTGCACATTTAAAAAAAAGTGTCTTGATTATTGGTGTAGTAGGCCTTTTCGTTGCACGTGAGCGTCACGTGCACGTCATTACCAGAAAATCCAATACATAGTGAGTGGTAAGTGGGGCTGGAAAGAGCGTATCCAATACAGCAATTATAGGTGTTTAGTTTAGCTAGAGAACAAGTACTCATTGGAGAATCTGGCTGTCAGAAATCCCACTGATTCGAATAATTCACGCATGAACTCTTGCAGTGGGGTGTGATGCAAAATTAGTAGATACAACTAAATTTGTTAAAACATTTCCGAAATTTACTTGGAAGAATGTTCGAAGCAGTGTATGAGCACAGTCATAAAATAGGAAAAGCGCCAAACCAGTTGTCTAATGACGAGGTGTACCGACCCAAGACCATCTGCGCAGATAGGTCTAAAAACATTTTCTCGCCTCGTCGGTTCAAGGGTTGATTACCGAATAAAGGTAGCAAATTACGGTGAAATTTCTTCATGTAAACCCTTAAACAACAAATTAATTTCAGAATATTTATGTCGCCAGAAACAGGTTGAATGCTTTAGCTCTGCCAAAGATAGGTTATGAGGAATAAACGTCTGGGCATTGCATTTTAGGTAGGATCCACGTTCTTTCTATTAATGTGCACTTGATCGATATGCACCTAATGAAACGCCTAAGTATTTTGGCGGAACACAAGATCATTCTATACCCTGAAATTGGGTTGTTTCATATTGTTACGACGCAGTGGGCATGGCTCCACCGTCGTAGACCCATCGATGAAGAAGAAGTGGATTCGGCGCGCGAGATCCTAGCAGCCCTGGGTGTCACACCTGCCTGTAAATATTGCAAATACACTCGTTTTTCTCTATCGTGTATTTGTAATCCTTGTAAAAATTGGTGGAGGTGCTGGGTAACGAAACGCCATACAACGGAGCTCCGCAGTGGTCGTCAAATCAGAGTTTCCGTGATGGAACACGGGACTGGTCCCATGTTCCGTCGGCCTCCACCATCGGCCTCGGCAACGCCTGCGCCATCTACGGCAACGCCTCCACCGGCCCCACCTCCACCCACGTACGTGCTGACGCATCCGAAACATCCAGGAACGTTCTGCGGTACGGCCGAAGTTGATGTTGACGACTGGATAGCTGACTACGAACGTACCAGTGCGCTCGACTGGTATAACCGAACTCTCATGATGGCCAACGTGCTGTTTTATCCGAAAGGCACGGCCACAGTCTGGTACGAGAACCATGAGAAGGAGATCGGCAGTTGGGACACACTCAAGGAGAAGTTTCGCGACTTATTTGGGAAGCCCATCGGTCGAAAGGCGGCTGCAAAGAAGGAGTTGTCTATACGTGCTCAGACGTCCACAGAGCCGTATATCTCGTATATACATGACGTGCTGGCTCTATGTCGTAAAGTCGACAACGACATGTCAGAGTCTGCTAAGGTTGGCCACATCCTGGAGGGGATAGCGTACGATGCATTCAACCTGCTAATGTGCCGGAACTGCGCGGCCGTCAAGGAAATTATTCAGGGATGCCGGCATTTTGAACAGGCCAAAAGCAGGTGCATTTCAAGATCATTCACTCGACTGCCGAACACCGCTGCGACGTCCTCCTGCGAAGATGGACTGACCTCTCATCAGCAGTCTTCGCCGGCGTCCGAAATTACGCGAATTATCCGGTGGAAAATCGAAGCAATTACACCTGCTCTTCCCACCAACGGCCACGTTGATTCACAAGTACCTCAGGTTTGCTTGGTACAGTCAATTGTGCGGGAAGAACTCAGCAATTCGGGCTTCCATGTCTGCGCCGTTGCTCAGTTACGACCAATTGACTTCCGTTCAAGTTCGCCGCCTCGCCCGAGGTCACCACCCCACGAACGGTCTTTTCCACGCTCTCGTAATCCGGCCCAACGGCGAATGGCAGATCATCGGCTAATCTGCTTTAACTGCCGCTGCATAGGGCATGTCGCACGGTATTGCCGCGATCATTGGTCTTCGTCCCGAACACAGTATAACACTGCTCGGCACGCCGACAGCTACCGCCTTTTCCAGCCTCCTGTGCCGATCCCCGACAGCTACCACCGCCTTCCCCTAATCGATACCCCTGATACGCAGCACAGCCGCTCACCATCGCCTCACCGTCATCAGTCTCGTTCGCCGTCTGGACGTCGCCCGTCGTCTCCTTCTCCACTGCGACGACGGCCGACCTCTCCGCTCAATTCTCACCAGGGAAACTAAGCGATGCAGCTCTTAGAGGTGAAGCTGCATCCTCAATATTAACCTCAAATCATCTCCTTGTACAGCAGCCACGAAGACATTTTGATCAATGTCGAAGTTGACACTTGACTGTTTCTGCACTTAGTGACACCGGGGCGCATATTTCTGTGATGAGTGCCCGACTTCATCGCCGCATTATTCGGGCATTATTCGTGTCGCCGACGGGAGAAGTCTTGCCATCACAGGAATGTGCACAGCACGCATCACAATTGCCGATCACCCCACATCTGTTCTCTTTGCTGTTATTGAGCAGTGCCCTAATGACCTGATTTTTGGATTGGATTTCTTGTCCACTCATGCCGCTTTCATCAACTGTGCTATCGACGTTTTCCAACTTGAACTGCCTCGACTTGGGGCTGTGCCATCCTCGCCGTCACACCGCTTGTGCGCTGTTGATTCTGTTCGGCTGTCACCGCAAGCCACCACGTTTCTGGCCTTAGCGATATCACCAGCTCTTCCTGACGGGGACTACATTGTGTCTCCATTAGTGGATGTGCTCTTGGCGCGAAGTGTTGCTGTACCGCATACCATCGTGACTATCGTGGACAACTACGTTAAGCATCCGCTTCTCAACTTTAGTACTTCGACCCAAGTTCTCCTGCAAGGCATTTCATTAGGCCGTGTTTCACCACTTGATACATGTACCTTCGTTGCATTAGACCCTGAAGACTGCTTATCTCCTATTGCAGCTGGCCGAGGAAACGCACCTACCAATGAAATCACGATGATGATTGCCCCTGATCTGCCCTGTCAGGCTGCGCAATTTCACCACGTTCTGACCACCTACCGAGATATTTTTGACATCGATGACCGCTTTTTAGGTCAAACGTCTGTCGTGCGTCATCAAATACATACCGGCGATGCTAGTCCTGTTAGACGGCGACCATATCGTGTTTCCCAGTTCGAATGCCAGGCCATACAACCAGAAGTCGAGAAGATGCTCTCCAAACGAGTCATAAAGGCCTCTTCAAGTCCATGGGCGTCACCTGTTGTTTTAGTCAAAAAGAAGGATGGCAGTTGGAGATTTCGCGTTGACTACCGTGCCTTGAACAAGATAACCCACAAAGATGCATATCCATTGCCACGAATCGACGATGCCCTTGACTGCCTTCATGGCGCGCGATTCTTCTCATCTATAGATCTGCGTTCGGGTTATTGGCAAATTTCTGTCAACAACTTAGACCGCAAAAAAACTGCCTGTGTCACACCGGACGGCCTTTATCAGCTCAAGGTTATGCCTATTGGGCTGTGCAACGCCCCGGCAACGTTCGAACGCATGATGGACTCTCTCCTCTGTGGTTATAAATGGTCCATCTGCCTTTGCTACTCGACGATATGAATGTTTTTCCAACATTTGAAAGCCGCTTAACTAGTTTGCCGGCAATCTGGACTGCTGACAAGATGCTGGCGTCCAACCAGACCCTGACAAGATTAGCGCTGTCAAGAACTTTCCGCTGCCTTCTATTACCAAAGGTGTTCGTTGTTTTGTGGGCTTATGGTCGTACTTCCGACGTTATATACGCAATTTTGCTACAATTGCATGACCACTCACTGATCTTCTCAAAGAAGATCAGTGAGACAAAGCAGCTGCGTTTTCCACGCTGATCCAGTTGCTCACTTCACCACCAATATTGGCTCACTTCGACCCGTCCGCGACGACTGAAGTTCGCGCAGACGCCAGTGCTCATGGCATCGGCGCCGTCTTCGCTCAACACCAAGGGGGCCAAACCCATGTTATTGCGTATGCCAGCTGCCTTCTCTCCACATCTGTGCGAAACTATTCGATAACGTAGCGCGAGTGTCTTGCGTTGTTCTGGTCTGTAGCGAAATTTTCGCCCCTACTTGTATGGCCGGGAGTTTTCAGTTATTACCGACCACACCGCCCTGTGTTGGTTGTCGTCACTCAATGACCCAACTGGTCGGCCAGGTCGATGGGCTCTACGTCTCCAGAAGTATAACTTCGACGTAATTTATAAATCCGGCAGGTTACACCAAGGTCTCGATTGTCTCTCGCGTTATCCGGTGGACCCTGCTAGCATCGCTGTCCATGAGAGCGATTCTTGTGTGCTCGCCATATCTGATTTGCGCGACATTGGCACAGAGCAGCGCCGGGACGAAACCCTCAAGACGGTCTTTGAACGAGTATCTTCAGGACATTCCAACCCAGTATGTCCTCCGCAACGAAATTCTGTACCACCACGACATGAAACCTGATAGCCCGGAATGTTTGTTAGTTATTCCCCGACACCTGCGTGCAACCATTCTTAACATCTGCATGACCCTCCGACGGCAGGACACCTGGGTTTTTCACGCACCTACCACTACGTGTGAACACGGCTCTTTTGACCTGGTCTGTGTAAATTTGTGCGCCGTTATGTCACTGCTTGCTAGCGCTGCCAGCGTCGCAAAGGTCCTGCTCTCCATACGGCTGGTCTGCTCCAACCAATCGACATTCGGCCTCGACTTGCTCGGACCTTTCCCAACGTCCGTGTCAGGCAAGAAATTGATCTCTGTCACAACTGACTAGGCGATCAGATACGCTATACGTCGTGGATTGCCAAGTAGCTGCACTACAGACGTCGCAGACTTTCAACTGAATGACGTTGTCGGAGCTAACACGGGAAATATCCAGCCCTGACAGTGTTCAGTTTTCGAACTGATGTTTTTTATTATCGCGCTGCACCCGCCACGCGGCCCAAATGCCAACTTATTCTTCCTTGACGAGCGGCGCATTGAGGCGCTACAGGGCTACCCCTCCCCCCCGTAGAGCGAGAGCCGTAGGAATCACCAGAGGAGTCGCCCAGTGGACATGCTTGGATTTTGGCATCAAGACTTTACAATGAAACCCCGCGGCCGCGAGAGCGGCGGTATACGCAGGTTTCAGTCGATTAGCAGCCACGACGTCTTCACGGCCAACGATGTCCAGCGTGAACGTGTTAGGTGCCCGATTGAGTACGCGGAATGGGCCATCTTAGGCTGGTGTTAGTGGTGGCCATATTTGGTCACGCCGAATGAAGACATGACTGCAGTCATGCAGATCCTGACTGACGAAGACAGACTGGGGGTGTCGGTCGGCAGGAATCACAGGAGCAAGGTCCCGAAACGTGGTGCGCAGCTCTCGAATGTACGTAGAGGCATCGTGAGTGGAAGGTGGTGATGATGGCTCAAAGAATTCTCCTGGAAGACGCAGGGAAACGCCATAGACTAGTTCGGCTGATGAGCAGCCGAGATCCACTTTCAATGCTAATCGGATGCCCAGAAGTATGAATGGGAGGTGGTCGAGCCAACGTTCCCTTGGCTGGTGAGCAGTGAGGGCAGCTTTCAGTTGTCGATGATGCCGTTCGACCATGCCATTGGCGGAAGGATGGAGGCAGTTGTGTGGATGTGTCGACTGCCCAGGATATTGGCAAGTGCAGTGAAAAGGGCCGACTGAAACTGACGACCGCGATCAGTGGTGACGACACAAGAGCATCCAAAGCGCGACACCCAGCCGTTTGTGAAAGCCTTGGCAACTGTTGGTGCTGTAATGTCGGAAATAGGAAACGCTTCCGGCCATCTGGTGAAGCGATCCACACATGTCAGCAGGTAACAGGCTCCTTGCGATGACGGAAGAGGACCAACGATGTCGAGATGGACGTGAAAAAACCTTGCGTCTGGAGGCCGAAACGGGTATGTTGCCGTGACAGTGTGATGGTGAACTTGAACGCGCTGGCACTCAAGGCAGGTTCGCGCCCAGCGTGGGACATCAGGATTGATGCTTCGCCAAAGGAAACGAGATGTGACTAGCTTCTGGGTCGCACGAATACCAGGATGGCTCATGCTGTGCAATCGATCAAAAATTGCACGACGAAAAGCTGAAAGCACGAAGGGCCGGGGACACCAGTAGACGTTTCGCACGTTATTAATGAGGTAGAAAATGGAAGCGGGCACTCCGTGAACGATAGAGACGTGGATGAAGAGCGAAGACGATGCAGCTCAGGATCGTTGCTTTGGGCAGCTGCTAGCTCTTCCATGTCTAGTGGTGGCTGGGTCGACAAGGCATCGATGCGGGATAGTGCATCAACAGCAGCATTTTCCGGCCCATGTACGTGTCTGAGATCCACAGTGAACTCAGAAATTAAGCATAGTTGACGGATCTCCCGTGCAGTATGATTACTGTGATTGTGATGAAAGGCAAACGTCAGGGGCTTGTGGTCTGTAACGACGTAAAAGTCCCGGCCCTCCAAAAAATGACGAAAATGTTTGATGGCGAGGTATACCGCGAGGAGTTTTCGGGCAAATGCACTGTATTTTGTCTCTGGTGGCTTCAGCTTTTGCTAGAAAAACCCAAGGGGCTGCCAACCGGATACGTGCTGCTCGAGAACGGCGCCAACTGCCACGCTTGATGCACCGGTGATGAGACGAATTGGGGCATCAGGGACGGGATATCTGAGCATGGTAGCGTCTGCCAGAGCCTTCTTGGCAGTTTCGAAGGCAGATGCAGCATCCTTGGGCCACTCCAGTGGCGCAGCCGGGTCTTTCTTTTTAGCCAATAGGTCGGACAAGGGCTTTAGGAATGTGGCGCACTTTGGAAGAAAGCGGCGATTGAAGTTTAGTAGGCTCAGAAATTCTCGGAGTCTCTTCAGTGAAGTAGGGGTGGAAAGTCTTGAATAGCCTTCACTTTGCTGGCGAGTGGTTGGATACCCTTTGGAGTGACCAGGTGGCCTAGGAACTCTATTGTAGCGACGCCGAAGAAGCACTTATGGGGATTAATTACGAGGCCGTAATCATACAGGCGGTAGAACAGGGTGCGCAGGTGAGCTTCATGCTCAGGGCCGGATGAGCTTGCTACAAGAAGGTCATCAATGTAGGCAAATACGAAATCGATACCTCGCGTGACCTCGTTGATAGTGCGCTGAAACGTCTGTGCAGAGTTGCGCAATCCAAAAGGCATCCTCACATATTCAAACAGACCGAATGGGGTGGTGATGGCCGTCTTCGGAATGTCGGCAGGTTCTATAGGAATCTAATGGTAAGCCTTCACTAAGTCAATCTTAGAGAAGACTGTGCACCCAGCCACATTTGATGTGAAATCCTGTATGTGAGGATGTGGATAGCGGTCTGGTAAAGTGTAGGCATTGAGAGCGCGGTAATCTCCACATGGTCTCCAGTCGCCAGGATCTTTCTTCGGCCCCATGTGGAGTGGCGATGCCCAGTTGCTGGGGGAAGGCCACACAATGCCGAGTTCAAGCATGTGCTCAAACTCACGGTGGGCGATGGCGAGGCGTTCTCCAGATAGTCGACGGGGTCGTGTAAAAATGGGAGGTCCAGTGGTCACAATGTGGTGAGTGATGGAATGCTTCACCGGTGACTCTCTGGTGGGTGGCTTTGTGATGCTGGGAAAGTCGTCGAGTATTTTTGCATACGGTGAAGCAGGTGTGAGAGCTCGCAGTCCCATTAGCGAGGAAGTACAGAGTACACTGTTGATGGAGAGGCGGGTGTTGAGATCAATGAGGCGATGAGCATGCATGTCCACAGCAAGGTTGAAAAAACTGAGGAAGTCAGCTCCAAGAACAGCTTGCGAGATGTCAGCGAGGATGAAAATCCAGCGGAACGTACGGCGTAGTCCAAGGTCAAGTGTAAGGGAGCGTTGGCCGTATGTGCGAATGGCGGAATTGTTGATCGCTTGGAGTGGGCAGGTCTGTTCGTTGCGACGGCGATCTGCACACGAGGCCGGGATGACGCTAACCTGGGCTCCTGTGTCGACTAGGAAGCAAGCGCCAGTGATCTTATCAGAAACATAGAAAAGGCGGTATGACTTTCGACCAGTACCACTTGCCGCCGTCAGGGGCCGGTCGTCGCATTCCCCGACCAGGTACACGGGCTAGTGCACTTGCGAGCAGAGGCACCGAATCGGCGGTGGTACCAGCACACGGTTGAGGATGAAACGTCCCGCGGTGCGTCGGGTGGCCGAAGTTCCGGAGAACGTGGGGGCGTCGAGGAGCGACTGTGTATCTGGAACCTGGATGACGGTCGACGATGCGTAGGTACAAAGTCATCGAGGCGCCTGACAAGGGCGTCCGAACGGTTCTCAATGCTCGCGAGCGCCGGGTCTGCAGCGGTGGCCGGTGGCGGTGTGGTAATGGCGTTGAGGCTATGTGCCCGCGAGTAGTCCGCCACTCGGTCAGCCATTTCAGCGAGTGTGTCAAGTGGGACATCTCCTGCAGCTACGAGGACCGGGACCATGCTCTGCGGTAAGCGCTGGAGGAACAACTCACGTAACAGCTTCTTCTCTTGAACGGCGGAGGGGCCGCCAAGGAGCTGGCGCATGCGTCGCAGGAGCTGTGATGGGCGACGGTCACCGAGCTCTGTAGCCGTGATGAGCTGTTGGAGTCTGCTGTGTTCGCACTCAAACTTGCGGGAAATGATAGCTGCCTTCAACGTGTCGTAGGGATGGCTCGGGTGCGGCGACGCAAAAATATCAGCTAAGTCGTCGGCTACGTCCGGAGGTAAGCAGGATACCAGATGCCAGTGCCTGGTCTGTTGGCTGGTGATTTGCCGTAGACGGAAGTGCTCCTCGACCTGCAGAAACCATGTGCTGGGGCTGTTGAGCCAAAATTGTGGCAGGTTGAGATGTTGAATCACAGCGACTGCAGCACCGCTAGGTCTGGCGTCTTCTTGGGCGTTAGGACCGGTAGGATTGGTGGCAGAGCCGGCGGGATCCATGCGGGATGATCGGGGCTGTGTGTTTTTTATCGGGTCACCATTAACTGTCGGAGCTAACACGGGAAAGATCCAGCCCTGACAGCGTTCAGTTTTCGAACTGATTTTTTTTATTATCGCGCTGCACCCGCCACGCGGCCCAAATGCCAACTTCTTCTTCCTTGACGAGCGGCGCATTGAGGCGCTACAACGTCATTCTGCGGCATGGGGCTCCGCGCCAGCTTCTGACGGATGGTGTCCGCTGCTTCCTCGCAAAAGTTATCGACGAAATCCTCTGTAGCTGCTCTACCGAACGTCACCTTACTACTGCCTACCATCCCCAGACCAACGGTCTCACAGAGTTCCTCAACCGAACTCTTACAGAGATGTTTTCCAGGTACGTATCTGCTGATCACCGTGACTGGGACGCAATGCTTCCCTATGTTACGTTTGTGTACAATTCATCAAGGCATGACACCGCCGGCTATTCTCCGTTCTTTCTTCTGTACGGCCGCAAGCCTGCGTTTTCGTTCGACAAATTCCTTCTTTCTAATACTACCAAACCAACGGTGCATGCTCAGGATGTTGCTTCTCGAGCCCGCGTCGCTCACCAAATCGCGCACACTAGGCTCACTGCTTCTCAGGCCTTACAAGAAGTCCACTACGATGACTGGCACCGCGACGTTGACTACCCTGCTGACTCTCTCGTCCTGCTTTGGACGCCACATCGGCGCGAAGGCTTGTGCGAGAAGCTCCTTCCACGATACACCAGGCCCTACAAAGTTCTCCGCAAGGTCACCGACGTCGACTACCTCATCACTCCCATTGAACCACGCTCATCTTCTGCCACACCGCCTACTCATGTTGTTCATGTGCCGCGACAAAAACGCTACTACACTGCCAATCCTGATTGACTTTGTCGCGCCGTGACGGCGCTTCGTCCACCGGTGGTGATGTAACGAGGCAGTGGGCATGGCTCCGCCATCGTAGACGCATCGATGAAGAAGAAGCGGATTCGGCGCGCGACATCCTAGCAGCACTGGGGTGTCACGCCTACCTGTAAATATTTCAAATACACTCCTTTTTCTCTTCCGTGTATTTGTAATCTCCGTAACAATATGTTCATGAGCCAAACCACATTCCCAAGCAAGGTTGATTCATGCCCCTGAAACTTTTGCAAATTCTCTGATTGTTGACACCACAATTTTTGCACTAGAAAGATCTGTGCAAAAGAATGCTGGGTCATCTACATACGCCAATACTTTTACGTCATCCCCATAAGCACTGAACCTGCGACGTTAATAGATCGAATTACACTCAAGCGCAGTGGCTCCAAGTAAAGAGGAAAAAGCATTGGCGACAACAGACAGCCCTGTTTCACTGACAAGTTAAGAAATACGCGTTTTGAAAGATAGCCATTACAAATTAAACGGATTCAACATATATTGTAGCATAGTTTGACACTTTTAAATATACGGGAGCCAACGTTGGCATGTTCGAGAAGAGGAAACTGAAAACAATGGTGAACCCGATCAAAGGCTTTCGCTAAGTCTACTTGTAGTTTTACCACGTGTTCATGTTGCACACGAAAAAAAGAAGACACAAGGAGCCACAGGTAGGAGGCCCAAATAGGACGTATGTGTCATACCTGTGCTCCGTGTGTCGTTTTGGGGGTGATGCTCCCTATGCCATGGGTCGTGCGTTCACGATGTATGTTGTAGTCGTCGTAGTAGTAGGCAGCCACCTCCGCGGCCGGACTAGATGAACGCCACCAACGCCGACTAAATTTCAAGGCCGAAAGGCTGCCGCAGTGATGTCAGAAGGTGGGGGCGCAGTTACGCCGTGAACGCGGCGGAAAGCCTGTGTTTCACGCTCCCGGTCTCACAGCTGCTGCGGCTAGATTGGGCCGAATAAAAGATGTGGAAAAAAGTTTTACTGAGCACGCTCAGTTGAGAAACTGGGCCCCGAACCTCTGACGTCACTGCGGCAGCCTTTCGGCTTTGAAATTTAGTCGGCGTTGACGCCATGCACGCACCCTTTTTAATTGAGGGGGAAACCCGTGCGCGTTAATCATAATTAAAAAGATGGTTGTTTCTGATGAAACATCTCACAGAGACGAGTATTGGCGGCTTAATCTCCAAAGAAACTTGACATGACTTCGATGCTTACTCAAAAACTAGTGTCAGAAGGACGCGCAATGAGCACTATCTCACCATGCAGACAGGGTTAAACGTTAAGCTCGCTCGGCGTAATCTCTTTGGTTTTAGCTAGGTTTAGTTGGGGTTGGGCTGCAGTGCCTTGGATATAGTGAAGTGTATATAGCGGTTCATAGCCATGAACTAGAGGCGACAAAAAGTTGGAAGTAGGCACGAAGCACAGGCTGTAAGAAAGTGCGCAAGTGCCACCTCTCGTTTACTCCTTGGAATGTGCGCTGCATAGCGGCACTTTTATACGCTGAATATATGATGAAAAGATGCGAGATGGCAGTATTTTAAGTGTTGACTAGATGAAGGGACGGATGGATGGATGACCAGACAGACGGATGCACGGACGGACCCACGGATCAATGGACGGATGCATGGACGGACGCCTGGATGGTCACATAGACAGATGCACGCACGGATGGAAGCACGGACGAACGAATGGATCCACTAATGGACGGATGGACGCATGGACGGTCGCACAGACGGACTTAGGATTGGATGGAAGCAAGAACGAGCGGGAGGATGGACGCTTCGCCCCACTCATCATCACGCACTCCGTGATATGCTGGGATTTCTTTCGCGTGCGATTTAGCGCGTCGCGAGTGTCAACCGAGTCTCAGTCCTAGTGGTTCTGATTGAGAAAACTTTTGTTGAGTCTATGATCCACAAGCCAGCTTGACGGAGATATTGATCTGACCATAGCCTCCTTTATTATTTATTAGAAAATAAAGAAGGCTATGATCTGACTGAGTCCGAGATAGCCCGTTTGAGAAAACTTTTAATGAGTGTCAGTTCGAGTGAGTCTGGTTGAGGAAAACAGCAGTGAATCTCAGTCCTTAGTTTGATTGGAGAGATATTTCGTGAGTCTGTCCGGGTAAGTCTGATTAACGAAAATTTTGACCAGTCCGATTCCGAGTGAGTTTGGTTGTAAAAAAATTATGCCAGTTTGGCTTCGAGTGTGTCTGCCTAAACAAAGTTTTAGTGAGTCTAAATGAGCCTTAAGCGTGAAAAATATATTTAATGAGAAACCCCCGTATTCTAGAACGTCCCTTCACTCAACGTTTCACCTTCACGTGAGAAAGCCGATGGAAGCGCCCTCTCTAGTCACGGCAAATCACTGCATATCAGCGATAATGTGACGTGATTCTCGAACAGTGCAGCGTCATTTTCAGCCGAGCAGCGGCGCAGTGCTCAGCTCTGTCAAGTGAACGGTGAAAGTTGAGTCGAGGAGTGTTTGTTAATACGGGGGTGAGCCTTAGTGAGCTCCATCTGTTTTGTCGACCTTTGCTCGTTACCAAGGCGTCACGGTTCCCGAGCCACTCACGCAATCTAGCGTCTTGTGTTCTTACGCTGACTCTGTTATTTTTCGCATTGCTCGTGCTGTTCCTCGTTTACATGAACCTGTACCAACCAATCCAAGTAAGCACTCTAGTGCTGACGCTTCTATGAACAACACCGTATACTTAGCGTCTTAATGGTCGTGTCATAAAAAAAGTGCTGCTCAAAAAAAAAACACACTGCACGTCTCTTCGTTGTCTGCTTGTCCATGTTTCTTTCGCGCAGAGTTTTGTTTTATGGCATATGATAAACTCCCCAACAACATCTATTATTTATTTGTCGCATATGAAATGACTCAACAAGAACTGAAAGCTTGCAAATAGTCACACCGGCAGCATCTCTGCTGTATTCGGCTGACCTCTCGACAGCGAGTGGTGCCCATGAAATACAATAGAGGCGTTCAAATTGGCTTCGGCAAAAGCAGAGATGAAAACATCCGAAAAAAGTTCATTCCTGAGTAATCCCTCTCACCGCCTTGTTTACCCCTAACTCATTCACCTCGAGAGTGTGATTGAGTGAGCGGAAACTATTTTTGAGCAAAGGAGCCGATACTGGACAGGACTGGACGGGACTCGCTCACTGGATTTCTTGCCGACTGGTCGTGCCCCCGCGATCTCCGACGACTGCGCATCTCTGGCCGACTGGGCTCGTCCTACGCCGTCTCCTGATGCCAACAAGAGCTCTCGCCGAGTAGTGCCCCGTCCTCGGACTCCTGCGACCGTGTCCATCTTTCCTATCTTCTCCTTACTTCCGGATGTCGCTGCCCCTGCGCCACGCTCTCTCCTTCCCCCTCTATCTATCTCTATACCTCTTAATCCCATTCTTTTATTGCTTCCTTACCACCCCTTTCGTTAGCTACTGTTGAGGTGTCCTCCCCCTGAGAGACAATTACGGGGCTCACTTTTCTCTTCTTTCATTTAAGAATCACTCCCCCTCCCCCCCCCCTGGGACTGGACGCCCCGCTAGCTCAGTCAGGTGGGTCCACTGAGGATGGTGTCGGGAGGTAGGACCTCCTTGCAATATCCCGGACCCTCTAAACGGCCAGGATTTTGTTGTTCAGTTCTGCGCTTCACGTGGTAGCCTTTCAGATGTTTTGTCTAGTAGTTATGACCCCGTGTTCAAGGGCCACCTCCAGAACACCGCTTTAGAAATACACTACTCGTCGTGAGAGTGCGAACTATGGGGAGAAAACTCCGGTGCAGGTAGAGTCTGCGTAGTATATTTGGTGAGATATACAATTTCATCTGTAGTTGTCGAAGTTTCATTGCTTGTCTTTTATTGAAATTATATTGCTAAGGCATGTTGCCGGGCTAATTGGTGGGGTTCATTATTTATATGGCCACAGCGCACCACGACAAGGACA
Organism: Rhipicephalus microplus; assembly: GCF_043290135.1. Taxonomy (NCBI): domain Eukaryota; kingdom Metazoa; phylum Arthropoda; class Arachnida; order Ixodida; family Ixodidae; genus Rhipicephalus; species Rhipicephalus microplus. The sequence goes on from NC_134708.1 coordinate 126,794,254, forward strand.
CAAACAAAGAAAGACACGCACACACAGCGCTAACTTACAAATAATGTTTTACATTATTTGTAACTTACAAATAATAATAACGTACAATAACAGTAGATCGATAAAACCTGAAAAAGGTCATGCCCGTATAAATGACAATTCAGGTTTCAGATGGAGGAAAACTGTTCACCCTAGTTTATGACATGGCGTTATCTCAATAAGCGAAGTCAATGAATCCTTGAAGTCTATTGACCTCCCTTCATTTCGCGTCTGGAAGGGCTGCTGCATCGAGATGTTTTTTAGGCTTTCGACTTTGTTGCCAACGGTTCTTCAGTCAACGCGGCAGCTCGTAGCGTACTGGTCTCGTTCGGCGGAACCAGTTTATTTACACAACTTCGCATTTTTGCAACTTTTTACACGAAAGTGTTTGATGCCGGCGTCCACTTCGGCCCTGTTGACGTACTTCCATCAAGAAAGTGACGCTGAAAAAAATTATACTACGTGATTTTAAAGGAAAAAAACTGGCAGATCTCACGTACAGTGGGAATCGATGACATACGAAGCACAAATGAGAAATGTTGAAATATCACTTTAAAATCAGCACAACGTTACGAGGTGGAGGTAAGTGATGTCGTATATGACTTCGTGTCATCATTATCGTGTTTCGACGTGTCGCTCACTATTTTCATACATTTACGTCACGTGATACCAAACTTAGCATACGTGGAGCTAGCAAAACGGCCATGAGAACGCTATGAGCGTGTTATGTTAATACATGACACGCGTGTCAGGATTATCATGTTTGCACCATTCATATATTTTGTAATTCATTGACGTCAAGTAAGACCCAATTCTGTATAGGTGTAGCTAGCAAAACGCCCGCGAGCGCATCATGACGAGCCCTATATACTCCAATGTAGCGTAAACGCGCGCGCACGCTGGACACCACGACGCTACGTTAACAAAACGCGAGCACTCGAAAGCCGCGTTCACACTGAGCATTCCGGCTGCCGAAAGTGCTCCAAATCCGGTCCGGCGGCCGCGAGATCCGCCGAAAGGTCCCTCTCCACGCTGATCGCTCTCGGACCGATTTTTGCGGCGTCTGCCGCCGAATCGGTCACCGCGGACCAATAGGAGCGCTAGTCAAAGAATTTTGAAAAATGGCGGCCAAGCCCTCCTCACTTGTTATGCCGCAGTGCACGCAACTGAATGTTAAAACCAACGAGAGTTTAACCTACTCTGTGCCTACTTCGCGTCCGTATTTCGTGGAAGAGGTGACCGAGCCTGCTGTTGGAGTGACCGAGCTTGTTGCGGTCCTGCAGAGCAAAACGAACCCACCAACGCCGCTGGCGTCGGTGGTTTTTCTGCTCTTCGTGCATTACAAGACAGCCACTTGCCAGCAAAGTAAGCAGTATCGTCTTTTCTTGCTTCTTGCGTACGAGAATCGTCGAAGTATACACCACCGGATAGCGTAGTAGCGTTTGCGAGCCGCGACAACAACCGAGTGACAGTGCATCCAGCCCGCGTTCGCCCCGTAGTAGATGACATATTCGGCGGCGCGGGGCGCATCCAGTGCGAACGACGCTGCGTTTAGGCGACAGGGGAATTTCGGTCACTGTAGAAAGCGGATGTTTCAGTGTGAACTAGGCATAAAGTCTGACGCCATGCGCAACCAGCGTCCGTCGGCGCGGCCCGACGGCAACCGGCGTGAAATTCGACATGCTGCATTTCGCACTGAAGCGTTACCCAGACAACACTGCGTCTCCCTCTTTTGGTGAAGGAGGGACGCCGGACGCGTTGAAACGTGCATGCGTCAAAGCAACGCAGCGCGGCGCGAACCTGTGAATATAAGGCTAGGCCGGCGCCTGTCGTGGCAACCCCGGCATGACGCGACGAAATCAACGCTGGGGAGCACGTGCACCACGCCAGGTCGAAGTGTATTGGTGCGTTGACTGTGACATGAAGTCATGTTCTCACATGACACGCATCTCATAATTATCATGTGTGCGCCAGTCACATACCTTCGTCATCCTTTGGCGTCACGTAATACCAAATTTTCATATGTAAAGCTAGCGAAACGGCCGCGGGCGCATCATCATTGTGGCATATAGTCATGTTTTTACATGGCATGCATGTCGTGATTATCATGTTTGGATGTGTCAATTACCTTCATCATCCATTCGCGTCCTGTAATACCCAATTTGGTATAGGTGAAGCTAGCGAAACAGCCACCAGTGCATCATGAGCAAGGCATGCAGCCATGCTGTTACATGACACACTTCTCCAGATTATCATGTTTGCACTAGTCACATACCTTCCTCATTCATTCACATACTGTAATACAAAATTTGGTATAAGGGATGCTGTTACATGACACTCTTCTCATGATTATCATGTTTGCACTAGTCACATACCTTCCTCATCCATTCACGTACTGTAATACAAAATTTGGTATAAGTGAAGCTAGCGAAACGGCCGCCAGTGCATCCTAAGCGTGGCATGTAGTCATGTTGTTTGATGACAAGCATCTCATGATTATCATGTTTGCACCAGTCACATACCTTCGTAATCCATCGACGTACTGTAATACCAAACTTGGTATATGTGACGCTAGCGACATGGCCGCGAGCGAGCCATGAGCGCGGAATGTAGTCATGTCATCACATGACACGCATGACATTATTTTCATGTTAGGGTCTGTCACCTGTGTTCGCCATGAAATCATGCCATACCATACCAGTTTTGCAACATGCCATGTCAACGAAACCACCGCAAGAGCTGCAGGACCATGTAGTGTAAATTATGACATTTATGACTTGCATGTCATGATTTTTATGTAATGAATAGTGAAATATGTTCCTCATACAGTCATGTTATGCGATACCAGGTTTGGTTTGGTATCGATACCATTATCAAAACGGCCAGGAGAGCTAAAAGTCGTAGGCGGCTAGATAGATAGATAGATAGATAGATAGATAGATAGATAGATAGATAGATAGATAGATAGATAGATAGATAGATAGATAGATAGATAGATAGATAGATAGATAGATAGATAGATAGATAGATAGATAGATAGATAGATAGATAGATAGATAGATAGATACGCTCAATGTCGCCGAAGCTCGCTAAGAAATGCTTCGCATTTGAAAATTGGCCCCGTATCTGCATGTTAATCTGCAAATATCATCAAAAAACGATAGTCTTGCGTGTGAAGAGAGTGAGCAAAACCTTTATTGATGTTCTGGGCAAGAAAATCGGTGTATGGTATTCTGAAGGTGTTGCAGAGTGCCTCAAGCGTGCAGCGGAGGTGAATGAGCGCATCAATTCATGTCACACTTGAGAAATGTGCGCTATCTGGCAGTTTTCTTGGAAAACGAGACGCGCGGCTCTGAGACGGGCGTGCGCGCCGGTTTTATAGGTGATAAAGTGGAGAACGCAAGGCGGTGGGTAGGTGCCACCACCGTGTCGTCTTAGCAAAGCGTTGCTAACACTCGTATTTTCGTGAAAGCGTTGCATGGTCAGTGCCGCGTGATAAAAGCTACGGTAGTTAGAATTACTTATGTATGCCTTTTCTAGTAAAAGAAGCACATGCAGAATATATTCGTGTTGTTATGGTGCCTCACATATGCACAACTATTCCGTTTTAATTGACAATCCCACAATTATGAACGCTGAATTTTGAGCAACATTGGTGGGTGCTGTGGATGGAGTTGGCCGTTTGGCGTATTGACTGATGCCATTCAGAATACCCGGTACCGTTAAGGATGTACCGACAGACAGACAGACAGACCAAAATTTTTGCGTCGAAGGTCGTCCACGAAGCGGCCGCCAGGTACTCCCTGTCGGTCCCTACGTGGGAGACGCCCGCTACGCGCTAAGCGCGTCCTGCAGGACCGAAATAAAGTTTTTTCATTCCATTCAAGGTCGCCTAGAAAGACTATCGTCTTTAAAAAAATTGGCCCTGTATCTGCATGTTATTCTGCAAATGTCGTCGAAAGACAATAGTCTTGCGTCTGGAGAGAATAAACAAAAAGTTTATTTGATGTTCTGCGCAAGAAAATCAGAGAATGGTATTCTGGAGGCGCTGCGTTAGAGTGCCTCAAGCGTGCGGTGGAGGGGAACGAGCACATCAAGTCATGTCACACGTGAGAAATGAGCGCTATCTGGCAGTTTTCTTGGAAAACAAAGTGCGTGGCTCTGAGACGGGCATGCGCGCCCGTCTCAGAGGTGATAAGGTGTAGAACGCAAGGCGAGGGGTAGGTGCCACTATCGTGTCGTTTTAGCAAAACGTTGGAAATGCTTCCCTTTTCGTGCAAGCGTTACATGTAAAGCGCCGCATGATAAACGCTTCGGTCCTAGAATAACTTATGTATGTCTTTTCTAGTAATACACGCACATACTGATATATACGTGTTGTTATGGTGCCTCAGATATACGCGATAATTGCTTTTTAATTGACAATCGCAGAAGTATGAACGCTCAAGCTTGAGCAATATTGTTGGGCGCTGCGGATGCGGCCGGCCGTTTGGATATTTACTGCCTCCGTTTAAAGTGCCCTGTACCGTTAAGGGTGCTCAAACAGACAGACAGACAGACAGACAGACAGACAGACAGACAGACAGACCAAAATTTTTGCGTCAAAGGTCCCCAAGAAAAACTATCGTCCCTAAAGTAGAACGCAAGCAAATATTGCACTGAATCGAACCAGCAATCTTGTTTCTTAGCGCACGGCGCTAAATACTCCACCATGGATCATACGTTGTCAGCAGTTCTAATGGCAAGCCATTTGTATACGCCATGCGCCGTTTGGCAGCCTTCAGAGCTTTGAAACTTCAGCGCGTTTTCTTCATCAGTGGTGAGATGGCGCTGCAGGCTCGTGTTCAGCGTGCCCTCAAGATCGTAGCCTCCACGGAACGTTGCCTCTATGGAGCGTGGTCTCTCCTTCGCGTGCGCTCATCGCACTTTAATGGACCTCTCCAAAAATTTGTGCGTGCCTACTACGGCTGCTGCAAAGCATTATTGCAAACTATAGCGTTGTAGGAGTGTCGTCTGCTCACGGAAGCGTTGGTTCACCCCGTTTTCAGCAGCGCGCGGGCATACAAACGCATTGTTGCGGGAATATCACGCGTAATAACCCTGCTCTAATCTTCACTCACAGAAGAGGCACAATGCAGAGCAACGTGGAGCAAGCAAACGCTAGTATCTTTGATTATGAATGACCCGGGAAAACGCCCACTTACCCACGAAAAGGTTCATTTATTTGCAAAGTTTTTTCGGCTTTCGTGGCAAATCCCGTGTGCTTTGTTGATCGTATTTCCGCGTAGCAAAAACTTTCTTTGTTTGTTTTATTGTCGCATGACCATACTACTTCATTATTTGTATTTTATGTCGGACAATATCACTCGTCAAATACTTTCTCGCGATACACAGTGCAATACCGTGCACATCGCGAATGATATTGAATGTCGAAATCCCACCGTTATAGATGGCGATATTTATAGCGCGAGAACAAAACGACGACACAGAGACAAGAAGGACACGAAAGACACGAGCGCTACTAGTTGGTATGGCCAGACGATAGTTATAGCGCGAGAACAAAACGACGACACAGAGACAAGAAGGACACGAAAGACTAGCCCAAGCTGCCACACTTCTAAGTTATAGATGGGTTCGAGCCCCAATATGCTCCGTAGATTTCAACAATAATTCGCCGTTTCAAGTGCTGCGTGTCAGAAACGTTGGCCTTTGAATGCTGAGAGTAGTAAAAACCAGGTACCAGGACGTCCATAGAGCGGATACTTCGCATGCAGTATTTGTTTTTAAACAGCATAAAATATGCTGTCTCTGCGTAGTTCCTGTTTTCACGACTGTGAGTTGGAACTTAACTGAAGCAGTTTTGAACTGACTGCGCGATGGTCATGGGAAGTTAACAAGTGAAAGAAATTTTTAACGGAATGAATGTCAGTGTGCATGATTTACAGAAAATTATATTAAACTGTTTGAGCTCCCGTGATCTCTTGTTTCGTTCCAGTTCATGAGTATGCTAATTTAGTAATTTTTCGCTTGAATAGGTGCCTCTCCAAGCTACCTAAAATATACAAGCTTTTCTGTCCCTTTTGCCAAAAAGGCATTGGACAAAACATCTGAAGGACTTGTCACAGGCGTATTCAGAAGGAAAATCTACCGCAGCGTCTACATTCTTATTGTGCTAATAAGCACTCAGCATCTGAACACAGTGTTTTTAAGCCAAAAAACATTTATACGTATAGCTGTGGAAGGCTGTTAACGGTAAGGCTGAGTTTAAAATCAATAACGAAAGCCTCTTTCAGTGTGGGAAACGTATATAAGGCCACAGCATTCACATCAGCTGGAAATGTGAAAGAAACTGACGGCGAGTGTAGCTTTTATCGATAATAATGAAACTACAGGTAGCCCTATTTGTTTTCACACAGAGAAAAAAATTGCATGCGCAAAGCCAAAATAGTCGAGGTCTGTAGGTGTATGGTCAATAACAAGCAGATTCGATTCAACGTAACCATGTAGTAAACCCAAAAATAAACCCAGCGTAGCAATATGTAATAGAAAAACTCAAATTCACCCAAGGTGATATGAAGGCGACAGACAGACGTGTGGCTTTTTTTTTTGTTCAGTCAACTAAATGTCCCCCCTCTTCCTTCAAAAGTTTTTTGCACCTCATGTGGCTTCGCACTGGTTGTCAAAATAATTTTTAGGAAGTTACGAAGCGATATCTTGAAATATTAATCTTTTTCTGCGTGAAGGGCACGTGTGAGGCCATCCTGCATCAGCCTTATTTTGCTTTTCTGTTTATGCTTCGTTCGGGTTGACGCAAATAAAGTGCAATGCTGTTTATCTTGCAGTTTATTTGCATCAACCCGCCACGGTGATCTAGTGACTAAGGCACTCGGCTGCCGACCCGCAAGTTAGACTCGCTTTGCGCTCCCGTGAAAGTTAATCTTGTTTCGGTTTATTCAATAAGGTTTTGTAGAGAAAAGGAAAAAAAAGCGCGACACACCGGAAATACAGGGCCTCTCTTCTTTTGCTAAGTGTATCTGAATGTATATTGGCCCCACAGCAGTGCACGGCGTAGTGGTTAAGGTATACTCAGTTGCGGACCCGCAGGTCGCTAGATCGAATCCCGGCTGCGGCTGCTGCATTTTCAAAGGAGGCAAAAATGCTGTAGGCCCCTGTGCTTAGATTTAAGTACACGTTAATGAACCCCCGGGTGGTCCCAAATTCCGGAGCTCTCCACTACGGCGTCTCTCATAACCAAATGGCGGTTTTGAGACGCTAAACCCCAAGTATGAATCAAACAACTAATCACAACTTCTAGTCGCGTCGGCTGCAGTCCGAATAAACAGGGTGGCATCTCTAGACATGCGCAGACACCTGGTCAGCTCAAACGGCTTCAAGTGCTGCCGTGAAAAGACATGATACGGGGAGGCTGCTGTACTAATCCACCCCTTTAATTTTTGCATCTTGGTTCTGGGTATGTCCTTTACAAACTAAATAGCATAACTTGCTCACCACCGTTTCTGAACGTCTTTTTTATATCAGCCGAGCATTTGGAGCCTGCAAATGTGGTTCTATCACAACAATAAGTGTTTTCTCGGGTATATCGAAAAGTATAAACGTACGAAAGAGTTTTTTTTTATTGCGGCCTGCAGCAAACTCACCGTAAATCAGTGGTCTCTTCTGTAGGCTTGAGGGTACTTATCAAACTACGTCTTGGAGTTGATAAAATGATCATTTTATTACAGAAGGTACAATATAAATATCAACGCTTTTGGACACACATGAGGATATACAGAAACACTTGTAGAATTTTTTCTCGATAAGCGATGTTTCACTGCCGGCAGCTGTAGACAAAACACAATTAGCATATTGGCTCCCACTCCCATCATATAGCAGAAATAGCAAGTAGGCGTACATTTTCAAGGAATATTACTATTGTGAGCAGTGTAACAACAACCTTTAAAGTTGGTTGTAAAGAAAGTGTTGCAGAAACAGTGTCACTTTCATAATTGACCAATGTCCTGTTGTTGCAAAGGTGAGGACTGCTCATTCCTATTCCCGCAAAATATGTTCAGATTATACAGTGGTATCAGGTGGGCTTCAATATTTTTTGGACCTATAGTTCTGCGGTGGTCATCTTATGCTATGGTATTCTGTTTATCGCTTGGAATAGTTTATAGCATAACCTCGAAGAGAACACAAGTGCAAGGAGAGCCTCACTTGTGGTGGTGCTGATGCCCTGCACCAATGAACCAAAAACAATGTGGATTATGTTATTACTTTGTCAGGCTAATGAGCAAGAGTGGGTTTCGCACAATTTCATCTTCCATTTTATTTGTACACTTACCACAGCGAATCAGCAGTAGAGTAGTGCGTCCTCGGTGCTTTTGCGACTTTAATCTAAAAATATGTTTCTTATCATAACCAGGCCAACTTACAATCAACGTTACTTGAAATTACAGTGCTTTTAGGACGCTTATGGCAGTTGCTGCATAGGTTCATCTGTGTTTGCATTCGTAGCCGTCACGCCATGTGATACTTCGAAAGCAATCTTTATGCGAACTATGCAACAATGTTAAAGAATCCGGAATTTGTTTCCTAGCATGCTGACCTCAAGTGTGCGTTGCACAATAGCGGCATACTAATTGTCGCGGTGGTGTTGATAAGACCTGTTCATTCTCGTATATGCTGTGTCACCCTTCTTCGATGTAAACCCCTCTTTCAACAAAAAGGAATGTCAAGTAGTACAGTCACAACACTTACCTCACATTAAATACCAGAGCCAATGCTTTACACAGGCTAATAGTTGCCTTAAGGCAAAGAGACCGAGGAGGTGCGCGTTCACTATCTAAATTTACGTAAAAGAGCCCGGAAACGATCCTATGTTTCATACATAGCCGACAACTTTAACTTCCAAGAAATCTAGCCGAATATATATTGTTGAATATAGTTATTAGCTGTTGAAGATTACTTTCGGAAATTTGTGTTGTATGCGATTGCGTAGTTTCTTGCTAACAAGAATGACAACATGTCCAGAATTGCGCCACTTGTCACCGGAAGAGCAGTGGTAAAGAAATCACTGTGTGCGCTACCGAGAATAAACATGACACGAAATCTTCATGAAAAAATAAGATCTGGCGCCTTTTTACTCCTTAAGCAAGGCTAATACGAGCGTTCAAACGTCTTCTTAATTTTGTGCTTAACCGCTTTGTCGCCGAAAAATAGAGAGCAGTGTTTTTCTTTGCGTACTACTTATTGTTTGATAGACGCTTCTTTATCGCATAAAAGTTTGATGCCAAGCAATCAGCAATCAATGATAATAGCACAGAGAAAACACGTAAAGTTGTGTATGAGTAATGATACAGAAGAATATACACGGACGGACACTCAAATGAAATGTTGTGATAAGATAACATAGAACGTAAAATGCAAAGTGCAGTCTACATGTATAGGTCTTCCCAAACAAGAATCATAGAAGAAAGCTTGTGTCAAACTGATAGAGATGCATGTAGGTCTTGTTTTAAAAATTCAGCTTGAAGTATACACTTTCTTATACACGAAGCCCTCGCTACAACGTGTGCATTTCTCAGCTCCTTCATGGAATGTAAAAGTTACTTGTTTGAAAGGACATGGACATACCAGATGCGTGGTGGACGACGACATATGTTATGTGTACGCAGGCATGTGGGCCAATATATGGTCGTCATTTTACGCCATTTTAAACAGCACTAGATGTATCAATATTGTTGTAGCTCGCTCAGGTGGCAAAGAAAGCACTGCATTGAAGGAATGGTGAAAGTTCGAGATTTTAGTAGAAGCTGACAGATTTCGGTAAGTTCATTCAAAATCCACAAGGGCTTTGATGAACTTACTGATTGGAGCGCACAATCCTGTGTGCTTTTACCAGTAATTTAATTCTTTGAAAATGTAGTCTTCGCAGAGTGTTTTTTTTTTCTTCTTGCATGTGTTTCACGAGACTGTTGCAATTAAAGGAAAGACTTCGCTTTCGGAGATGAATTGCTTGAGTAAATTCGTGCATTGGTTTAAAATACACTTTGTGGAAAACGCAACTTGAAGTAATTGCCGCTCTGAAATAAACGGCACAGTAAATACATTTTCTGTCAAGGACCACGTGTCTCTGCCGAAAAATCATCCAAAAAATCACCCTGTATTGAGCTGTTGATGAAGTTTCATGAAGCAGGATCAAAATATAATATTGAAGCCCTTCTAAATTCTATAGCGTACAAACATTTACACTGCTTGATTATATTGCTGTGCCAACGCACAGTTAAAATATTCATTCGGCAATCCAGTAAACAAATGCTACTAATATAGCTGGCTGACATCAATGACCTGAACTTTACACAAATTCAGTTTACTTGAGCACGATGCCTTTTAGTGCATTCGTCAGGTTCATGAATAGTGACTTGTTGACATGTCTCATAATCATACTAACGTTTGACATAGTCCATAGTTATGCTGTATGCATTGTTATTTTCTGTGCGAGCATAACGAGTCAACACGTATCTTTGGCTGTAGGAGACAGTAATTGTACCACCAATGTGCAGAACGTACAGCGTCATATGAAATTAAGTGGCAGTAAGGCAACAGGATATTTTCCCAGATTGCCAGCTAAGACATTGCCGGGCTTGAGTAATGTGCCGGCAAAAACTAAACTTTCGAATGCCATGCTCAGATAATCAATAAAAGACTATTTTTCTGTAACTGCGCTCTGCGGGACCACATGGGTGAAAGAAACAGCTGAGATTTTCATTACAAATGATGAAATGCTTCCTTGTTCACCTTCCTCAACCAGTTGAGCGTCCGAAGACCTCCACAGCGTTTGCGCCTGGCGTTCATCTAAGGATGCTTTTCTTTTTTTTTTTGCCTACATGCGTAGTTCGCTTTGCCAGCTGCAATGTTCGTGTTATGGTAAACGCATGCTATGTGGTATTCACTTTTTCACGGCTTGCTTTTTGCCGTTGGAGGACCCTTTGCCGAAGTTCTTCCTCGTCCCCTTGAGACTGCGTACCGTGGGTTCGAGGAGGCCTAACTGACGCGCTCGTTGGCGTTCTTGAATCTTCTGCCTTAACGTCAGTAGTGTCGATGGACTGGCCCCGGTACCGTGCTTGACGTGCTTGCCCGTTAGCGCGCGTGGGGCTCTCTTGCGCATCCCGCAGTTGTAGGACTCCAGATGGTTCCCAGCTGCTGGTCCCAGTTCATCCTGCTCCTCGAGTGGTTCCAGCCCAGGCGCCATGGGGGAGGCCAAAGTCACCTGTGCGAGGAGTGGATTCGGCATCACACCGGACGCAGCTATGCCCTCCAGGTGCCGTTTCAGGAGTTCGTGCTCGTGCAGCCGTTGCATAATCTGGGTGTAGTAAGCGTATATGCTTAGCGGAAGTGCAGCGGGGGCCAGATGCCGCAGCTGTTGCAAGAGAGTCTCTTGTGGCGCCCTTGGGTCACAGATTGGGGAACATGGTCGTGAGTCCGGCTTTGAGATAGTTTCGATGTGAACCCGTGCCTGCTTGCAGTCAGCCTCGTCTTCATCTTTTGTGGAACCTCGCTCCGGAGTTTTTATTCCACCTAGTATCCTTCTTTTAAGCGTCAGGGATGGTGATCGCTGATCCCGTGGTGGTGGAGAGGAGATCGAAAGTTCCTCGTTGCTGGAAGGTTTCATAGTGTCACTATTTAGGCGGTTCTGTATTTCGCTATCAGACTTGCAGCGTGCTCGCATCAGCCGCTCCACGAGGCTCTCACTGGTGATCTCGAAGAGCTTTGAGCAGCTTACTGCCCTCTTTACCGCCTGGTCTTTGTAGTTATTGCTCTCGGTTTCAGGCATGAACGACTTGTTTGATGATAAATCCTCCGGTGCATCATTCTCCTGCCGATGCTGATGAGCAGAGAGCGCACGTGACTCGAGAAATCGGATGAGTGTAGGGTTAGAGTCCTTGTCTGTGCGGTACGGGCCACTCATAAGAGGAGCACGGGTTTGTGACTCGGGTCTGGTATCTTCTTTTCTCAAGTCTAAGAGATCATTCCCTGGGGCTCCATCGTTTCGTGCACGGCACACGCAAGCGCAGTGATTTTCTTTGTTATCTTGACACCGTTTGTGGGTGGAGCCAGGGTCATCACTCACTCTTGTCATATTATTTGTCGCTGAATGATGTTCACCGACATCCATGAGGCGTGCGCTGAGTTCCGTATACCTTCCGACACCATGTTGAAAAGCAGCGGCAGGTGTCGGCAAAGCGTTTAGAAGTATCTTTTGCCAAGCATGATTGAGCGCCCCCGGGTGAATGGGGCGTCGGCGCACTGCTGTAATAGTCTCTCCTTCTTCACATTCCTCGTCGCCTGATTGGTAGTTTGGGCTCTTAGGCGACTTTTTCCGCAGGTCCATGGGAAAGTCATAGTAGCCATTGTCGTCGGTATCATCTCGACACAGGTCGCTCTCTGGGGTGGATGATGACGAGCACGATCTAGGCCTGAGCAGGACATCGCCGTCGCAGGACTCCTGCTTCATAGCGTCACCACACTGGCCTCTCCTTGTTGTCGGGGTTAGTCGCCTTTCTTCTTCTTGCGAAGTGTAACCACACCTTCCCAAGCCATCCTGGCTCAGTTGAACCTTCTTCAGTAGATGAAAATGTGCTCCTTGTGCCTTTAGTTCAGGGTTTCACCGCAGCCAGTGGAAGACGCAAACACAGGGCAGAGGAGGTTGCACTCAAGCCTCATTCTTGAAGAATGTCCGTCAAATTATAAATCCTGCATGAAAAACAGAAAAAAACCATGAGTTACTTACATGCTTGTTTTTCATTGACAGTATGTACAAATAAAATTTTCACGATTGCGACAACCCTAACTACTGTGAAAATCAGAAGTGTTTGTAGAGTATTTCAGTATTTATTTTTTGTCAAATAGCTCCAACTACTCTGCAGATCACATTGTCTCGACAAATGAAACGCGTTGTTCTGTTAAGAGGTCAAGATAAGGCAAAAAGTGCGTCTTGTAGCTGTAAACACGAAATTGTAAAGGCGCGCTGGCGCATCTTGTGGTACCAATTTAGCAGAAGGATTCAAGCAACAGTTATGAGACTCTGATCTATGACGTCACAACATTATAGGTATGTATTTAGTGCCTTCATCTACACGCTCAAATAGGCTCATTCATAAGTTATTCCTTTTTCGTGTTTTGCTTACATTCAGGTTTACATCACTTGTATGATTGCAAACTGTAATACTGGCTTGCCTTTATAAATATCAATCAACAAGCATACCAAGCGACAAAACACCTCATTATTGAACCTTAATGAATATGCAAAAGCACATCAAAGTCACTTTAAAGCTAACAGTAGTTGAAAGCAGCGCCTTTTGTAAAGAGGATCGCATTGTTGACAACATTGATGGTATACCAGTTATTGGCCTTGCGACCAGCGTTTTCATCTGAATGAGATAGGAATCTATGTACCAAGGCATCCGTGTAGCAGGCTGCTGTCTGTTGCCGAGTTTCCGAAAAGGGAACTGCAAGCTTTGCTCACTGAAATAGCCTGTTGTTAGTTCAATCCTACTTGCGTTTCTTTTTTCACTCAGCTTCAAATATCTGACGCGTCATTGTGCTTCGCTTGATTCGTTGGTTTTAGGACATGCTTGTCTAGAGGCGTTCGAGAGCCGATATTGTTAGCTTTTCATAAAAGGTCACTGGTGATAGCACCGAGAGCTGAGTATTAAAAAACATAAAAAAGGAATAATTTAGCTGGCTGGCATGTCTTCATTTGGTGAAAAGGGAGCTGATGCACATACGTACGAAGGAATAAAAGAACGACAGTGGTCGCAGGAGTTTATCGCTCTGTTAGCTGAAGTTCTCTGGCATGAGGCTAAAACACCCCACTCCGGTGAGCCACCCGCGTCGCAATCCTGGTGCCACCTCAAAGCTTTACCCTATATCCACCATACATCCTACAATTTGAAGAAGATTAATTGCGAGCCGTTGCAATGTGCCGGGAGTTTTTTCTGCCCCGCGCAAACTGTCAAAGCTCTGCCCAGCTAACGGTGGCTGCATTTCCGATGGAGGCGCAAATGTTGTAGGCCCGTGTGCTCAGATTTGGGCGCACGTTAAAGAACCCCAGGTGGTCTAAATTTCCGGAGCCCTCCACTACAGCATCTCTCATAACCATATAGTGGTTTTGGGACGCTAAACCCCACATACCAACCAACCTGCCCAGCTAACAAGAATCCTTTAAGAATTTCTTCAGCTAACAAGAATACTTGAAGCTGTGACATGAAGCACCAGTTACCTCATGTAGCCTGCGCGGTTATCGTTCTTTATGATATTCCACTCTCACGTACAGAGTCGTTTGTCATACAAACTGATTGGTGCATCAATGTTCGAGCAAAGAAACATTAATTGTCTATAATCAGTTAAGAGATGGCACATTTGGCTGTGGACGTCCCACATAGAAAGTGTCCCGAATTTCAGGGGCGTCAGACTTTTGGGCACAAGCCATGAATGAACGGACAGGGAAGAGATGGAAGCCTTTTATATCTCGACAAGAGGTAATCGCTGTGTTATCCAATCTTCGGTTTCGTTATTTGGCGGTTATAAGAAGTTCTTGTACGTGATGTTGTAATCTACAGATTGTGATAATGGTATGATTGTTCATTTCTATTACATGAGTGATGAGCGTACATAATCATTACTTATGAAGAAAAATAAAGTTAGTTGTAAGTTTCCGTTTGTCGGTGTCGGCCATTTCCTTGCAATCTAAGTACGCAGCCATATAGTTACATACTAAAACACTGGTGCATGGTGCTGGATAATCTACAGCGCGGCCACAGTCATCTGTTTGTTTATAAAAATCGAATTGAATTATTCCTAGCTTGCAGTTAATTGAATCCTCGTGAAGTGGGTTGGAACAACGTCTGAATCCATTCGAATGATAATTTTTGTGTTACTGCGTTAGAGGCTACTTCGGAAAGCGCTTCGCATTGTGCGTAGGAGAGATCTTAACGATAAATAAAGCGGTAGACGCGGTTACTGTGAATAAATTCTGTTGAAGTTTAGCCAAGAAATAGTGTTGTGGCCATTTCAACTTATTCAAACAAAGATGTTGATTACCACGACAGTACAGTCTTGCTGCTTATAGTATATCACATTACACGATCATTTTAAATGCTCATTCAGTTTTCGAGCCTCCACGGGTTGTTACCGCGACTGATAACCAACAGTGAGGGAATCTACATGCAAGGCTAGACAGGCAGCCTACCCTCCGGGTAGGGTTGTATCTATCGATGCTACAACCATTTTGCAACAATATTCCAAAGCTGAAAACAAGCGTACTGGAAAAACAAAAGGCGACTCTCACGAGAGATGCAGCAACAGAATGAACTCGCCGTAGCACACTGCTATTTAGAGTGCTCCTAGGAGTGGAGCTTGACAAAATACATTTGTGCAGCTCAAACTGTTTTAATTACGTGCCTGACATTTCAACCAAGCAAAATTAGCACATACGAAAACAGACATGAAGACAAGGCAGACAAGGTCAAGGGCTTTAATCAAATAATTGCACCCTTTCTGAAACGGCCATTAGAATAACACTATGTCAATTTCTGAAAACCAAAAAAGCCCTTCCAGTACTAGAAAACGTTGAATCTGTGATATCAACATAAAATAAACCAAAGACTTTTATCGAAAATATAGCTCAGGGCATAAAAGTCGCTTCATGACTGTTCTCTTATAGCACCCGCCGTCACTCCATAGGAGTGAGGACTCGGAAGCGGTTACAGCCGCAGAACTGCTAAATGAAGCGAGAACACGGCCTGAATTCACTGCAGGTCCTGATGGTATAATGACGCAAAGTTTGGGATTAGGCTAGTTGGTATTCCAATATTAAACTGCTCAGCGCGAAACATTTTAGACAATGAATACAAGAAACGAGGACTAGCGCTCACTTTCAGCTTATTTATTACTACTAACAATACTACAACTGATTTATGACTATTAATATTACTACAACTGATTTAATACTACTGGACGTTTCGGTGATTTATTATTTAAATAAAAACCTCCATAAAATTTATCCCCTGGGCGCCCTCAAAATTGTTAATCACGCATTTAGAAATTCTTGGATTCATTACCTGATGGCGATTTGCGAAAGAATCACATCATTCAAAAAAGGCAAGGTGCTGAGTTTACCTCAAATATTATCAGGCCTACAGCAGTCACATCGAATCTTGTAAAACTTGGAAGTGCGAGTGTGACAAATTGCCGAATGTTTGAGTTCCACGGTTTTTTGTGTGAATAATGGTCATTTCGCCTGTCAAGTACTGTCTCCTACTGGTGAGCGCAAGGCAACCAGATACCGGAGTGACCACGGGTGTTGCTTTCAGGACAGCTCCGAGAGCGGAACTGGAAGCGATGACATTGTACACTACTACGTCAGCAGTCAATAATCGGGGGATGACACCTTAGAGATTTTGAGGAGCCGCAATGGAAAGAGACGATTTTTGAGCATGTCTCCAAATTGGAGTGATTCCATCATACAATCTATATGGAATACCAAGGTATTGACCCTCATAATAATGCCAGTTCTTACTAGTTACAACATGAGACGCCTCAACCGGCAAGCCGTGTCTGTGCATCTGGAAGCACTGGTTTCGAACGATGCAAAAGAAGTCAGAGTGAATAGCCGCAAGAACATCATGGCGAGTGACGACAATCATATAACTGCAATAGATATATTGCGTAAAATTATGGAACTTGATGAGATGGAAGTCCACTCTCATATATCGCTGGGCAAAAAAATGAACACCGGGTTATTGTAGGATGTTGACGAAGCCATTACCACATCGGGCATACCAGCCTTGATCAAGCCGGCTTCTGAAGATACCATTATGGCAAGTATGTGTCGTATCGAAACATTACGACACATAGGGATTACATTTGAGAGCGAATCACTTTCATCACACGTAAAAGCGGGCTGTTTCCAACACGCAGTTCGCCATTTTGTAACAAAACCGCTTCAGTGCTGGAAGTGCATGAAATTAGGTCACGTAAGTGGTGTGTGCACGAACTCTGCCGACTGTACTTGATGCACTGGGCACCACATCACGAACTCATGCCAGGACACGATACTGAAGTTCTCAAATTACAATGAGCCACGTAATGCTTCTTCGAAGGACTGGCATTTTATTTTGCAGATGACGATTGGCCTGAACACCGAAATATACATGCACCTGATGATGCACCTGATGATGCATCAGACTTCGACACTTCATCGATTTTTCATTAACCTGATGGACGAAAACGAAGAAGTTATCGGAATGGTCAGCACCCTAGTCCGACACCTACAGCCCGAAGCTTTTTGCAACTGCTGCTGCGCACTATCACTCAAGTTCTTGCAAGCTTTCAGATGCCTGCTGCTTGAGAACGCAAGCGGCACAATCTTGGCTGCACCATCGGCCAGCTTTTGGGTGCATGGGGCTGCTCCTACAAGTTACGTAATGCAACGAATGTGCTCATTGGATTAGGAGACGCGTTTGACTCACCATCTGTGATAATGAGCACAAAAGTGCCGTTATGTCGACGGCATCAGTGACTTCCCTCTCTTTCTCTCGCTTTCCAGCTTTTTTCCTCCTTACCCCTTCCCCAGTGCAAGGAAGCCTACCGGGGCTCAGCTATGGCTAACCGCACTGCTTTTCTTTCTTTTTAAGCTCTCTCTCTCGCGCGCTCTCTATTGAAACTTGTCGAAAAATCTTTACATAATCATAAAGATCGTTGGATGCCAGAAAAATGACACCGAGCCCTTGCCGAATTGGACGCAGGCATGCTCGCTCTATTTGGTATGCACACGCTGATACCGAAAGTAGAATATAGCTTGCCCAATATCAGAAACAAAATTGTGCTTTAGTAATGTTAGACGTCACGAAATCCTACGATAGTGTAGAGCATGTGAAACTAATAGATTTGCCTGAGAACTTAAGATTGCCAAACTACTTTGAGGCATGAATCTATGGATATTTAGACATCATGAAAGCCTATTCCAGTGTACAGCATGCGAGGCTGATACATTTGCTTCAGAACTTAGGACTGCCACAATATTTTGTGTCATGGGTTTCACCGTTGTTAAATAGTAGATAATTCCATCTCAATTCTCCGACATATACAAAAACGCAAGGTCTCCCGCTAGGAAGAAAGTTTAAGCGGAAAGACAGAGAGGTTAGCCAGTTATTAGACCGGCTGGCTACCGTGTGCTGGAAAAAGGAATGAGGGGAATAAAAGATGATAAAAAGAACTGTTGCGAAGAGAGAGAGGGAGAAATTACAAAAAAAATAGTGAAAGAGAAAAGGCAGCATCAAAGAGTATAAGACACTAAAGTCTGTCTTTGAGGCCAGTTGTCTGCAAAAAGCGTAGCAGAGCTTTCAAAGCCTTCTATGCTGGGGATGGGCTCGGCCAATGACCCAGAATCTTTTGTTCCGACAAAGTCCAATTCTCCAGCCTATCGAGAGCTGCAGTGACTTCTTGTATTTGCGCGTTGAAATGGGTGCACTCACATAGAAGGTGCGTGATGATTTCTTCGCAACTGCAGTACGGGCATGTAGAAGAGCTGGCCATTCGAATGAGATAAGGTCCCGCTAGGGTCAGTATTATAATATCACCGCTACTACCGTAAACACAGGATCCAGCCAGCGCCACCACGGGAGGCTGTGGAGTGATAACTTTAGTCAAGCTTCCTGTATAACCGACGCTCCTCACCAATACCTCCAGTTTACCCGGTGAAACCGCTGTCAGCAGAGCTCTGATTATGCGTTTTTTAATGTGCTGTCAGGGAAGTCACTACTCTTTATGTAAGAGTGATGATAAGATTATATATAGGAGTGATGATATATAAGAGTGCCCACATAGACTATTTAAATTTGAATCGCAGTGTTTTCATATCTGCAAGCTTTCGCTATGTGGGGAAGTTGAAGAAAATATTGGTCCTGATATTGCCAAGATGCTTCAAATGCTCATGGATAGGTCTACACAAACCTGCATAAAATGACTTGGCTGACGTTCTAAAAAGACGACGAAACTCATCAAAATATTCATCAAAATATTGAGTGTCTGACCAATACATCGTCGCTAGTGCAAAAAGAAGTTAAGAAAGTCTTAAAGCAGACTAATACTACTGCTGACCTAAATGCAATACCAGGAGAAATAAAGAAACTATAAAAGCGCAGCAATAAAGTTGGTAGAACTAGAAGACTAAAGTGGAAGATCTAATCTAGTACTGTTCAGAATTAAAGCAACCAAATATGGAATGTCCAACATGCGAACCTCATTCAGAAAGTTGTCAAACAACTAAGAGAAGAGAAGCTTGGCGTTTGCTGCACATCTATTGCACGAGCACATGGACTAAAAACGCCGTCATGAAACAGAACTGTCATCGTATACTTTCAAGATTACTTGGCAAAACAAGTCTTAGGTAATTAAGCGCAGTTAAAATGCACACGCATAATTCTTCAAACGCTGATACACTGTGCTGATATTTTTTCTTTATCGCTCGCGCCATTTTTCACTGGAGTTGCGCGTAGCTCATGAAGTGAATAATGGCACGCGCTTTGTTTTGTGCGTTGTTTGCTGGCGATATGTCTTGTGGCTGCGCCTATAAGTACAGCAACCAGAATACAATTGACTGTGCTTTTTTTTTTTATCGAACTTGAACGCGATAGCTTTAGTAAGAAGCAGTCTCTGCACAACATCGTCTGAAAGAACGTAATTCCGTCATAGAACACATTCCTTGCGAATTACGGTTCTGTCTTTATTGCTCATGCTAAAGCATGACTGAATGCTGTATGTACATTAGCGTGCTTCTTTTAAGATAAACGTACTTTTTTGCGGCTAACATTGCATTGCATAACAGTAGGATCTTTCTGAATGTGGCCAATATTCTGCCGAGACTCCACCAAATCGCATATTGGCAACGGTTATTCCTTCTTGAACAAGCTACAGAAACTGCTTTACGAAGCGAACAGTTACCAGCTATGATAGAGCTTCTAAATTGCACCTATCGTGATTGTTAGGATCCGTTGGATATTAATGCGGAGAAAAGTGAATGAAGGAATATATCTAGGCTACACTAGTGAGGATCACCAAACCAAATATTTTTTAGGGGTTGGGGGATATTCGCAAAGTAATGACGCGAGTGCGATCTGACGCTAGAAAAACATTAAAACAAGCGTGGTCAGAAAATTCGAGAAAAAAACACTGTCTTTCTAATACCTAAAATGAGCTGGTATGGCACGTAGCTTAAGTTACGTATCGTCACTGCACTGTGACGTCATTATGACCACGAATTTCTTGACATGTAGTGAATTTCTGTCATATGGTGACGTCATCTCGTGATGATCGTTTTTACATCACCCGTTACCGACGACGCGAGACGCCGACCATCATATTTCACGTTTAACGAGGGATCTAAGGCTTTCGTTAAAACGATTAGCACGCCCGTGATATCGCTGATGGGCAGCGCCAGTTGTCAAAAATTTATTTTTTTTCAGTTAATTGTTTACTTTTGCATTGGCATGTCAACGCATGCATGACTGGATGCCAACTATTATTTAGATTTTCGGGGACCTTTGTTTATTGACGTAACACGAGACCAAATTATAGCATCAATGAGTTTGGCCACGAAGATTTAGCAGTCAGTTAAGATTATGATTGTTAGGTAATAATTCAGAGACATTCTGTACCAATACTTTTAGCTTTGCAACAAGTTAGTCACTTGTCCTCTTTTAAACAAATATATACATCGTGTCTAAACGATCAGCTCCTTTCTGTACGTTGTTGCTATATTTCATTGAAGACCAATCTGAGCCGCATATTTTGCAACAATTTTGGGATAAAACCTGAAACCTGACGCAGTTATAATATAATTTTTCCACCACCTTGCCGAAAGCACAGGAAGCCGCCTAGACAGAGACATGGATGGATGGAAAAACTTTATTTCGTCAGAAAGCAACTGAGGATGATTCCGTGTTAGATGGCCATCAACCCAAGGTTGGCGGCGACCTGTGTGGCCCACTCCACGACCCTTAACTGGACGACTGGGTCTGAGCTGGTCAACACGGCCTCCCAGTGCTCAAGAGAGGGATCACGCATAATATCCACCGGCGGCGGCACTATGCTACATTCCCAAAGTATGTGATCATATGATGCCACAGCCTGACACCATTTGCATTGCGGCTTAATCTCCTCCGGGTACATTTTGTTCAACACGTAAGGGTTGGGAAAAGATCGCGTCAGCAGTTTTCTCCAGACGCATTCCTGTGCCTTAGTCAACCGCTTGTGCGGGGGCGGATAAAACCTCCGCTCTAGTTTATAATGATTCGTTATGTCATGAAAGGACACCAGCCCATCTCTCGCGGACCTCCCCGGAACTGGCGGCTCACCTACCCGGCTGACGAAACCTTGAGCATTCAGGAGAGCCGCCTCGTTCCCAGGGTTCCCAGAGTGTGCTGGTACCCAGACAATTTCTATTTCTCTCATTTCTCGTCCCGTGGCCTTATGCAGAAATCGTGCAGCGGTCGCCGATATTCTGCCCCTCGCCAGATTTCGGATGGCTGTCTTTGAATCACTGAAAATCAAATCTGACTGCGAATTAGTTATAGCTAGCGCTATTGCCGCTTCCTCTGCAGTTTCCGAGGAGCGGGTTTTGACCGATCCAGAAGCGATCAAGCGCCCCCGCCTGTCCACCACCACAATTACAAAAGCGTCTATGTCCTTATATTCCGCAACATCTGTATAGACTGCCGCTTTGTACTCGCCGTACTCAGCGTGTAAAGCTCTGGCTCTTGCCTGCCTGCGCTGCGTATGGTGAATCGGATGCATATTTTTGGGCAAAGGTTTTATGTACAGGGCCTTGTGTAACTCTCGCCGCACCTGAATTTTAGTGTCCCCAGTGGGAGCCTCTGCTCCAATGCCATTCCTTTCCAATATAATCCTGCCCGCTTTGGTTGTCGAAAGCCTAGCGTGCTGCATCACCAGATGCGCCTCCCATAATTCATCCAGGGTGTTGTGTACCCCTAGTTTTAACAGCCTTTCTGTAGGCGCGTTGTTAGGCAACCCAAGCGCTGCCTTGTAAGCTTGCCGGATCATAGCCTCGACCTTACCTTTTTTTGCGGCATCCAACTTCATATAAGGTGTCGCGTAAGTAATCCTGCTGAGCACAAACGCCTGTACCAGCCTACAGAGTTCTTTTTCTTTAACCCCGCTCTTACGGTTAGCGATTCTTCTGATTAGCCTGACAGTAGCATTGACCGTGGTCTAAAGTTTTTCAAGGGCCACCCTATTCTTCCTGTTAGTTTGCAGATATAGGCCAAGAATTCTAATCGTTTGAGCTTCAGCTACCGGCCTACCCCCTACCTTTACCTCTAACGGTGGTGGCGGAATATAGTGTCTTGCATGTAGCCCTCTGGGTTTGTCTCGAACCACAAAGAGCTCGGACTTTGGCTGAGAGCATGAAAGTCCCGCCTCCCCTAGACAGAGACATGAATCTCGAGCTTATGATATGGAGTGGTTGTTGCTACCTGCTCCTTTTCACGTCCATAGCACTTGCCTCAAGAAAAATTATATATGATGTGATCTTAAAGCATGCTATCAATTGAAAAAAAAAACATCTGCATCACAGAACTCTCCATGAATCTGGTTTTAAAGTAGCAAGCCGTACTTACAAGGCTTTCAGAAGAAAATAATTTTCTAATGAACATTCATTGCAGTGTTCTCTATCATATGATCATCATTTTTCTGAATTCACTAAGCTACCGGGGTGCACAAGGGGCACAAAATCATGCTCCTTCAATGAATTTGGCGGCGCGGCGAAAAATGACACCGTGTGCAGCACGTGCCGAAGGCGGAAAGAAAAATCGAGGAGTAAACGCGCGTGGCGAAGAGTGTTGTTACTTTCCTAATCGCGGGCAATACTGAACCTGAGTCACTTGCGCCATCTCGCTGCTGATAATCGAAAACTAAAACTTACGTAGCTCAGATGTCTGTTAAACGGTGTATTTGTATATCATAACGGCTTGCTGTTAAATTGTGGATAAAAGTTCGTGTTGTGACGTTGTGGCTAGCGTCCTTAGGAGTGCGAGGTAACTGACTCGACACCTACCTGCGGGGCTATATTCGTTTTTATTTCTTTGAAATATGCTAGTATATATTATACTACGTCATATTCTTGACGAAAATGCGTCAGCGAAGCTGTAGTAAACCCCGGCCTAAAACACAATCGTGTTACGATAAGTTCAGTTGTCAATCAGCGCTCGTGTTATCTCTTTTTGCCTTCCATTCCTCACCCTCAGTGCGATTTACTCCCAGCACTTTCATGCTTTCGCAGCAGCCCCTACTCCCTTGTGGCTAGAGCCTTTTGTCCATGACCTCACGGGTCGTTGGCAGCGCGGGTCTCTCAAGTAGGAACGTCGTTCACGCTTCCTCGATTATGAACTTGACGAACGAACTGCAGTAGCACCTACCAGCCGAGTCATTCGCCAACGGCGCCAAGGCCTCTTTGGTGGTTCCATGGTACCACCGAACGAAAACCTTGCTACCACCTTCGTGTGAGAAGGCCACGATGTTTGGTCGTATGGAAACGTCACGTACGCTTCGCGCGACACCCATATTATTGCTAAGACTTTTACAACGCGTGAGCATCCGCATGACGCTGTTCAAGCTTCCTTGGCGTACACGTTGCCGCCAAGACAGCGAGCACCTTTCTGCTGTCCGGTGACACTTCTCACACTTCCTGTTGCGAAAACCTTTCGCCAAGGCCTTCATCAGTGCCACTGAGGAGTGCTGTTTAAGCTACCTCAGAAGAGCTACCCAATACTGCAAGCCCAACGACCACAACACGCGGATTAATATACAGTGCCACGCACTTGCTGCGTGAGATTGCGTGAATCCGCGTCACGGTGAATGTCATAAGAGCGTCGAACTTATGTGGTTCTTAAATGAAAAACAAGAGAAAAGTGAGTCCCGTAACTGTCTGCATCAGGGTGTGACGCCTCCACAGTAGCTCACGATGAGGGGGGGTAAGGAGGGATGAAAAGTGTGGGGCTAAAAGGTATAAAAATTAGAGAGGAAGGAGAGAGTGAGGTGCAGGGACAGTGATCGACGGAAGTAAAGAGGAGATAGAAAAGATGGGCATGGTCCCAGGATTCTGGGGACGGGGCACAACTCGACGAGAGCTCTTGTCGGCGTCAGGAGACAGCGTAGGGCGAGTCCAGTCGGCCAGAGCTGCATTGTCGTCGGGGATCGGCGTCAGGAGGTGGCGTAGGGCAAGCCCAGTCGGCCAGAGCTGCGCTGACGTCGGGGATCACGAGGGCGCAACCACTTGGCACGAAATACAACGAGCGAGTTCAACAGCGTCGAGTTCTGCGATGTTTTCTACCATTCTGCCGGGAATTAAGTGCCGCTGACGCCCTGCTGGATGTAGCCACCTCGCACAACTTGGAATCCCATCCTGCCTAACAACAAACGGAGCTTCGGGGTGCCCTAATACAGCTCTCATACCAACTGGGCTGCCTCGCGTCCGCACTCTCTTGTTTTTTGAATTCTGCTTTACCACTTCAAGCTCCTTCAAAATTTGAGGACTTCTCTGGATTGCAGGACGACGTGAACGCATGGTTAGAGAATGTCAATGCACTCAACTCTCGCTATGCCTGGTCTGGTTATCAGAAATGGTTGTTGCCATAGACCATCTTCGAAGCGAGGCCAAGGCATAGCACAACTACGATGACATCATGTGACAGCCATGGTCGGAATGGTGTACAACTCTGATTGCTCCTTTCAGCCCTACTTGCTATCACGCCGCCAACGTATGTGACACATCTCCTACCGATGTGGAAGCTCAAGAAGGCCATCTCAATCAGGCTGAAACTGCGAACTACAGCTCACCATAAGATAGATGCACAGCCGAACTTCGTACAGCACCCGTGCTCAATATGTACTCAAAGTCTCCCTCATCAACCGACGCCACCGAAATCTCTGCCAGTGACCGAGAGTAGTTACTTACCACATTCATCGGGAAAGCCTCCCCCATGCTCTTTATCACTCGGGCACTAGAAGTAACCGGCATGTGTCGTACTGAGCACCCTAATAACGCACCCATATCTGTACACGGATGCCGGTAACACGATGGGTTCCCGAACATTCAACGATCCAGGCATATCCAGTGATGCTGACAAGATGGGCCTCGACCAAGCGAACCCGTATGCCTGGCCGCCACGGCAGTAAATGCAAAGCAAGCACGTGGACGTTATACGCAAAGTTTTTTGAGGGAAGCCTCCATAGACGATGCGGACGTGTCTTAGACGCTATGGTCAGTACTATTGAAGATTTCTTAGTGAAGCCTGAGTTCGATGCCAGTGACATAAATTCTAAGTGGTACGACTCCAATTTTTGTAGCACTTTATTGACTGCCGACACTTCGAGCACCTCAGAGCGGCCGCAAGATCATAAGGTGCATAGATCATCAGCTCACATACTCGTCGCCACTTTTTCACCACCACCATAACTCATCCATTCACAAGCGGCGCAGCCAACTGAACACATTGCGACATTGAACAATTGCAATTCCGCAATGTCTTGCGCTGTTTTTAACCAAATGTCAATTGGATCTGTGGTGATCAACAGTCCAATACGCCCGACAGAGACATCTTCGGTACGTTTTCACAAGACAAAGAACGGAAGAGGCCAACTGCACCGACAGAACTCACCTCGCCCGCCGGAAAATACACTCGCTGATCGCCAATCATTGAGTCGAGTGGTCGGTGTCGTAAACCACCCCATCACAATGTTTACGCCACGCTACAGCGCCCACAGGAAATTAGCCAATGACCACGCGGTGGCATAATCAGTTCCGGCCACGAGAACCATCCTTGAGAAATTTTCGGGCAAAGTTCAAGCATGGCCGGGTTCGGCCACTTCGAAATGGTCAGTGTCGCCTACCGGCGACATTACCAGCGGTCCGCGCACTCGCAGTGATGGTCAAGTATGATCACGAAATGCGGCATCGAAGCCCAGGCGCGAGGAGCTAGTGGGAGAAAGAAATTGGTAGAATAAGAACAGCCCTCCCGCGAATGGGTGTTGCCTCTTGTTTTCTGTCTCACTTTTGAAAGCATGTAGACGTGGTAAGGTGCCCTTTAAGCGGAAAAGGAAAATCAATTACTTTCGCATCAGCCAGTTGTGAGATATATGCTGGGTAGATTGCTTTGTGTGCTCGTTTAGCCTTCTTCTCTTCTTTTTTCTTTCGCGTGGTGTCTTATGTAGATATATGCGATCACCTCCAATGAACAATGAGCTGTTACTGATTTACTCAGAAGACTACAGATCAGGACGGGGCGCTGTGCCCCATCCTGCTCTGTAGTCTTCTGCGTAAATTTTTTCTCTGCAGTTTCGAGTTTTGCTTGAACAGTTTAGGTATTTGTTTCGTATTTATACAAGTGTAATATAATGACGCCTAGGCAAAGCCTTCTTCCACTCATGAAGCGTCAGATAGTTGTTGTTGGCTCGAGTTCCTCTCTGGACGTCCGCGGTCGACATCGTTCGCTAGAAAAAAAAACACGGCACGTGATAGCAGCAACATCGTTCTCAAAAACGCAATAAAACACCGAAAGAGAAGAACTTTCGTGGATCAGGCGTTTATAGGCGCTGACGCTGTGAACCAATGCATACCTAAAACAGGAAATGTTTCTCCCACTGTGGGGTATCCTGGAAATGGTCACTTGTTTAACAACAGCTAGTTGAACTGATCGATATATGGGGTTTAACATCCCAAAACCACCGTATGATTATAAGAGACGCGATATGTTAGGGCTCAAGAAATATCGACCACCTGGGGTTCTCTAACCTGAATCCAAATCTGTGCACACAGGCCTACAGCGTTTTCGCCTCCATCAAAAATAAACGACTAGTCGGTTGTGCCACTAGGCTACCCAAGCCAACGAAGCATACAAAGCTTTTAAATTTGGTCTCGTCATCATATTAACTGGCTAATTTCATGATGGCGTGGAACTGCTGGTGACACATAATGAACAACGTGGTATTGCGTCATCAACAGTCGAGGATATAAAGCAGATGTCCCACAAGTTCATTGGGCTAAGCAGGAAACTGTTCTTAGTACTGCGGACTAGTTCTGATTAAAGCACATTTTGAAGTGGCTGTCCTGCACTTGTGTTCCTGCCTTGCCCCAAACTGTGCTTGAGCATTGCTTATGAAAGTGTGTT
This sequence comes from Rhipicephalus microplus, assembly GCF_043290135.1. NCBI lineage: Eukaryota > Metazoa > Arthropoda > Arachnida > Ixodida > Ixodidae > Rhipicephalus > Rhipicephalus microplus. Next base: position 126,821,520 of record NC_134708.1, read on the forward strand.
TATGCTCAAGTTGCTGTTGTGAGATGATGTGCAAGTTTACCCTGCACCTACACAAAAAAATTATTTGAAAAGCTGCTTCAGGGCCAGAAGGCCTTGCAATGTGACCCAAATAAATTAAGAGCAGAAATAGTAGACACGTAAAGACGTTGGAAAAACTTAACAATAAAGATCAAGAAAAAAGCAACGTTTTCTTCCTTTTCCAATTCCAAGTGAGCTCAGGATACATTTGATAGCTCATACCCATTTACCTGTGGCATCATTCCCTCTCCTCGAAAAGCATTACCTCAATGCTGGTAATGGACATTGAAAAAAATGATTGGGGGTTCAACGTCCCAAACCACCATATGATTATGAGAGACGCTGTGGTGGAGGGCTTTGGAAATTTCGACCGCCTGGGGTTCCTTAACGTGCACCCAAATCTGAGTAAACAGGCTTACAACACTCCTGCCTCCATCGGAAATGCAGCCGCCGCAGCCGGGATTCGATCCCGCGACCTGCTGGTCAGTAGCCGAGTACCTTAGCCACTAGACCACCGCACACCATGACTCCACGACGCATTGTTACGACATTTTGCGCTCACAAGCCGAGACCCTAAGCAGCTACGTACCAAAACTAATCTGCAGACAACAACAGGGCAAATCAACGCCGAAGTGCGGGCCTCACTACCAGGCACCATCGCAAATACAACGCTTGTCTTTACTTCTGTTGTTTGTGGTGTGGTGCGCAGTTCACACTGCAGTTCTAATTTTCGACGAAACCTAAGTATTCGCACCAAAACGCCGTAACAAGTCATCCGTACTAGTATTACGGTAGTGCCCAACCAGAATACAGGGGCGCAATCCCAATGATACCAACCACTGAAGTATAGAATTCATGAAAACCGGGAACAAAGCGACAAGGTAAATACAAAAGCCTACTACTACTGTAACAAACTTCCTAGTGTGCTCGTGAATATTCACAATGGCACTTCAGACATCAGACAATAGAATAATATCAGTTGCCCTCTTTAAGCTGACAGCCTTATCATGAGTTAGTGGCTTAGCTGGCTCTACCAAAAACAGTCCCGAGAAAAAAAACACACGTGATAAAAGCCAGACGTGAGCCAGAGGCATAAATCAAAGATGCAGCGCGATGACTTTGTTTGTTCGGTTCAGAATAACTATTAAGCTGACTGGTCTTAAGCGCAAATAACCAATTCATTCAGTGTCTCGTTTATGTGTTTGCTTTGCTTCGCAATTCCCGTTCTTTTTCATCACTGTATGATACTTGAAATTATCACTTCGAAATTCACAACTCCGATACTTGGCCAATTTCGCAGTGTCTGTACGACTCATGTTAGCGAATGAACGTAAGGATCGCAGCCATGTCTATGAGCAGTTTGTTAATTAATGGATATGTGAAGTTTGTGAACAGATACGTGAAGGAGTCCTTATGAGTTCGAAGCATTGCCACGTTTTTTCTTACTTGGCACTGGAGCATATAAAAGAAGTGGGGATAATAGAAATACTCAAAAAATTGCTTTGAAATACACCACGATAGTAGCCTGATAGCTGTCGTAGTGTGATGTGCTGGCGTTGGATAATGTCCATCCTATAGGAAGCTCATAAACAGCATAATTTCATCGATGAACATAAAATATTGAAACTCGAATGATTAAGTACAGCGTTCTCTGCCGCTTTGTTAAACTGTTTACCGCCATATCAACTGCGCACATGTAGATATCTTGCTTTGATATGGTTATCATGAAAAAGGAAGGAGCAGAAGAGAAATAAAGAGCGCTGCTTCATGTCCTCTTCTGCTCCTCTCTCTTTCACGACATGTTTTCCGCTCCTCAGGCATCCGTACCTTTGCAAGTTAGGCATGAACGCGCAAAAAGAAAAGTCATTTTTTTGTGTACAAACTCGTGCCAGAAAGCATTTGGTTGTCGATCAAACAGTCTCATTGTGCTTCTTAACAAAAAGTATTCACTTGAAGACAATGAACTTAGGAAAATCACGTATTTTGTGAATCTCTTGGTTGCATTTACTCAGGTGTAATAGCTTCTTGCTCTTCGGCATTGACAGCGAAATAACCGTCACCCTCACTTTTGCAAATACTGTTGTTGTTTTTCACCTATTGATAGTGGCGCATACCCACTATGGGGGCCTGGCCAAGAATCGAGTGGTTTTAAAAATTACTGTTCAGATTTGGAATGATGGAGGTATAACAGAAAGATTACCGATAGCCTAGGAAAGTGTGGTGCTCAATGTAATGCATACAAATATTTACATGAACGAATTTTTTCTTAAAACAGAGCAATATTCTGATTTTATACGTATATAATTATGCGTACATGTTGGGATAATGAAACTGGTTAATTAGTCGACCTATTAGTTTCATCAGTATAGTCCCGGACGGCTGCGCATACTGTCGCATTAGAGAAACCAGAAATGGAACCTCCAAAAGACAAAATGACAAGCACAGATAAGTCCATACCAATACCGCGTAAAGGTAGTCCTAAACGGGATTTTCGTAATGCGTTAAACCACCTGCAGGTCGAAAAGAAATTATCTATTCTTTCCCGTTCATCACAAAACGCGCACAGTGGCGAAGGTGCCTGAACACACCTGTGTTTATAGAAATTTAGATTTGGCAGCCGGCAACGGAGCCTTGTGATAGCTACTTCTTGTTTACGAGTGCGGCAAAAGTCTCTTCGCCAGGGATATAACAAATGGCGAAATTCTGTACAGTTTGTCAGTGCTGAACCTTTAAAGACTTCCATAAGCGTATGTCTGCGGAATCGAGCAGCAGTAACATAAGCGGATGATGGACAGTGCGGTAGAATCGATTTGTTGATTGGCGACTTAGCTAAGGGATCGACTATTTCATTTAGAAATAAACCTTTATGTTCAGGCACCGAAACTAATCGTACTTTTCTGAAATGTGCAGGTACTAGTGCACGGAGCGCCTTTGTTACTTGATTATCAGCACCAACAGAAAGTGCCGCACAGAGAGATAAAGAATATGTTATTATGACAGCTGATGTGATTGCTGTATCTAACTTGCGTAAGGCGAGCACTACTGCCGGAAATTCTGCCATAAAAACGGGTATGAAATCAGGTAGTCGAAGGGAATAAATCCAATATAAAATCGGGCTGAAAATACCAACCCCTGACTTTTCATCATATTGCGATGCTTCTGTAGCAATAATAACGTTCGTTGTAATACTGCGTAGGTGATCGTGTAGTAAACCATCCAAAATATTATAGGGAAGTAATTTGGCAGTATTAGGAAAAATGTCGCCAAACTTAATTTCCACCAGAGCTGAATTATTACGACTCGGTATGATGTCGCATATACGTACGTTTAGAGGCTCCAGTAAATTTTGCACAAATATATTTTGTGGGGTGTGAAATCGCGGCCATGTAGCAGCAAAAAATGATTTCAGGGTGTAAATAAAGGCTTTTTCTGAATGTCCTAATGGTGACTCATAAATTCTTGAGAATGTCTGAACAGTGAGAAGGCGAATTCTGCAAGAAAGCGGAGGGACCCTCGATTCGAGATACAACACATTGTTAGCAACAGTTTTGGGAAGGCCAAGGCATAAGCGCAAAGCTTCTCTTTCGAGAAGAATTAGAAGCCGCAACTTATAAGCTGGAACTCCAGAGAAAAGTACACAACCAAATTCCAAAATGGGACAAACGTACATGCGATATATCAATACCAATGTGTCTCTTCTCATACATATGCGATAGTTGCTTAGCCTATGTAATATGCCAATGGCCCGCACACCTTTTCCTGTGATATATTCGATATGAGGTTGCTATTTAAGCGATGTGTGATAAAATACTCCAAGGTATTTACCAGATTCCACCTGTGGTATATTTTCATGATGGTAAGACAGAGAGGTGTTCACAGACTGTTGCAGCGGGAAAACAAGGAGAGCGCATTTACTCGAATTAAGTAGAAAGCAGTTGCCATCAAGCCAGCTCTCCAATATACTAGGGTAAGTTTGCAGCCGTTCATATAAGGTCTGAATGTTATCTGCCATTGCAAAAAAAAAAATGCGATATCGTTTGCAAAAACACAGGTTGTTATATCCTGCTTACGTGGAATGGTGCTCATTACCTACGGTACTTCCCTCGTTTGGGTATGAGTAGATGATGAAAACCCATCTTTAAGACAATAAAATTTTCTGTCTGCAAGAAAATTGTGAACTCACGCTACTATGTATGATGGAAAATCAAGGTAATCTAATCAATCTATCCAAATACAGTGCTCCACATTATTATATGCTTTGGCGATGCCTAAGGTAACTAAAGCTGCATATTTTTTTATGTAGCCGAGCTAACTGAAGCCTACTTTCTAAATCAACGTGGGCATCCCAAATTGGAACTTCCTGACTATCTACTGAAAAGCAAAGGCCTATCCCTATTGTAGGCTCTCCGCATTATCTCGGCTTCCAAAATGACTTTCTCTCCCATGATTCCTTCTGCTCGAAATCAGGCTCCGTGCCCTACTCCAGCTTCTATTTGATATACTGAACAGGCTTTAGTGCCTTGCTCTGTTCGTGTAAATTTTTCTCTGCTTGGCCGTGGTTTTCTGTGTCGTCCGCAGTTTCAGGTTCAAGTTGAACTGTTTTCGTAGGTATCAACATAACTTTTTAATGAGAGAAATGCCATTTCACAACCACTGGTTGACAGAGTCAACTTAATCAAAATAATAGGTTAAGTGACTTCATTTTAACATTTGGTCTGTGGCGTGGTTCAGACGAGCATTGTGTTTTTTTCAAAGGCAGCACTTTCTTGTTCAACAAGAACTGCAAGTCCTAAGCTATTAGGTTTGGACCTTAAATGGTGTAATTCTGAATCGTTCATAGAGAATGAGCTGACATACTTACATCTCCAAAGTTAGTTACGTTATCAATGTATCCAAGACTTCTTTTAATGGTAAGCACTTGGCTTGCGGAAGAATACGAAAAGTCACACAGCTTTCCCTCAGCCTGTCAGTATAGCAGATGTCGGTGTGCTATTCCTGGTCAAGAAACGAGACCTTCGTCGAACGCGGAACTGAGAAAATAAACTACGAGCTTATAGCAACTGCGCGCACGTAGATCTCTGCGCCCGAAGGCGTTTTTCTGCAGATGAAACAATTGTGCTGGTGTCATCGGTGGAAGTTGAAATGACAGGTCCACTTATTGTTCGCGCTGAAAAGAGAGCAATATGCTATTCTGGGAGAAATAGAATTCTTCGTCGCTTGTACACACGCCCTTGTTGAAGTGCACAAGGAAGCCTTCATATACAAAGCAACAGTAGCACAAGTACGTCTAGACAGTGTGAAAAGACATATCTTGAGCAACAAATTGGTCTCAGAGCTTTTGTTCTAACTTTCGAGAGACCTTCCCCATTTATAGCGCAGTGCTGTTGCGAAAGCACTTTAAAACTGAAATCTTTCAAGATGTCACTAAACGCAAGTAGGCTTAGCAGTTCTTCCGTTGCATATGCAGATAAACTTAAATGACGTCTTTCAAGCGTACCTTTAGAGGCAATCTTGCTGTTAACATCTGTGTTGTGCAAACATCACCCATTCCATAAAAAGCGGCTAAAAGCGTTAAACAGTGCATATGCAATGTTCTAAATTTTTCAGGAACGTGAAGCTCTAAAGAACTCTCTCTGTTGGCTTGTTGGATGTTTGATTAATGATATATCTTGTACTGGCTCTCAAAGACACCATTTATTAGTTATCTTTTATTGCACATATCTTGCCGACGCGCAATATTGTATTGTGTAAATTTCCCCCTCAAATCATTCACGTACGCTACCAAGAAAACACCTGGCAGCAGCAGCTGTGCCTAGTGTACACTATAACAATTAGGAAGCAATGGCCCGGTGATAAGTGAATTCAGCAATGCCTACCGCAATAACGAAGTGTTTAGTTAGGTTCATTGCCTATCCAAACAACAATGAAATAATATTCCAACACGAATGACGAAAACCTACTCTTCATGAAGTCAAGGAAGGTAAAGCAATTATAGTACTCTATTAATTGTAGCTATTTTGATATACGTATAGAGAAATTCAAGTGAATGAAAAGACAACTTGCCGCCCTCAGGGACAAACCTTCAAACTTCGGACAAATCATCTCGTATATTACCGGTCCATATGCGTTCGCCGTCGTCCTCTTGTGCCATGCATTTATCCGCATGCTCACAGGCCAGGCTCAGTCATTGCAGCTGCTAGCCATGACTGACTCCGTATAACAATTATTAGCGGATGCATGACGTAACATATCATCTCCATACGAGTGTACAACTGAGCGTGGCATGTGGTCTTACAAAGACAAAAATTACCTTTAAGCTCTCGCATCTTACTTGAAGGCGTGATATTGTTGCGCTTGTTTATTCGAATCATTCGGGTTTCACTTTAAAAGACTGATAGCAACGCCCGGCGACGACCACGCTGCAGTGTTTGAGAAGCTTCACGACTGTTGATGATTGTTTTGTTAACACTGTGCGCAAGACGTGGAATAATCAAGTTTTCTGAGACCTTACACCAGCACCAGCGTCAATGCTGTAAGATTCAGTGGCTCCTACGTAAAATACGACGCATTATTCTGATAATTGTAGTCCGAACACCGGTGCCCTGATCACCGCCCTCAGTGTGTCGCGTTAATTGCTTCTGTCTTGCCTTTTCATTTTTCCGGGCACAGGTTCACCCGAGGGAAAGTTAAGTCTTGGATGAACTAAACAGTGCCTTTTTCTACGTCACATCCCTGTGACATTACTTCTAACAGAAGGCTCGTTCATGAGCTGCCTGCTGTTTAAAAGACCACGTGCTACTTGACACTAGTCAGCTAAAAACATAGTTCTGTACCCGCCATCATGCCTACGAGTGGCGCAGAATAGCACTCATGGGTTGGCATGCACATAAATGCTTGACAATGTTGACGAGGAGAGGACCGTTGCCGTATCTCGATTGGGAAGAGCATCGTGAGCCCTGCTGGAACGTTGCAGCTTTAGTTCCTGTTGGTGGCACGTCGTCTATTCATCTACTTGTTTTTTTAACATATTTTACTTCAAATCATTATCATAACTGCTAAACATTTATAACAGTAGAATTCAAATCTTCTATGGTGCCCTTGGCTTCGTTATCTGTTGGTTACTTCTTTTTTAAAATCTCTAAGATAATTACTATAGCACCCCTGAAACTGCACAATATATATCTCCTATATGTATATATACCGGGTGTTCAAAATTAAGCTTTATGATTTTTTTAAAATTAGGCGCTCGAAGGCACGTGAGAACCACTTGTGCAAATAAGTTAAGCGGCCAGGGGGACAGAAAGTTAGATGATAATTATCGCTGTCAGCAGCCCAATTAACTAAAATTTAATAATTAACTTTTTACTGGCTGCGGTAAGTTGGCATGTTTATATTGAAAAAATGTAGGCAGTGGTGTTTGTACACAGTTTCAGTTGGAAGATTTTTTCTAGCACGCCTGTGTTCCGAGATATCCGGCTCCAAAGTTTAATTGTCTTTCGCACGATTACGCATGCAAGAGGGTGGGGGTCCGCGCAAAGCTCCTCCCTAAAGTGACGCATCTGTTGCGTGTGGTGTTTAGTGTGTGAAGAGGGTGGAAGCGTAGGCATAGGTGATAGCAATTACCCTTGCCCTCTTCGGCCGTCGAAATCAAAAATCGAAGAACGCTTGCAACCAGTGTCGTAACACGCAACTGCAGAGCCTCTAACGATAGTGGCAGATACCATGCCGAGATAATGGTGCGAGCGGAGAATCTGGATGCCAGTGCGCGTGCGTAATAATCACTAGAGAAGCATGCGTGGTCGTTGCCTGGGCTACGCGAATAGCGTGACTGCTGATGTCCGAGTACTGTAACTTTTATTGAAACAAGAGCAACAACTCCACCAATAATAACTGAAACAGTTTTATCCTTGCTAACGCATATTTCCTGCTGCTACATAAGCATATTTCGGTCATGCACAAATCTCATCGAAACTCTTCACCTCTCAAGACGTCAATGCCCCAAAAAGTGTTCAAAATGCCTGCCTTCGGCAGCAACGCAAAGCATGAACCGCTGTCGCGTCGACTCGATGACTCGGCGCAGTACTTCTGCAGGAATACTCGCACAGGCAGATGTTATCCTGTCCTTCATGTCATTAACATCGCTGGGCTCTGTTACGTAAACTCGATCTTTAACGTAGCCCCAAAGGAAAAAGTCGAGCGGAGAAAGGTCAGGTGATCTTGGTGGCCAAAACATCGCTCCTGCGCGCCCAATCCACTGTTGTGGAAAACGTCTGTCCAACCAGTTCTTCGCCCTGGTAGAAAAATGTGGTGGTGCTCCATCGTGCTGAAACCATACTTGGCGCAGGTCATTCAGGGAAAGACTGCAGACAAGATCATCAATGACAACACCTAATATTTCTTCTGTGTACATCTTTCCGTTCAAGTTGTCCTCAAAAAAGTGAGGTCCGATGATCCTGTCCCCGAGTATGCCGCACCACACATTCACACTCCAGCGAACTTGATGCTTGTGCTGCCTCAGCCAGTGTGGGTTTTCTTGTGCCCAATAATGGGCGTTGTGAAGATTAACACTTCCATTTCGGCAAAACCGAGCTTCATCAGTCCAAATTATTCTGTGCAAAAAGTCATTTTCTTGATCAGTTTTGATGAGGCCCCAATTGCAGAAGTCAACTCGCCTTTCAAAGTCCGCCTCATTTAGGTCCTGATGAAGGTAAACGTGATATGGATGGAACTTGTGCTTTCTTAAAACATTTGTGACTGTTCCGATGCTGCGACCGCACTGATCGGCAATCTGTCGGATGCTGAGCTCTGGCATCGAGGTTACGCACGCGACAACGTCGATTTCAAAGTCTTCATCGACGATTGCCTTCCTGGTCCGTCTCGGAAGGTGGACAGAGCCTGTTGTGCAGAAGCGTCGAAACAGGTTTGTGAAAGTGGGCCTTGTTGGAAGGGGACGGTGTGGGTGGCGAGACGCGTAAAGCTCCATTGCTAACGAAGCGTTGCCATTCATTTCAGCCATTGCAAGCACCACGTCTACTTTTACTTTGGTAGAATACCTCACGCCAGAAGCAGCCATATTAGCTCGAAAGGACTCCACGTGGATTTCCTTGGTAGACCTTCAATGCAGAGACGCTGTGCTCTAACCGGAGGCACCCTAGTGCAGGACGGTCCTGCTAACGCGTTCACAAGAAGATGTCTCAGTGTGATCTAAAGTCACGAAAAAACGTCGCGAAAAATGGTCTCCTGTTATCGCGTTCATCAGGATCATGCGTAAGGCTCATGGCGCACCGCGCTGTCACATTTTGATTTCGCCGGCCGAAGAGGGCAAGGGTAATTGCTATCACCTATGCCTACGCTTCCACCCTCTTCACACACTAAACACCACACGCAACAGATGCGTCACTTTAGGGAGGAGCTTTGCGCGGACCCTCACCCTCTTGCATGCGTAATCGTGCGAAAGACAATTAAACTTTGGAGCCGGATATCTCGGAACACAGGCGTGCTAGAAAAAATCTTCCAACTGAAACTGTGTACAAACACCACTGCCTACATTTTTTCAATATAAACATGCCAACTTACCGCAGCCAGTAAAAAGTTAATTATTTAATTTTAGTTAATTGGGCTGCTGACAGCGATAATTATCATCTAACTTTCTGTCCCCCTGGCCGCTTAACTTATTTGCACAAGTGGTTCTCACGTGCCTTCGAGCGCCTAATTTTAAAAAAATCATAAAGCTTAATTTTGAACACCCGGTATATCTGTTATGTATAACTACTTATATATATATATATACATATATATATATATATATATATATATATATATATATATATATATAATATATATATATATATATATATATTTATATATATATATATATATATATATATATATATTCTCAGGTTTCATTATCTGCCTTACATGTTTCACTCATGCAACGAGGTACGATTCACCCATTCTCTCTCAGATAACCTTAAATAAATTCATTTATACCTGGTACCTTTAGGACTGTGTTTATTGTTACAAGTCTTGCGACACGTACTGGCCGGATCTTATTACTTAATACATCTGTACTTTCAAGAGGCACTAATGACACATAGTTCAACTATGAACTGCTGTATATAACCACCAAAACCTTATATTTTGTTCGCGCGCAAGCTTACCCTGTATAAAAGACTCAAGTGTTCTTCACGAAATTAATCTCTGAAGTACTTATCTTAAACTATTATTTGCGACAAAATTATTTGGTGGCGATCCCTCTTCGTTGACCTCGTAGTAATTAATTAACGCCTCTTGTCAAAACACGTTCGCAGAATACTTATACCGAGTAGGGCTGAACCTTTGCTTCCGAGTGTTCTGTCGTTGGGAGCTCACTCGTTGACACATTGTCACGCGCATGCGTGCCTTGCTGCGAAAATATTTTATTTACTTTATGACAAGTCTTTTCATCATTTTGGACACCATTGTTTTTTTCTGACCAATGGTTTATAAGCTGTGCATTTAAATTTTTTATAAGCATCGGCATTTGCGCTATTGATACGCAGTTATCTACTATAGTAGGCGTGAACCACGTATGGCAGTAAGCAAACGAGCGAAATAATATGAAGCAGCTTTTAGGTGTTAGCGCTGGATTGCTTTTCTAGTATACCCATAAGTACTTAAATAGCAGGGAAAAAAACACCAGGCCTGCGTGGAAGCGCAGCACAGTCACAGCAAATGCTGAAAGATTGGCCTTTCAGAGGCTTTTCGAAACACTTTTTGGTAACTGCTACAAGCACACTGCTCGGTACCTACTACGCCATGAATAATCATTGTGTAGTAGGACAGCATTCACTATGCTATCCTTCTTAATTCTTTGGAGAAGCATGATAGCCGCTGCACACGTGTTACGAGTCTTGTTCAATTTTTATGCTGTGGATAACGACGATGAACAATTATGCCCGAGGTGGGTATGTGCCACAGCTTATAATTCGCAACTCAAATGACCTTGAGAGGGCACTGCGGAGTTGCAGCATGGCGGATTCACAGAGGTCACCGCGTCCGCTGTCGCTAACATAAATATGGAGTTTTCTGTAGGCAGAGTGCAGTTGGCGCAGTTTTGTAGGGAGGGGGGGGGGCTGTTGACGCTGAGAATCTTATTTTAGTCGGCCCCAGGGGTCCTGCAAGCGCGAGCGGCGTTCTTCAAGTGGTCGCGTTGTGTGTGTAATGCACATGGCGCACCGCGTCTCTGCGAAATTCCTTTACATACTTTGGGCACCGCAGCGACATGTAATCACTGGATACAATGGTCATTTAATAGTTTCGAGATAACAACTTAACACTGGGGCCTCAACTGGAAAGAAGAAGTCAGCTTGGCCGTTCGTTTTTTTCTTCATGGGTGGCACCATCCTACCGTACTCTTACCGTATAACACTGGCGCTTGGACTGTTTGGACCAGCTTCTCTATGCAGTACGCAGCTTCCCTATATTGCCGCTAGGTGCCGCATGATTGCTAGAGTCGCGAATAGGTGAACAAGAATAAGTTTTCTCGCGGGTTGAAGCATCGGACTACCCACTCGTTACGCAACTCGCATTGTCTGACGCCTGGCTGTTCCTTTTATGTTTTAAAATAATTCATTACATAAACGCTATAATAAAGGAAACACACTCAAGGTGTAAAGCTTTGGGAATAGGCATCAATAACTTCAAATCTACTGTTGCCAACATTTCTAGAAAACATTAATAATTCTTCTTTACTAATGTATCAGGAATGGTACCTTGTAGACAGTTGATGGGTATAGGTAGCTTAGTATCACAATAACGAATACCTAAAGTGGCATACACCTATTAATAAAGTGTGTTCTAGGGCTTCACAGAAGTCGTATTTTATACAAAAAGCTGCACGGAGAAAGTATGGACTTAAAGCTTCTTGATTTGAAAACTTTTAGAAGGCCGATAATAGAATATGCCAGTATTGTCTGTAGTCACCACCAAAATGGGCTGGTAAGTTAACTTGAGTGCGTACAATGGTTTGCGGCTCGCTTTAAATACTCAAGATTTAAGCAAAAACACTCAGTCACAGAAATGTTAAAAGTTTGTGATCTGGAGGCACCGCACAAGCAAAGACGTAAAAATAGATTGAAGTTTCTTTTGTCAATTAGCAGACAGTGAGTTTAAAATAACAGAAACGGCTTGAGTTTAAAATAACAGATCAACCTGAGTACGTCCACTGCAGGACGAAGGCATCTCCCAAGTTCCGCCACTCAACTTGGTCCTGTGCCTTATTCGGGCAAACTTCGTAATCTCATTTGCCCACCTAATGACAAGCTTTGGCCGCAAATAACACACACACAAAGTAAATGAACACTCAACGAGAAGCACAAGGGGCTTGTGCTTGTCGTTGAGTGTTCCTTTACATTGTGTGGGTGTTATTTGCGGCCAAGGCATATCATTAAGCAACTACCAACTAGGCCAACAATCAGTATTGCCCACATAACTTTCTGTCTCCTACTAACCCGCTTGCCTTCGCTGGGGACCCATTCAGCTATCCTTAATGACCAGCGGTTATCCTGCCTACCCGCTACCTCCCCGGCCCTTGTCCATTTCTTCTTCTTGATTTCAACTATGATATCCATAAAACCGATATGTTCGCTGGTGCAATCTGCTCTGTGCTTGTATCTTAAGGTTAAACCTATCATATTCGTTTTCATCGCTCACTGCGTCTTCCGAAATTTAGGTTGAACCATATTTGTAAGCCTCCAGGATTCTGCTCTGTAGGTAGGTACTGGCAAGATGCAGCTGTTATATACCTTCCTCTCGAGGGACAGTGGCAATCTACCCGTCAAGATTTGAGAGTGCTTGCCAAATGTGATCTCCCTTCTTTTTCATTCCACTAGTTACTTCGATTTCGTGGTTCAGCTCCGCGGTTATTACTTGTCCTGAGTAGACGTAGTCTTTCATAACTGTGTCATCATTGTGTCATTCGTGTCTTTTATTTACTGAATTTTTCTTTTTAGTAGTGGTTATGGGCACGGGTGGCCTCCGCGGTGGACTACTATGGCACCGAACGTGACCCATGTTCTGACTTCACAAAAACTGTCGCTTTAGAAGGCACTTGTCGCATGAAAGCCGGCGTGCATTCAGTAGATTCCATAAATATTAAGGTTCGAACAACCATCAAACCAAATATTCTAAGCGGAGGTTACAAGGATCCTGCCACACTTTTTGACACACACACACACACGCGCACATACACACACACACATATATATATATATATATATATATACATATATATATATATATATATAGAGAGAGAGAGAGAGAGAGAGAGAGTACGAGACACGTTGGTTTTGCACGGTATATTCTGACTAACGTTTCGGCTGGTGGACCAGCCTTTGTCAAAGTGCACCAGCCGAAACGTCAGTCAGAATATACCGCGCAAAACCAACGTGCGTCGTGCCAGCGTTACTTCCTTGCAGCAACTATATATATATATATATATATATATATATATATATATATTTATATAACGATCTAACACACAACAATAAGGCGAATTAAAGTATGGGGGAAGTTATTAGAGTGAATTTTGTTGTAAGTGTAAAGAAAAAAGTGGATGCAAAGATAAGTTGCCGTAGGCAGAAATAGAATCTGCGAGCTTTGAATAACGCGTTCGATGCTCTACCACTGAGCTACCAGAGGACTATCCCCCCAGTCAAGTTATTTCGTATATATGTGAATTTAAACTCTTTATGAGCCTGTTTGGCGTCACTTAGCACATGAACTTATTATGAGCTGGCTGCTGGCCAACAGTCCCTCGTATACAAGGATGCCAGTACGAGACCCTCGTTAATATATTAGGGAAAAAATTGTGTACTGAATAATAATATAATATCACAATATTATATTATTACAATAATATAATATCTAAGAAAAAATAATGCCAAGGAAAGTATAGGGGAAGTTATGAGACCGAATTGTAATGCAAATGTGAACAAAGAAAAGTGGTTGAAAAGATGACTTGCCGTGGGCAGGAACCGAACCTGCGACGTTCGAACACCGCAGGTGCAGTTCCTGCGGTGTTAACGGTAGCAGTACTTCACGGGGAATGAAGTCTTTCTTTAAACAAAATTCGATGAACCTTCCATGGCATACCGAACAAGTAGTTTGGTCAATGTAGGGGTATATACAATAAAAAAAGTACTAAGCAGCAAAAATGGCGGCCATTGTCAACGAGAACCTCAATATGTCTTCTCCCTCTTCTTCTCTCACTTCATGATTGTGATATTTGAGAACTCGCAACATTAATAATGTCGGTCCCATAATCAGGGAGGCAGTGAAGTACCAGAATTGCATAACACCTTCAGTTATTATTCAGACTTTGAAGATCACCATTCCAGTAATGCGTTCTGTGCAGACACCGAAGTGATGTGCTTGGCGATAAGTCAAAACTGTCGAATTCATGGCTTCAGCTTGGCGGCAGTGGAAGTTAACCTGTTGGCATATTCAGTTGATAGTGTGGTGTGTTGTACGAATAAAGATAGTGTAAAGGAAAAGATAAGTGTCGTCAAATAATTTTGTAACGTCACAGGGAGTGTGTGAAATAGGGGAAATCTCTTGGGCTTTTGCATGGTAGGTGTTCCTCAAAGCCGGACAATTTTGCGCATGTGTACAGGAAAGAAGCACCGACAACATTCCTTGCTGTAGCGCTAGAATTCTATGAAGGTAGCGAGAGTATTGGTCGTGTCCAACAAAAGCGTTGATGTGACGATGTAGTTAACAGACAAGCGGCAAGGCACGAATTTGTCTAGTTTTGCAAGGGAAACTGTGGGAAATATGTTTTTGATCACTGAACTGGGGTATGTTGTGCAGGTGCTACATTCTTCAAGAGTCAACGTGCGAAGGCTGCACAGAGTGTTCGTAGATTTCATACGGGGCTCGTAATGGCGCTCTTAAAGGCAAAGGTGCAACCAAACCAATTCGTTGAGGCGTGTGAAGGATGGTAGTCTGGATTTGGCGCAACTCTTTGTGCGACAATTAGTTTTGCTCTCTGAAAATAGATCATCGACGTGGTGTCAGAGATTTATTTTTGCTTAAATTATACTAACTCAGGTTAGGCACTGCCTTACCAGAACTTCGTATCACAACGTATAGCAGGCCCATGACGTTGTGTGGCTATGTCAAGGAAGAGGTAGATGGTGTATGTTTTTCATTAGTTCATTCTTGGGGGGTTATCTATCAAGTGTGAGAAGAAAAGAATTGAGTGTTTATAAAAAGTGGCTAACAATTTCGAGTACTAGGTACTCTATTATGGGAGAACGTAAAACAGTCCCTTGGGCCTCACACGTGATGAGGCCGTGTTGACAAGTATTACGTGTGCGTACACAATGATAGGTCCACGCGACACGTTGGCGTACAAAGACGTATGTGATATGGTTTTGCCAGTACCACTGTGCAGAGTCAAATACGGTTGAATACCAGGACAAGATGCTCTGAAGTGGGTTGAAAACATCCAGGTACTGACAGGTGTTAACACATTTTTCGGGGGGTTACGAGCAGGAACACTACCATGAAAACATTCACGAGAGATTGGGGCTGTTTTACATTGTGGAGTTCACACTGCTTGATATCTACGAAGCCAAAACCAATAGACTAAGTTTTTTGCACTAACGGCACGTCGTACATTTTCGCGACATTTTGCAGAGGACCATAATGAAAGACCATCCACTAGATGTACACAAGATAACGTATCTCGCCGTAAAAAAAACGAAGACGGGGTCCCGTTTGATGCAGTGATGTTGACTGTTCTCCTCTGTATAAGGCGTGCACGAATGACCGTATACCACTTCAATCCGGATGCGAAGCCAGCAGTAATTTATTTTACCCGATGCATGTCTTCAGTCATTGAGTGTAGCAAAACACAGGAGGAGCTACCAGAATGGTTGCCAAGGTTGGAACCTCTGATAACCCTTAATTACGTTCATGTCAACAGCACCTGACGAAATCAGACTGTTGACATGTTTGTTCATGGTTTCGGGAGTCTATATACTTGTTTTTGAGTGTGCATTAAATTAAAAAATGAAGAGCACCCTTGTTAACACAGCATATTGAGGGGTAAGACATCGCTTGTTCGAATTTGTGGTATCGTGTCTTGAAATCGTTTTCTGAACTAGTTTTCTTCGTGCCTTTTACACACAAACACACACACACACACACACACACACATATATATATATATATATATATATATATATATATGTGTGTGTGTGTGTGTGTGTGTGTGTGTGTGTGTGTGTGTGTGTGTGTGTGTGTGTGTGTGTGTGTGTGTCTGTGTGACGTAAGAAGGTAGCGACGGTTGGTAGAAGCAGATGAGGAAGAAGTGCTTTTAGAAAAAACGTGGCGTATGAGCCAGGCCACGTCGCCCATTCATCGTAGCGTCACACGAGTCGACAGGATGAAGACCTGGCGGCCACTTCATCAACCAGCCACCATCTCCGAACGTCTCAGCAAGACGCAGTGACCGAACGTGGACCACGAAAGTACAACCCAACACTACACCAAGACCAGCATTATGAAAGCACCATCAGACGACCTTCCCATCCCCAAGTACACCGGAGCAGCGGACGATGGCCCTGTACAGGACTGGTTCGACCTGTTCGAGCACCACGCAACCGCTGCATCTTGGTCGGAACGGGAAATGGTTACGAACTTCAGCGACTACGTCACCGGTGAGGCATTTAAATTTTACCTCACCCACATATTCGACAACGATGAGTCTTGGCAAAAGATAAAACAAGAAATGATCGTTTGGTTTAAAAAATACGATAACGACTACGACGAAGGCTTGCTTGTAACCCACCATCCACAGACAACTGCACTCAGTCGTCAATTTTACAGGCAGTCTTCAACCATTCGAACGCACAACAAGATTCTCACTCTGACAAAAGATGAAGTGGCACACGAGTTCAGTGGCAGACGACAACGCGTATTTTGGGAAAAACAAAGCCATCGAGCACGCCTCCCTTCTGCACGAAAGTCGGCATTTGCGAAGTCATCGCTTCAGCATATCACCCGAGACGTTGCCCAACCACCTGATGGCGTTCACTCATCGTCAGGCATACATGGTCCACCACCTGGTTTTCTACGACTCAGCTCTTCAAAGGCTCCTAACGGTCACTATTCGTGTCATAAGGACGCCTTGTTCATGGTAGACCAGCTGACACATGGGGAAAATACCAAACAACGCCAAGATGACTCAAAGAGTGAAAATCAGTCTTCACGCATTGGAGCAGCTTACTCCCCATCTCGCAGACTTGGCCCGCCTCCTGGTTTTTCATCGCTTGGCTCTTTCGTGACTCACAATGTCCATCTCACATCTAGCACGCTCACAATGGTCGAGATAGAGCTGCGGAACTCGGACGATGCTACGCCAAGCCCTGGACTTACCACCCAGATTCATGCGCCAGAACAGCACGCTTCGTTAGTTGCACAGAAAGAGGGCCATTCACAACTCAAACCTTACCGAACTACCCCTTTTGCGGTGTTGCCGTCCAGTGCGCAGCCACCAGAAACTCCAAACACAGAAGGCTCAGACGCATCGAAAGTCGCATGCTACCAGGCGCAAGAACCACTCATAGTGAGCCACGAAGAAGAAGCCCCTGATGAACTATCTGTCAACTCTGAATGTTTTTTGTCGCAAGAGTTCGTTTCCACGGCACCACAGACTTGCCAAAATTTGCATTTTCAACCTGGTGACGTCACATGCGGTTCCCTCATGCAGTGGTCGCCAATCCAAGAATCGAACCTATTCAGAAGTACATGATACATCAAACCTCGTACACAGTTGTCTTTTGGATGCGCCCTTCATGAAACCCGTCACCAAAGCCTCTGAAGAGCAGGCTAGCAATAATGACGCACCACCAACCATGCCCGATGAGCAAGAAACCTGTTCACCATGCATCAGCTGTCTACAGGACGCTTCAAACCTGAAAGTAAATGAATGTCCCATTCCGGAAGGCTTGCCACTACAGCCATCTCCTGAGCAGCATCAGCAAAGCAAGCATAGCCAAGCGCGCAACCTCATGCGACAACAAAATAGACTGCAACGAAGGCATCGACGAACCCGAAATTCAACGGAAGCATACTCACCAATTGAAGAACAGCGGAAAACAGGAATTCTAACCCAAAAAGTATTCGAAGACGTCAAATTTTTTCGCACAGAGGAAAGTCGCCAGAGACGCTCCCTGCGCCTGCAGTTACAAAGACCGCAGCACCACGCAAAACGCCAAGAAAGATGCGGAAGCACTTCTTGCATACTGCCAGCCCACAGGCATCACGCCGTCACAATCCGTCCACGAGCACGCATTTTAGAAGCAAAGCGTCTGTCGCAGCCACGACTCAACTTCCAACGCATGAGACATCCGACCTTCCAACGCTACAAGGACTCCTAACCTCTTTCGTTCCTCAATACTAACCAGGTTGTGCCATCATCATTTTTTAACGCTGAAGGCATGGTTATGCTCTCCAGAACGCAACAGCCAACCTCGCCCACCAGAGGTCTCCTAGATATCACCGGACTGCCTTTCCTGTGAACACTTTGTGCAAGTGCATGGAACCACCGTGTGGCATGGAACTACTGCATTTTCTGGCATTATTTTTTTATTATAAGACTCCATTTGTTCATGCTCTCTAGATTGTAGCTCGCGCATTCTTTCGGGGGGAGAGGGAATCATGTGACGTAAGAAGGTAGCGACGGTTCGTAGAAGAAGATGAGTAAGAAGTGCTTTTAGAAAAAACATGGCGTATGAGCCCATTCATCGTAGCGTCATATATATATATATATATATATATATATATATATATATATATATATATATATATATATATATATATATATATATATATATATAATATATATATATATATATGTATATGTGTGTGTGTGTGTGTGTGTGTGTATTGTAATGAAGACAAAAAGCCGTTGTTTCTGTGTTTCTATCCTCTGGCGCAGTCGTTGAAAACACTGCCTTAAACCGGACACCACGGTGCTTGTGCATCCTCGGCGTTCCGGAGCTGCGACACTAGAAAAGGCGTCCGTCCTTTCAAGAATGTGGAACCTGTCTACCCAGCACCGCACCGACCCCAGTTTTAGAATGGCTTCAAAGCCTCCTCATCACGTCAAACCAAGCCGACGTTTCAAACAATGTCCAAGGATGACGTTAAGGCCCCCTTGCTGGCTGAACTTTTGTTCGTCGGCGCCGCGACGCCAGTTCATGACATTGCATCTACCGGGCACCTCTCGTCTGCACCTTTCGTCGGGGAACATGGCTGACTCTCCCATCAGCGTCAATTTCATGAACTGGTGGCGATCATCCAACCAGCCTCCAACGGACGCCGTCCCCTCACCCTTGGCTATGGGTTACGCTGGTGTGAGTACGAGGTCGCTCTACCATCCGCAGATGCGAGTCTTGAGGTACGAGAGACGAGACGGCGGTGATGAGCCCGTGCCGAGATCAGCGCTTTTATTTGGGACGCGGGCGTAGGCGGAGTCGCCGCTGCAGCGTCCAACCAGGCCAGGAGCTAGGCTGTTCTTATATCTCGTGGTTCGCGCTTCACGAGGCACGCGGTTTTCTTCTTCTTTAGTGCGGCAGCCGGCCAAGATTGGCGTGACGCTACATAGGCTCCACCCCTAGCACTTTGCACTATTTCAAACTTATACAAAATAAAAATCAAGAGAAATCGAATCTATGTAGCATGAGCGGCAGTCTGAGGTTTGTCCGTGAGGAAGTCCCAGTTGTCATCGTGAAAAAACTGGGAGATCCCACGTTTAGCGGGAATCAATGATATGCGAAGAAGGAATGAGAAATGTTATGCCACTTTGAAATCAACACAATGTTACAAAGTGGAGGTAAATGATGCCATACATGGCTTCTGTGTCATGAATATCATGTTTCAATGTGTCGCTTACCTTCGTCATCCATTCACGTCACGTGATACCAAATTTAGTATATGTGGAGCTAGCGAAACAGCCAAAGGCACGCTATGAACGTGGTATGTTGTCAATCTCTCACACGACACGCGCCATATATTTGCACCAGTCATATATTTCGTCATCCATAGACGTCACGTAATGCCAAATTCGGTATATGTGGAGCTAGCGAAACGGCCACGAGAGCATCATGAACGGCTCAATATACTCCCATGTAGCGTTGAAGCGCGCACACGCTGGGCACAGTGACGCTACGTTATCAAAACGCAAGCACTCAATAGTCTCGCGCGAGGCGCGAACAGCGTCTGTTGGCGCGGGCCGACGGCAACCGGCACAAATTGCGACATGTTGCATTTTGCGCCAATGCGTTACCCAGACAACACTGCGTCTCCCTCTTTTCGTGATGAAGGCACGCCGGACGCTCTAAAACGCGCATGCCTCAAAGCTACGCAGCTTGGCGTGTGCGCCTGCGAGTATATGACAGGACCGGCGCCTGCCGTGGCAACGCCGGCGCGACGCGACGAAATGAACGCCGGTGAGCACGCGCACCGCGTCACGTCAAAATGTATTGGAGTCTTGACTGTCATGTAGTCATGTTCTCACATGCCACGCATATCATGATTATCGTATTTACCCAAGTCACACAGCTCGTCTTCCATTGGCATCACGTAATACCGAATTCGGCATATGTCAAGCTAACTAAATGGCCCCGAGCGCATCATCAGTGTGGACTATAGTCATGTTGTTACATGACACGCATGTCGTGATTATCATGTTCGTATGTTGTATGTTTGTATGTGTCGTTCGTTCGCGTCACGTAATACGAGGTTTGGTACTTGTGAAACTATCGAAGTGGCCACGAGCGCATTATGAGAGTAGCATGCAGTCATGTTGTTACATGACACGCATATCATGTTTATCACGTTTGCACCAGTATCATACTTTCCCCATTCGTTCACGCCCCGTAATACGAAATTTGGTATAAGCGAAGCTATCGAAGCGGCCGCCGGCCCATCATGAGCGTGGCATGTAGTCATGTTGTCACATGACATTCATGACATGAGTTTCATGTTAGGGTCTATCAATTGTGTTCGCCATGCAATCATGCCACACCATACCAGTTTTGTAACATGTCATGTGAATGAAACTACCGCGTGTTGAGCGACCATGAAATGTAAATCGCGTGACTCATGACACACATGTCATGATTTTCTTGTTATGACTAGTCCATTATGTTAATTTTAAAGTCATGTTATGCCATAGCAAGTTTGGCTTTGATGCAAATATTGAAACGGCCAGGAGAGCTAAAACTCGTAGATTAGATAGATAGATAGATAGATAGATAGATAGATAGATAGATAGATAGATAGATAGATAGATAGATAGATAGATAGATAGATAGATAGATAGATAGATAGATAGATAGATAGATAGATAGATAGATAGATAGATAGATAGATAGATAGATAGATATCCTCCAAGCCGCCGAAGTTTGCTAAGAAGTGCTTCGCATTTAAAAACAAAAAAAGTTGGGTCTTTAGCAGTTCTGGTGAGCGGCACTGGGATACGCAGAGCAGGCTAGGGTGTCGAAGGGCGAAGACTGCTGAAATCAAAGGTGGTCGTCCGTATGGGCGGTTGACGCAAGTTACGTGCCTACGATGCAAGTGTGACTGTTAGCGATAACCAGAAGCCAAATGGTGCGTTGCGTGGCGTGTATGCTGATGGCATGGGGCCACAGGCCGACATTTGCTGCAACGTGGCGTAGCAATGTTCCCACGACGCCCACCGTAGTTAGTAGGCTGCACCTCAAATCGCGAGGTGGCGCTGGAAATGCGGCATTCATGTTGCTGGTGCTGCGCGCGACGTCGTTGCCACAATGGTGACTGCGCATGCGCGGAGCACTGATGCCAGCCTGTCTCCCACATTTCACGACGTGTCTGAGGGTGCCTTCGCCGTACTTCCGCCTTCTTGCGGTGAATGCCTGCACCCTGGGGTACCTTGGAAGGGTGGGTAAAAAAGCTGCCCGTGTGTTTTGCTCTCGCTACGATGACGACACTGTGTTTGAGTCTCAACTCGGTGACGTGTGAGGTCGCAGCCGGGTTTTGGAGCATTAGAAGCCTGGGCGCTTGTATTTCTGGGGCCTGGCAACTGGCGTGTCAAGGCCTCGTCCAGGAGGATGTCGCGAATTGCAGACCCTGCGGTAAGACTGGACTTTGAACCAGTGGTTGTGGTCCCTTGAAGGTTCCTTGACGACCAGCATGTGGGCAGGAGAGCATGCTGATCGATTGCTTGCGTGTCTGTTGGAGCATGCGCACGTGGTTCCAAGCCTGGCTGGCCTGGCCTGGCCGGAAGGTCGAAAGTCGGCAGTTGCCATCGACAGTCTTCGTGGTGCTGCCAAGGCCTGGCATGCCTACGAGATCGTCCGGCAGGGATCCTAGTCCGAGTGGTTAGCTGTTGACCAGCCTGTTTCGCCCACTTTCCGCTAACTGCGACTACCCGCCACCCCGCTAACTCACTGCCAACTGCGGACACCAGTTGTAAGACGCACAGCATAGACAGTAGAACTCAGGCCCCTACCACACTTCCCATCGTTGATGACACGGATTCGAACTATTCTGACACTGAAAATGACGGCAACTGAATATTCAACCGGCAGTGTCCATTTATTTGTTATCGCAATAAAATTATGGTTCCAGACGTATCAAGCAAAGGATTGTTTTGGTTTCGGCACCGGCGACAAGCTAAGTTCCATCATAGTTGAGAAACTAGCTCTAACCTATGCTAACCATAGTTAAAACACTCCATTGAACACGATCGCAGACTGCTGGTAAAAGGAGCTAGGATTGAACTCTACAACCTCCAAATCACATTAGTTGGCGAAATGAATTGATCTTTTCAGCAGTGCACAGTGGCACTTTAGAGACATACGTCAGGATTTATGCAGTGAGGAGCGGCGGAGCGAAAATATTTAGAAAAGCGCAACTGGTTGGAAAGTGTTGGTAATATAACCATTGGAACCATTGATTTTGCTATGACCAGCTACGGCAAACTATTCAGGCAGCCCCTTGCCTTCTCGCAGTGATGCACATTCGCAAAACAATTGTTTCTTTCAACCATGACTGAATAAAGAAAGACCACGCCTATCTTTACAACAATACGGCGTTTGAAGCTTTCTAGTCCTACAATGTCCTTTTTCTTGTGAATTGGAGATTAAAGTTATTTGAGAAAATTAATCGCTGATAGACGAAACGCTTGATAAATAGAAAAGCTAACCAATGCAGTGAAGTACAATATCGTTAGATAAGCGTTTTAAAGTTCAAGACCTGACAATCAATGACGTGTCCTGAATTTTTATCGTTCAAGGCCACACAAGGTGAGTATTTTTTTATCATAAAACACACGTGACCATTTTTTAACATATACAACTACTCTCCTAACTAGACTCTCTTCATGTGCACATCAATATTTTTAACAAGGTGTAAAAATTTTCGGTAAAACAGGCAGCTGGGTAGTTTCAAGGCTTTTGATTGCCCAAATGCGTTAAAGCTCGTGCAAGATGGATACATTCATGGGGTGGGATTGCTCATGGACGCAGATATGAACGTACTCTAAAAGACAGGCCATAGAAATGTTGAAATGGAACATACATGCATAACTTATAAATTTCAGCACCGAAGAAGCAGTACATAGTCATTTCACAATGTTCTGCAGTGTTCAGAAGATAACTGTCAACAAACTGCTGGCAGTGTGTTTTTCTAAAGAAAAACATCCCACAGTTGAGCATTGCTATCGATTGCCACCTACATGCTTTCCCTTTAAGCAAACAACATGATGTCTAAAAAAAGGTTGCTTCAGCACTAAAAATGATTGTTCGTCTCACAAGTCAAATCTATAGTTTACAAGATAACGGTTAAAGATTTAAGGGACAAAGAAAACGGAAAGTTAAATAACTTTCCAAATGTAGCGTCTTTATTGAAACTCTTTTACACAGCATATTTGAAACACAATATTTAAGCACTCTGTTGGAGGAAAGCAATAATGATTACCTTTAGGTAATGAGAAACAAACCACTCTTTTAGCCAATTTTTACTTTTTGTTTGCAGGCTACAAAATAAAAAATTTCCTACCTAGCTCCTAACATAGTTCACCTTCGCAATCACGACGCGAACCCTCAGATAAACCTTTTCATTCGCTACTCACGTTACTCTGAAGCTCATCCCGCACAGGCGCTACACCTTCATGCGAGTACGCAATGAAATATTTTTCAGGAACCTGACCGAGCAATGCACAGATGCTACGAAAATGTACGTGAGAAATGCACAACTTACAAAGTGTTGCCGTAACATCCTTGTCAAAATATTGTTATTAATAAATGGAGGCAAGCGCGATCCCTCTGATTTTGAAGAAACTCTGTTTAACGTAGCACATTTTTAGCTGATAACCCTAAAGTAACGCCTTAGAAATCGAATGAAGGAGTACATAAGCACTTGTGAAAACAATATTTTGGAATGTTAAAATACATACGCGTGAACGCTTTTGTACTAAATCTAACCTGTCTGCCTTCTCTTAGCATCAAGATAGCAAGTATCTTGACGCTTCATCTGCTCTTTCTCGTCTTGCAGATTCCTTTGTTTACAACATTTTGGGATTGCTTTGTTTTGACAAGAAGGGCGGCTGTCGCAGACTTTTGCCCTTACCCTCCAAAGGTCAAGCCTAGCACTTTTAAACACACATCTGGTTTTATTTTGAGTTCATGAAGTCTAGCTCATTGCTCGCTGTTTGACTGTTAGAGATCGAATTTACAGAGGGTAGCTTGGCATTTCGTCATTGAAAACTGCTTCCCAAGATATACCTCAATTCTTATGGAGGAATCTTTCAATGACATATGAAAGAGGCATTCTCGCTATGCAATAGACGTTTTCGATTCACTCATGTTTCGAGTGAACTGCCTACAGTGCTCTTAATGTAACTTTACTCTTCAGATTTACTGTAGGCACGAAACGCGCATGTTTCCAACAAACAACAACCTTCCGTAAAGAATGGCCGTTTCAGAGGTGCCTCCTCACCTTTCCTCATACTAATGAAAGCAAAGAAAAACACCACAAGCCCCAAGAAATCCGCCATAGCATTGTAAGTGTTCGCTATGTGTCCTTTGGGAATTTTACAAATATATTTAAGAGTGTTCTACTAAGTGAAACTTATTGCTTAGGTCTTCCCGTTCTTCCGAAACCGCGGCGTTCCTGGCCGACAGTGGCTTTTCTATGGAAAAAATTGGGACACCTGCGTGGTGTTTCTGTGAGCGGACTGATAAATGGCTTGTCCGGCCTCCTTGCTGAACCAGACGGTGCCGCTAACATTAGGAGAAATGCCGCCGCAGAGACAGCGGCTGGCACAGAAGCATTTGGTTGCTGAGACAAGATACATTCTAACGACAAAGCACGGAAGATTTTCCGCTTCCTAATGCAAATTTGATGCTACAGCGTTAAAAAGCTCGTTTCTCTTCAGAAATTACGACGTCGGTGTCGTTGGTAGAGAGCGAAAAACTACGAATCTGTGCGGCACCAAAGAATCGATAAGTTTGCTCTTAAAGTAAAGAAAGAAAGAATTCTGGGTCTGGGTGATGATCGATCTTGAATCATTTGCGTGGCAAGCAAGTGTTCTACCACCAATACGCACGCTTGCTTGGAAATACAGTGAAAGTAAATAGCATGCTTCACAAACACACGTGTCTTGTACACATGCTTCACAATACCATGTGTAATATCGCAATAATGATCCGTGGTACAAGCTTACATTGCGATCGGGTGCCAGAACATCCAATTATCATGAATTCATGGGTAAAAGCGGCCCACCCACTACAAAAAGCACACACGTTACTGCGTATTTTCGCTTGAGGCTACGTAGTGGGTGCATAGCAAGTCTTAAAAGATTTCACGCGCACAATGACCCGTGGTTTAAAGCACGCAAACCAGCATACAGAATACAGCCTTATGCGAAAGATTTACTGACACAACCGATTGTATACTCAGTACACACTGGAGACAGGATATCGCTATCACGTGCAACTCCTAAAGGCGGAGCTTAAGGATCCCCCAATTGTATAAATATGTAGAATACTTCTTGCAACTACCCTTTCCTGACCGGTAGAAAAGAAGAAAACGTTTCAAAATGGGCCACTTTTTTCAGTCATCGTATACAGCTTTTATATCAGAATAGAAGAATACCACTATTTCAATGCAATACCATTTCCTTATATTTCTGATTGCACAGACAGATACCACGTGCGCCGAATCAGAGGTGGCTATGCAATGAAGAGCCAGGCACAAGATGAGGAGAAGAAATAAAGTGTATTAAAGGAACATGCACCAGTAGGGCAACCTCTCATCGAAGCACACCATTCAGTGGAGATAGTCGTTATTGCACGTGCGACCATCTTCAGATAAGAAGCAGCTTTTTCTCAGGTCTTTGTTCGCCCCTCAGCCACTGTCCGCTTCCCTACAGCGCGTGCATCAGCTCTCGCCCTCTCCTCTCGTGAGTGCAAGGAGGTGCGTGGGAAAAGGTTGCAGAGCGCTCAGTGCCACCTACTAAAATAATTCAGGCCTGCTCAGGGAATGGCTTGTGATTCCTTTCAATTTTGACCATCTCCTCTTGCCCTGTAGACGTGCGAGTGCGCTTCTAGGATTTCTAAGTTTTTCGAAGCCTGTAGTGGAGTGCTGGTGTATTTTTTTTCTGTTTGCGACTGCTTGAAGATAACCAGTTTTTTGCAGTTGCGAACAGTAGCAATACCAGGATTTGTAACATCTGCACGTAGCGCCATATGTCGTTAATAAAAGCGGTGGCCTGCTGGAACTGAATGAGAAATAGGCAAACAAATATTAGCTGACAAAAAAAAAACTAGTTCTTAGAAACGACTCTCAGTTTCATACTGTAGAGATTTATTTGAACAGTCTGGCAAAGTTCGAGTGCCAAACTACAAACTTCGTAGCTTCTCAAAGGGATTATATTTAACGAGGGGGTCCCATGCGTGTCTGTGGGCCGCATAAAATTGTCCTTGGAAGCCACACGCTTCTTAATGCGATACTGCAATTTTACCAATATTTACCAGTGGGTCTCTGCTACGTATAACGCGGAGTCGTTTTGGATAAGTCGACTTTCTCAATAGATATCTCTTTTTTCACTAATTTCATATTTGACAGGCTGCCGCTCCTGCAGCCGAGAGGTGCCGCCACGTTCATATGCCCGCAATTCCTAAGAATACTTGGTGATGTGGTGCGGTTCGTTAACCGAATGTTGGCGTGGTTTACACTTGCAAGCTCTCGAAATGATGCAGTGCTGCAGGGTTAACTATCACCAATACTGACAAGGTCACAATGGTACGAGGGTTTTCATATTCAAAGGACGATACAAGTGGGAAACGAGAGCAAGCTGTTCATCGGGATGGTATCCAAATACGTTATTTCCGTGTTTTGAAGGTATGCGTGGCTATATTACTTGTTCGTGTTTCATGCTCCTTTTTTTGTGCATTTGTCTTACCTTGTGGTACTGTTTCTGTAGTATGAATTCATACCGACTGGCCCAGTTTTCGGTCCTTCTATATATTGCTTGCTTTTCAGTTTTACGAGCAGTACATCTAAAAGATTCAGTTGCTCTTGTAAAACCACGTCGTGTGTGCCCCGAGTTATTTGCGTAAGCCTTGACATTCAACACATTTAGCTTAGCGTCGCTCAACCCCATCCCCCTTGATAACGTAGCGTCCCGAGACATTGCTAGGCAGGGTTACCACTGAGGTTCAAGTGAAACTCGCAAAACAATGACAGAAATGTGCTGAAAGTCTCCATTTTTCTTCGAATTTTGCCATAAAAGTCACCACTCTACATATGTGTGGCATCAGTAGTAATAAACAAGCCAAATTTTGCAGAGACTTGAGGAGTACGGTACAAACCAATAACAATGAATTATATTGACGTTTTAGAAAGCCAGTCATATCACATGCTTCACCATAGTAGCCCTGAAAAAGGACATGCATGCATTAGCAGCATCCTTAAATGATAGTGCCTCATAACGTTGTGTAGGCTTGCATTGTAGCGAATACTGGATGAAGCAATCACTACAAGAGATTGGCGTGCGTAGACATACTGCAGGTTTAGAGAATTTCATGGGCTTGAATTCATGCACCTGATGATGAAATAACATAATTTAAAGAGAACGCAAATTAATTCTGAAGTATTGCGTAACTGTCGCAATGCCCGCACAACGCTTTATGGGTGGTTATGCCTACGATATATTCACCACACTGCGATTTCTGACGGCTGCCCAAAGAAAGTTGATTTGTTGGCCCACACAGAAACTCTCTTAATTACACATATAAGCTCAATATAAAAAAATTGGGGATACTACAGCACGGAAAAAGTCGACAAGATATTCACGACAGTTGAAGCTGTGGTCAGAATACGCAGCCTTACCGTGCCCTAGCCACTCCAGAAGCGAACCTTTAAATAAGCGTAATCCTCTAAAAGCACCTCAAAATGTAGTATAACCCTGCCACCTCGCGGCACGTGAAGCAGTCCACTGACCTATATTTTGATGTAAAATTGCTGGCGGACACATCAGTACGCCAGTACCCCAGGTGAACTAGGATATACCCACGAGAAACAAGACAGACATACTAAATCGTTCATTAGGTGCGCTTTGTACCGGTGCCGCGTCTAAAACTACGTAAAATAGAAACACTTTTGTTACCTATTTGTTGTAAAGACACTAAGTATCAAATGCATAACTCAGTCGACACCTAAGCCGAAAAGCGCCGAAACTACGCTATGCCAGATTTTAGGTCACTCCATGCCTCTCAAATTCGCCAAACTGGTGAAAAGGAGCCACAAGTGGCAACGCTGGCGCTAGGATACATCGCGCGCATTTCGTGAGCGCGTTGGCCAAGGCATGGTCTGCTTGGCAGAAAAACGATGGCGTTACGGAAACGACGCACCATCACGCTTCACTCAAACACGCTCTTAATAAAAAGATTGGTTTATTCACTAAGTACTAGCCCGTTACTTCTCACAGAATCCACTAACCAGCTAGTAAATGCAGCTAGTAAAAGTAACCCGAGTCAAAGGCACTACCTCGTTGCGCTCGTAACAAACACTAGCCCTAATACTAACAGGGTGTTCCACCACTACGTGGTTGGGTAGTTCAAATTACTACCTAGTTAGTAAGTAAGTAATGCTGACTCGAGTAGTTAGTTCATTACTAAATTCTTAGTAAGGCTCGCAAATTGAGATTTACGCCTATTTTAATAAATGTTCATGTGCATCGCCTTAATATGATTCTTTTACAGAAGTATACAGAAGTATAGGACAAAAACGAATTACCATGGCCCTCGTAAATTATTAATGGCTTTAATTACATCACGTAACTATACTGGGGTAAGTGCGCATCACAGCACCATACTTATAGAGATTTGATGACATGATCATAGGATCAAATCAGATTAACTTATGTATGATCATATGAGAACCTCATATGCTCATATAGATTCATATAAGCATATTATATTGTCATGGGGGTGAGAGAATGAATGAAATAAATATATTTACAAAATATACAAGGAGAGTCAGCTGCAGCCAAGATGGAAGAACAGCAGCAACAACAACACGAGCACGGTCGCTTTCATCGTCTTCATCGTCTATGATGCTCTTTCGTTGCCGATGTCGTGTAACATATAAACCCCCGCTGCTGGCAGCGCCGTCTCGGCGCCTTAATCAGAGTAGGATTATATGCGGATATGTACGGTTTGAGGCGGGTCACGTGGACGACGTCAGTGGCAGGTGCGGACGACGACAACTGACTGTCCAACGGAGCAATCTCGTATGCGACATCGGTAAGCCGGCGTAAAACCTTGTAAGGCCCTGAGTAGCGAGACAGGAGCTTCGAAGAGAGGCCAACGTGGCGGCATGGTGTCCAGAGGAGGACCAATGAACCTGGAGAGTAGGAAACTACTCTGTGTTGGCTATCGTAGCGGGCCTTTTGAGAGAGCTGCGAGCCAAGAAGACGTTCCCGTG
This sequence comes from Rhipicephalus microplus, assembly GCF_043290135.1. Taxonomy (NCBI): domain Eukaryota; kingdom Metazoa; phylum Arthropoda; class Arachnida; order Ixodida; family Ixodidae; genus Rhipicephalus; species Rhipicephalus microplus. The sequence continues at coordinate 126,851,562 of NC_134708.1, forward strand.
CGATATGGCGGGCCACTTGAGCCCGAGCGATGGCATCCCGGGCGTACTCTGTAACCGTTTGCGTAGTTGATGGAAGAAGAGTCTCGAAGGGTAACGCTAGATGGCGGCCGAACAATAAATAGAAGGTTGAGAAGCCAGCGGTGTCGTGGCGTGACGAATTGTACGCGAATGTCACATAAGGCAAAGTACTATCCCAAACAAGGTGATATTTGGAAACGTACATGGAGAGCATTGTTGTCAATGTTCGATTTAGGTGCTCGGTAAGACCATTTGTTTGTGGGTGACAGGCCGTAGTGAGCTTGTGACGCGTCGAACACGAGCGAAGAATCTTGCTTACTAATTTTGAAAGAAATGAGCGACCACGATCAGTCAGCAGCTGTCGAGGAGCGCCATGGTGAAGAATTACGTCATGAAGCAAGAAGTCCGCGACGTCAGTGGCACAGCTTGTCGGTAGCGCTCGTGTGATAGCGTATCTTGTGGCGTAATCAGTGGCTACGGCTATCCATTTGTTTCCAGTCAGAAAAGTAGAAAATTGATATATCGTAGATTATCAGGTGCAAGCGCCGAAGAACATACCGATAACACGTGCCTCCACCCCTCGCCACGGCGCATGCTCCGGCCTCGGGCCAGGGTATTAAAACCAAGACAGCAGCCTCGTGAATAAACATTGTTGTTCCTTCTTGTTCTGGCCATGCATCGTCTTATTCTTCGCCCTTACGATACTACAGTGGCAACGAGGATGGGATACGGTTAATTGCACTCCGACGCTGAGACCAGAAGAATGGGATCCCGGCCCCCTGCCTTCGACGACGCCGTGAGTAGCTGGAGCACGTATCGTGTCCGGTTGGAAGCCTACTTTGAGGGCAACGATATTACCGACGTAGCGAAACGCCGGGCCCTACTGGTTTCCTCGTTGAGCGACAGTGTCGTCCGGATATTGCAAGGGCACCAGCCGGGGGTCGCCATCAACTTCTTGACGTACGATGACGTTGTGAAATGCTTGGAAAAACATTTCAACCTTCAGGCAAACGAAATAGCAGCAAGCTATTCTTTCTTTATGCGAAAACAAGATGAGCAAGAAAGCGTCCGGGACTACATTGCTGAACTGAGAAGACTGGCCGTAAATTGTAATTTCGGGGCGACACTGGACTGTATGTTGCGGGACCGAATCATTTGTGGGATTCGGGATGAGGAAACGCGCCGGTGCCTGCTGGGCCGCAAGAACTTGACTCGTGAAGAAGCCGAAGAATTCGCCTTAGCTTCTGAGAAAGAGAACGAAGACGCTCGGGGCATGCGTACTTCATACGCCCGGACCGAAGGTGGCGGCGTCAACGTGATACAGCAACAAGGCAGACAAGAACAGAGCAGTACCCGCTTCCGAAAATTGACGACATCTTTGCGGCGCTATCAGGAGGCGAAGTGTTCAGCACACTCGACTTACGAAACGCATACAACCAGCTTCCCCTGGATGATGATGCTAAGAAGATAACTGTGTTGAATACACACAAAGGCCTCTTCGGCTACAACCGCTTGGCTTTTGGCATTGCCTCAGCGCCTGCGCTGTTTCAGCGGCGCATAGAAGCCGTGTTGCAGGGTATACCAGGGGTGAAAGTTTACCTGGACGACATTATTGTAGCAGAAAAAGAGTATGACACAACGATACTGCGGCAAGTGTTCGAACGACTTCGGGCGAACGGCCTAACACTGAACAAGGAGAAGTGCCACTTCCGGGAGAAAGAAGTGGTATTTCTAGGGCACCGAATCGATGCAAAAGGCCTCCACCCACTGCAGGACAATTTGGAAGCAGTGCTAGCGGCACCACCACCGACTTCGGCAAGCCAGCTTAAATCATTCTTAGGACTGGTCACATACTATTCCAAATTTCTACCGAACTTGTCGTCCACTTTGGCCCCGTTACACCGACTCTTGTCTAAAGGAGCACTGTGGTGTTGGGGGCCCGCACAGAGAACAGCATTCCAAGAAACCAAGCGCGCCATGAGAAGGGCGAACTTTCTTGTGCATTACGACCCCCAAAGACCCTTGCGGCTTGAGTGTGATGCGTCGGCCGAGGGTATAGGCGCAGTTTTGTCGCACCGCATACAAGGAGTGGATCATCCCATAGCGTTCCGCTCGAGAACTCTAACGTCGGCGGAACGTAATTATTCACAATCGGAAAAGGAGGCACTAGCGCTGGTCTTCGGCGTTGTAAAATTTCGAGATTATTTGTTTGGCAACAAGTTCACTCTGGTGACCGATCACAAGCCTCTGACTGGTTTGCTAGGTCCAGATAAACCCATTCCGCAAATGGCAGCGGCCCGCATTCAACGTTGGGCGCTGCTCTTAGCAGCTTATCAATACGACTTGGAATACAGAAAAGGAGAGCTAAATGCAAATGCCGACGCTCTAAGCCGGTTGCCATTACCGGTTCGCGATAATGGCTGGGAAAATGAACTAGCCGAATATGTCCTGCATGCGCAGGCTATGGATGATTTTGTTTTGTCTGCGCAGAGTATTTCAGACCACACCAGCAAAGATGACGTACTTCAGCAAGTGAAGACTTGGATCTTGCAAGGCTGGCCAAGGCGTCTCGGTTCAGAGGAACAGCAGTACCAACCGTATTTTGCACGGAGGCATGAATTGGCCGTGAGTAACGGGATACTTTACTGGGGCCACCGTGTGGTTCTGCCTAAAGCTGCCCGGCAATTTGTTTTGAAAGAGTTGCACGATACGCACCCAGGCATGACGGCAATGAAAACCTCGCGCGCTCAATTTTCTGGTACCCAGGGCTAGACGGTGAAATTGAAATGCTTGCAAAACGGTGTCCCCAATGCGTGCAGTGTTTGCCCATGCCCCCAGCGCAGGTCCCGGCAAACTGGCCAAAGAACAACAGACGGTGGTACCGCCTACACGTGGATTTTGCTGGTCCCGTGGAAGGGCATATGATCTTCGTCCTCGTCGACGCCGAGACTAAGTGGATCGAAGCAGTGCCCTTGAAGACGGCGACAGCAGCGACTACGGTAGACACACTTAGGTGCATTTTCACGCGATTTGGCATACCACGGACTGTCGTGTCGGATAATGGTGCGCAGTTCACCAGTGCAGAGACAGCGCGGTTCTTCCGGGAAAATGGGGTGCGCCACGTAACGACGGCCCCATACTACCCGCAATCCAACGGTTTGGCGGAACGGGCAGTACGCACCATCAAGGAGGGCCTGAAGAAAAATCGGGTGGGAACGCTGCAAAGTTGGCTTGCCAAATTTTTGTTGCGTTACAGGACAACACCGACCCGAGAGGAGCAGTCGCCCGCGGAAAGGCTTTTTGGATTCCAACCACGGACCCGCCTGAGCACCTACCTGGCAGAGGAAGACGGGGCGAAGAGGGAGGCTACCGTCAACGGAGTTCCGAACTCTGGAAAGAAAGAGTTTGCACCAGGAAGGGAGGTGTGGAGTCGACAGTACAGTCAGCTAGGTCAAAGGTGGCTACCCGGAACCGTGACAACAGTCGAATGCAAGCGATTGTTAACCGTTAACACGCCAAGGGGGGTGCAACGTAGACACGTCGATCAAGTACGACCACGCGACTCGTCGACACCGGTTAAGAAAGAACCGTGCGAAACGCCAATGGCCATGGAGCAATTGCCACTCTCATCCAGCGGCATCCAGTCAACTAGCAGCAAAGCCATTCAGGCCGGTCTGTCCGAGCCTGGTGAGGAAGCGTCTGGCGGTGGCATCGAGCCAGCAAGTCCAAGGTCCACGGCAGAACCACTCCCACTCCGACGCTCCACCCGTGCCCGCAAGCCGCCGGATAGGTTCTAGCTCAGATGGGAGGAAGTGATATATCGTAGATTATCAGGTGCACGCGCCGAAGAACATACCGATAACACGTGCCTCCACCCCTCGCCACGGCGCATGCTCCGGCCTCGGGCCAGGGTATTAAAACCAAGACAGCAGCCTCGTGAATAAACATTGTTGTTCCTTCTTGTTCTGGCCATGCATCGTCTTATTCTTCGCCCTTAAGATACTACAAAAATGGTCCAACGAGATCAAGACCGACGCGGTAGAAGGGAACAGTGGATATGTCTATTGGTTGGAGCGGACCAGCTGGTGGCAAGGTGGAATGTTTGGAGCGCTGGCAGGACTCGCATGCAGCAACGTATCGGCGCACAGAACGGTAAAGGCCTGGCCAGAAGAATTTACGCCGCACGCGATCGTACGTGCGCGTGACCCCGAGATATCCTGCGGTTGGGGCGTCGTGAAGCTGTTAAAGTACAGCGGAAAGGAGTGTCGCAGGAACTACGAGTAGTAGCTCTGGTCCATCGGCGCTGGTGTTGTGTCGGTAAAGAATTCCATCGCGTAAAACGAACAAGTGTAGCGACGGGTCTACGTGGGGCAAGCGTAGACTCTGCATGGTAGACCGCAACTGGACATCGCTGAGCTGTTCCTTGCGTATGTCGGTGAAAGCCGAAACGGCGAAGACACAAGGGTCAGAATCATGTGCTGAAAGGTCAGGTGGGTCCACGAGGTGACGGGATAGACAGTCGGCATCCTGATGCATTAGGCCAGATTTGAATGACACGTCGAAGCTATATTCTTGTAGTTTCAAGGCCCAACGGCCAAGTCGTCCTGTTGGATCTTTTAGGGACGACAGCCAGCACAAGGCATGGTGATCTGTAATTACCGAAAAGGTGCGGCCAAACAAGTATGGTCGAAATTTTCCGACTGCCCAAACTTGTGCGAGGCACTCACGCTCTGTAATGGAAAACTTGCTCTCCGAAGGAGAAAGGAGGTGACTAGCATAAGCAATGACGCGATCCTGTCCTCGTTGCCGCTGGGCGAGAACAGCATCAATTCCAAGTCCGCTGGCATTGGTAATAACTTCTTCAGTTTGGGCTGACGAGTCGAAATGGGCCAAGATGGGTGGGGAAGTAAGTAATGTTGTAAGGGTGCTGAAGGCAGTTGCTTGGCCAGCACCCCAATAAAAAGGCATGTCCTTCTTCAGTAGCTCCGTAAGTGGTCGGGCAATGTCAGCAAAATTCTTCACGAAACATCGAAAGTAAGAACAAAGGCCGATGAAACTCCGTACATCTTTTGCAGAACGTGGTATGGGAAAATCTTTGACAACTCGAATTTTGTCAGGATCAGGTTGCACGCCTCAAGCACTGACAAGGTGGTCCAGCACAGTTATTTCCCGACAGCCAAAGCGACATTTGGAAGAGTTGAGCTGAAGTCCTGCTTTCCGGAAAACTTCAAGAACATCCGTTAAGCGGCTAAAGTGGCTTTCGAATGTAGGTGAAAATACGATGACGTCATCGAGATAGCACAGGCACGTGGTGCATTTGTATTCACGCAGGAGAGAGTCCATCATCCTTTCAAATGTAGCTGGCGCACTACACAATCCGAATGGCATAACCTTGAACTGGAAAAGTCCATTCGGTGTGATGAATGCGGTTTTCTCACGGTCTCGATGATCGACAGAAATCTGCCAGTATCCTGATCGCGAGTCGATAGACGAAAAGTAGGCAGACCTATGTAGGCAGTCGAGAGCATCGTCAATCCGTGGCAGTGGATAGACGTCCTTACGTGTTACGTTGTTTAAGTGACGGTAGTCTACGCAGAAACGCCAGCTGCCATACTTCTTCTTGACTAGCACGACCGGCGATGCCCATGGACTGCAGGAAGGTTCGATGACGTCTTTTGTGAGCATTTCTTTAACTGCGTGCTACATAACTTGTCGCTCAGCATTAGACACGCGATAAGAACGTCGTCATATGGGGCTGGCGTCTCCAGTGTTAATCCTATGAGTTACAAAGGATGTCTGACCCAAAGGGCGGTCATCAAAATCAAAGATGCTGCGGTGTAATTTCAGCAGGTGCCAAATGTCAGCTGTCTGTGCTGGAAGAAGGTCCGGAGCGATCATCTTGTGGATGGTGGCATCCGCTGTGCTCTTCGAGGATAAAAACAGAGCAGAGAACGAAGAAGATTCAGCAACGAACGCCGAAATGGCAGCATCTATAGAAAAACCTTTTGCCAAAGTCATACCACCTGGGATAACTTGAGCGCACCAGCTGAAGTTTAGGATCGGAAGAGATGCTGTATTTCCCGCGTCTGTCAAAAGTGTGTGAGGCACGGCAACATTTTTGGCCAGCAGAGCGTCAGCAATAGGTGTCAACATGTAGTCATCATAGGGAACCGGAGGGACAGATCTCAGGTTCACGTAAGTAACGGCTTGAGGTGCTAGGCGAACGTGATCTGTAGAACACAGACGGGGTTGAGCTGGTGTTGGGTCGTCATGGCAACAAAGTAAATCAAGTTGAAGCATGCCAGTTTCAAAATCAATAAGGGCAGAGTGGGCGGGTAAAAAGTTCATGCCGAGGGAACATTTCCGAGTTCGTGGGAACATTTCTCAAGCACAGCAAATAGCACTGTCGTGAAGCAATCAGCCACACTTATACGCGTGGAGCACATTCTAGGCATGGGGAACGTGCCGCCGTCGGCGACCTGGATGAGTGGCACTGTGGGTGGCGTTAAAACTTTCCTAAGGCGGCAATGAAGTTCTGAATTCATCACTGATACGTGAGCCCCGTGTCCACAAGTGCTACAACGGGTGTGTCATCTACTTCAACGTCAATAAGGTTGCGTCGAGTCGGCAGCATGGTCAGAGGACTTGGCGGGCAAGTGGTCGATGCAGCATCACCTCTGGGAGCTGCATAATCGAGTTTTCCGCGGCAGGTGGTCAGTCGGCGACATCGGTCGGCGTAATTGGGGCGAGCGAGACGATGGGCGACGGGAGAGCGGTGAACGGGACTTGTGAGCATGCGGAGATGGAGAGCGACGACCATATGGCGGCACAGAAGGAACGTCTTAACTGGTGGCCTGAGGTGACTCCCGGTAAGTTTGAAAGCGTCCATGATCCCTCTCTGGCCGATGGGGGTACCCATAGAATGCCTGATGCCAATACCACCGAGTGTTGCAATGGCGGGCCACGTGTCCCATACGGTGGCAGTTGAAACAAATTGGGCGATCGTGAGCAGTCCTCCACTCGGCTGGATTGCGAGGGCGCGCCGGAAGATTTTGGCTTTGGGCATACGAAACAGGGGGTCGACGACGGTTGATCGGCTGAGAGGGAGCTGTAGGGCACTCGGAGGCCAGTCCAGCATTGGAAAGCTCTTGTCGCACAATGACATGTACCAGTGGCACCATCTGAGGGCTAGAGTCACAGGCATGGGAGCACGTGGACGCAAAAGACAGAGCTTCAAGTTCACGTCTGATGATCTTGGTCACGTTCTTTATAGTTAACCGCGTTTGTAGCGCAGGCCTGTCTTCGCACGACCAGGTTGCTGCTGTGTTTGGTAGTCGAGTGAAATTATGGGCGATACGTCGACTTTTTTACGGCCTCAAAACGCTGGCACTTCTTGATGATAGCATGGACCGTGTTGCAGTCCTTGCATATGAGAAGGTTGAATGCATCATCTACAATGCCTTTCAATATGTGAGCTACTTTTTCGGTTTCTTCCGTACCGTTGTCCGCTTTTCAGCAAAGGGCAAGCACGTCCTGTAAGTAAGTCACGTAGGACTCTGATGACGGTTGCGCACGAGATGCCAACTCCTTCTTGGCTGCTGCCTTTCTACCCACAGACTTGCCGAAAAGGGTACGCATCCCAGATTCTAATTTCATCTTCGTGGTTCTCGAACCACACTTTTGCTGTTCTTTTCAAGTAGAACAGGGTATTGGCTAACGTAAGAGTTTCATCCCAGCGGTAATTCTTACTTGTACGTTCGTACAACGGCAACCATTCTTCGATGTCGACATTATCTGTGCCACAGAACGTGCCAGGATCTTTTAGCTGCGGAAGGACAACACTTGTTGTTGCAGTCGCCTCGGCGGGAGCCGGTTCCTGGTTTGCAATTGTGGAAAAATCCAAGCGTCTGCCACTGCGGAGCTCCGTTATATCGTGTTGTACCCCGCACCACCACCAAATGTCACGGGGGTGAGAGAATGAATGAAATAGATATATTTACAAAGTATGTAGGGAGAGTCAGAGGCAGCTGCAGCCAAGATGAAGGCCCAACAGCAACAACAACACGAGCACGGTCGCTTTCATCGTCTTCGTCGTCCTTGATGCTCTTTCGTTGCCGATGTCGTGTAGCAACATGCTCATATGAATTTAAAAGAGCATATAATTTTTATACTCACATGATTATATGCTCATAACATTTTCAGAACTCACATGAGGGGATCACCAGAACACCTTTCCAAGTAAATCTTGAAGACTTGGACATAGCAGAATTCTACTGTAGCAGCATTGAAGACTGTTTGTTTCTTGTTTTCTATGCCTCATCATGTCCCCTTTTATTTGCTTATGTGTGTGCCATTACGTAGCACGAAGCTTCTCTTCCAAGGTAGTCAATAAAATTAGAGCTTCACGAAATATTGCTAAAGATGTCACTATTGCGGCAAAATATACTGCGGAATCTACAAAAGATCTGGCAATGTGGATGGCATAGTAGTTGCTTAGTTGAAAGCACTGAGAAAGGTTCCCTGGTTAGTTACGGCCAAAGTTACTTGCTCTACTAGCTGGTGGCTAGTAAAAGTATGCCGCCAAGGTAATAAAATACTCCAGAAACTAGTAAACACACGCGTTCACCAACTGATTACTAACTATTTTTTAAAAGTGCAGCTTCACAAGCGGAGCAAAAGATGCGTTTTATGTTCCGCTGCTTGAGCACCGAACACATCAAAATTAAGCAATCAACGACCATGCAAAGATGCTCTAAGAACAAGCGTTCGTTCTTCCGGTTTGATAACCATTTCGCTATTTGCGCATTTCACCGTGGGCAATTTGTAACACATTCACCTATATTGTTCGAAATGAGAAGGAGGGCTGGCGCGGGACGTCGTGAACCTTTATGCACTGCGTAGCATTTCATACTGCTGCTCAGACCACATCTTTCAGGCATTGTACTTATGTGCCAGTCTCACGAGCTTCTTCACCGAATTTATTTTCTTGAATTATGCACTGCTGTCCGTGAACTAAATTTTGGTGCCTGCAGACACCTGAAATATTTTTCAGTTTTGTAACTTCGCAAGAAAGGGCAATGTAGGAAGTTAGTGATAAAAAACTTTCTGTTATGTTTTTCAGGTGTGTGAGCTTTATTTCAAGCCAGAATACCTAATGACGACTACCAATTTTACAAATCCAAGAACCGGCACGACTGTGCAAATGTGCTCACTCGGCAGATAAAAGAGCAAACATTTTGCCAACGGTAGGAACGCTTTCCGTTGGCCTCCTTTAGAGTGTGTCATGTCATGTCATGCCAAAATTTACTTTAATAATTTCGCACAATTATTGGGCCATCCAATTCGCTCCTATAAATTGGTTGCGTAATTATTAGGATAAATTATTTTCATAAAAGAAATAATAAATCGCTTACAAAGATATAGACAAAGAATTTAAAGCGTAATACGTTCCTTGAACCAGCGCTAGCCGAGACGTAAAGGTTAAAATATAGTGTTTCACTTGTAAAACTCACCGCTCAACTTTTCATGCAAGGTAATGGTGCCAGTTGCTTCACAGCAGCCCGTGAACACTCGTTCGGTCAAGCACGTGACGTCACGGTGGCAGTGAGCAGGCCAATAGTTAGTTTTCAAAGTTGCATTGATCTGCTGCCTCCACTTCATTTCTCCTCTCCCGTTTATGTCTCCCCGATAGATGTGACCCGCCGTGGTGGTCTAGTGGCTAAGGTACTCGGCTGCTGACCCGTACGTCACGGGATCAAATCCTGGCTGCGGCAGCTAAGTTTCCGATGGAGACATAAATGTTGTAGGCCCGTGTGCTCAGATTTAGGGGCACCTTAAAAAACTCTAGAGAGAGAGAGATAAAGATGCAAGGAAAGGCAGGGAGGTTAACCAGACGCACATCCGGTATGCTACCCTGCGCTGGGGAAGGGATAAAGGGGAGAAAAGAGGTTGCGGAGAGATGAGAAGGTACACACAATCACGAGCACACTCGGGGAGCACACACAGTCTACAGGCGGTCACTAAGGTTTGTTGACTTTAGGTAAAGTAGCAGTGCTTTAGTTGCTTTCTGCGCAACTGAGGCAGATGCCCAAGGTCCTTGTATCTTCTGCACACAAAATGGTCCGGGGTCAAGTTCATTCAAAACCATCCGGAGCTGGCATCGCTGTGTGTCGTAGCAAGCGCAGCTGCACAGGACGTGTTCGATGGTCTCTTCAGCTCTGCAGTAGTCGCATGTAGGAGTGTCTGCCATACCAATGCGAAAAGAGTACACCTTTGTAAATGCAACACCCAACCAAAGGCGGCATAACAGTGTCGCATCGGAGCGGGAAAGTTGTGATGGTAGCTTGAGCGAAAGATCCAGTTTATAAAATTGACACCTTTGGAAGCTGGTAGACGACCAGAACGTGCTTGTGAGATCTCGAGCCAGAAGGTAAAGTTGTCTTGCTGCATCATTCCTTGATAGAGGAATCGGGACTACACGGGTTCCTTCATGGGCTGAGCGGGCTGCATCATGGGCTAATTGATTTCCGGTAATACCGATATGTCCAGGCAGCCATTGATATATAATATCATGCCCTCGTGCTAGAGCTTCATGATGCCAATGTCTTATTTCTTGTACCAATCGGTCATGACTCCTCCTACGCATGGCAGACTGCAAACTCTGAAGTGCTGCCTTTGAATCACAGAATATGACCCATTTTCTTGGACGTTCTTGAACGAGATATTTTAAAGCAGCCCTTATAGCAGCAAGCTCTGATGCCGTAGATGTAGTCATATGCGACAACTTAAACTTGATTGTCATTGCTGCAGCCGGAATTACAGCGGCACCTGATGAGCTGCTGGACGAGACGGACCCATCAGTGTATATCTGCGTTCGGTCTATGTACAACTCATGTAATAATAGCAGTGTTGCTTGCTTCAATGCTACTATGGAGTGATTGCTTTTCTTTTTGATTCCCGGAATTTCTAGACGTACTTGCGGCTGGTCGAGGCACCACAAAGGACATGCCATTCTCGCAGGTGGCATATATCCTGATGGAATGCTGTTTAGGTGCTTGGCTATGACGTCTTAAAACGTAGCACGTGGTCTTCCGGAAGATAGAAGGGCCAAGTGGTGGTCGGGGACACGGCTAGCATGTCTAATGTGCGCTCTGAGGCAATTCACAACTCTATATGTCCTGACCGGTTGGTCTATGGCAAGCATGATTGTGGCATAAGTAGAAGCGCATCGGGGCAGTCCTAGGCAGATACGCAGTGCCTGACCCTGCAAACTCTCCAATGAATGAGTATTGGATTTGCAAGTGTTAGTCAGTACCGGCAAGCTGTAGCGCAATAAACCCAGAAATTGTGTCGTTGTACAGCTGTAGCATGGAGGCCACAGAAGTTCCCCATGCTTTCCTGCACATAAGTTTCATTATATGCACAATAGATAGCAGTCTCTTCTTCAAGTACGCACAATGTGGGCTCCACGGAAGACTTCTGTCGATTATTATGCCCAGAAAACGATGCGTCCGGGCATATTTGACACTCTGCCCATTGATGTAAACAGGGTATGGCGTCATTGGTTTGCGTGTAAACGCCATCAACGCACACTTCACAGTTGATATAGTTAGGCCTTGTTTCTGAAGGCCTAGTTTCAGGCCTTGTTTCTGAAGGTAGACTGTTGTGAGGGTTGCTGCCCGCTGTATTCATGCACGCACCTGAGGGCGAGTAACTGCAGCGCTCCAGAGGCAAATATCATCGGCGTATATGGATAGGCACACCGACTTTGGCAGAACCTTCACCAGACCAATGAGGGCAACATTGAACAATGTCGGGCTTAAAACACCTCCCTGAGGTACTCCGCAGTAGGTGTAATGTTCAGCAGTTGTACCCTCATATGTTTGCACAAAGAAACCCCTGCCAGATATATAATCTTTTATCCATTGAAACATTCATCCACCAATGCCCGTTGCTGCGATAAAAGTGAGGATGGCATCGTGAGCTACATTATCATATGCACCCTTCACGTCAAGAAAGAGTGCCACTGATATGCGCTTGCGACTTTTTTCTTGTTGAACAAATGTCAATAAGTCAAGGACACAGTCGATGGAGGAGCGGCCCGGACGAAAGCCTGCCATGCAAGAAGGGTATTTGGTGTATCGTTCCAAGTACCACTCGAGACGAAATAGAACCATTCTTTCCATCACCTTTCCGAGGCAGCTTGCGAGGGCAATAGGGCGATACGCTGTCAAGTCCAATGGTGATTTTCCCGATTTCAAAAGTGGTATTAATCGACTTATTTTCCATTCTCGGGGAACACGGCCGCTGAGCCAGGAGTTGTTGAAGCCTGTTAAAAGTTCTTTTCTGGCTTTTTGTCCAAGGTGTCCCAACGCACTATAAGTAATAATATCAGGACCTGGCGATGACATGCGCTTAGAAGCAACTAACGCACCTTCCAGTTCTTCCATGGTGAATGGAATGTCCATTTCTGGTAATCGCGTCTCAGGAACGATGACGGCGTCGATGCTCTCGTTCATAATATTCCCGGCAACTCTCGTGCAAAATTCTTCAGCCACCTCGAGTTCTGTTTTTCCATGATGGAGTGCCAAAGCTTTAAAAGGGTGCCTTTGCTGCGGAGAGGAGCGAAGACCACGAACTGTTCTCCACATATATGACAGCGGTTTATGAGGGTCTAGAGATTCGCAGAATGCTTTCCAGCGTTCGCTCTCCAGCTTGTAAATGCGTCGTTGAATCTTTTTCTTGAGCCGCCTTGCTTCCCTCAGATCGTAAATTGATCTTGTGCGTCTGTATCGTCATTCAGCACGCCTTCGTATAGCTCGTAATCTTTCCAGTTCGATGTCAAACTGTGTTATTTTAGACGAAAATGGTAATTTACATTTGGACGCTTGCATAGCTTCTGCTGTTGTATTTTCCAGGCTGCAGGCGAGGCCTTCTTGGCAAGCGTCCTCAACACGCGATGTAAACATCGACCAGTCAGTGCCAAATACAACACCGGAAAAGAAATTTTTTATGATACCATCGATCGTCACGTAGGTGGGTATGCGATCACTCCCATGAGTCTCAATATCGCAAAACCATTTAACTTTGTGAGAGAAGCACCGTGACACCAATGTCAGGTCAAGGCAACTGCCATACGTGAGACCCCGCAGATATGTGGGGGTACCATCGTTCATGATGGAAAGGTCGTAATCGGAAGCGAATGTAACAATGTTCCGGCCCCTGACATTCATTGTAGTGCTCCCCCAAAGCATGTGATGGGCGTTGAAGTCACCGGTGATGATTCAAGGCCCATCGGTCCTCATTAGGATGTCTTTTAATCTGTCGCAGTGAAATCGCGATGACGGAGATATATATCCACCAATAAGCGTGAACGAAACTGCATTCTTCTTCACACGAAGACACACGTACTGATTGTCGTCATTTGAATTCATTGGGTGCGAAAGATAAGTCAAGTCTGTGCGAATGTAATCAATTACTTTGCTTCGTTCTTCGCAAGCGGCTGAACAAAAAGCTTCATAACCGGACAATCTATAGAAGTTGATACATTTTGTTCACATATGACAAGTATAGGGAATTGATTGGTCTAGGTGGTCAAAATTTCCGGAGCTCTCAACTACAGCGTCTCTCCTAATCATATGGTGGTTTTTGGACATTAAACTTCTCATATCAATGAATCGATCCTCGACAGCTCTGCGCTTTTTTAGCAGCGCTGGGTGTTCGCTTTGAAGAACACACACGGTAATACACGCAAATCGAAGGGGTGTAACATAACTGGTACACAGCATAAACATAACTCTATAAGCCAATAAAACATACACTGAAATGTACAAATAAAAACAATAAATCCAAACACAAATGAGTACAAGTGCTGCTTCGCATCCGCACATGGTTCCTTTTAGTGGCAGATGACCGAATTTTTCCAATGCGAATGCATTTTTAGTCAGGCTGTGTCAGGGATCCGGCGTTGTCCACGGTGGTGTCTGCGAGCCAGCAGATGTTATGTCTCCTCTCTCACTCCTTCTCTCAAAGCAACAGCTGTGGGGCGTGCGCTTTGCCTCTGTCAACCGGAGCATGTGTTGCGAGAGAGTGTAGGAGGAGGTAGGCGCAGTGCTTCGCCGCTTCTCTTTTTTTTGCCGTCCCCTCCTTCTCCTTCTTGCGCCTCACTCTCTGGTCCGCTCATGCCTCACTCTCGAACATTCACTGGCTGAGCGCTTTTCAAGAACATCCGGTATTGTAGGCTCGAGACGCCGCTGTGAAACGCCAACACCGAGCCAAAATTGCGGGCGCCTCACTTTCGCGTGCACTTGCTCCTCATCGTCGACCATTCGCTGGCTGGGCGACTCTCAATGCGATGGCAGAAGTCGGTGAAGGCAAAAATCTGACGGCAATAGTCCCTTCTCTCGGTGCAATCGATGCATTCAAAATTACTCACGATTCGCTTCGGGTAGGGGAGGGGCATTTTTTTGTTGACGACGAGTATATATCCGTCATTTTCTTCAAACATTCCATGGTCACTATGCCTCTTAACGGCCAAGAACGGGTTAGATGCCTCAGCTTCATCTATATATTCAATGTGATCTTTTTCTAAGTATTTTGTGGTGCCAGAACCGGTGTTTCTCCACAGCCACAAGTTTACCGACAAGTGATACAACTGAGCTGAACAACGATGAAGTGTATTAAATCAAAAACGACACTGTTACGTGGTGAACTGCAGAAGTTGAGTGAGCAGCGCATGCTGTTAAATACACTAGAGACTTCTTGGAGTTATTAAAACAGAACCTCGCCAAGACAGTAAAGAATCATTAGGCGTCAAACGTGAAAGAGCTGTAGCAAAACTATGCGCTCATCAAACCGCACGTTAGTGACAACGACTTCACAAGAAAGTACACAGCCGTCCAGAAAAGAAAGGCAGATCCCACGTACAGTGGGAATCAATGATATGCAAAGCACGAATGAGAAAGGTTGGTATGTCACTTTAAAATTGGCACAGCGCTACGAAGCGGAGGTAAATTATGCCGTAGATGGCTTTCATGCCAAGAGTATCATGGTTGGACGTGTCAATTACCTTCGTCATTCATTCACGCCCCGTAATACCAAATTTGGTATATGTGAAGCTACCGAAATGGTCACAAGCGCTTTCTGAACGACTCACTATAGTTCTACGTAACGTTGACGTGCGCCCACGCTGGCCGCAGCGATGCTAGAAGACAGCACAACGCGCAGCACTCAGTATAGTCTGACGCCAAGCGCGACCGGCGCGACCAGCGTCCGTCGGTGGGGTCCGGCGGCAACCCACACGAAATGCGACATGCTGCATTTCGCACCGATGACGTTCCCAGACAACACCGCGTCTGCCTTCGTGACGAAAGAAAGCCGGGCGTGCGCAAACGCGCATGCGTCAAGCAGCACAACGCGGCGCGTGCCTGCATATCGCCGCCTGGCGGGGCATCACCAGCGTGACTCGACGAAATGAACACCGCGCACACGTGCGCCGGGTCCCGCCGAAGTGTGTCAGCGCCTTGAGTGTGGCATGTGGTCATGTTCTTACATGACACGCATCTCATGATTATCATGTTTGTACCAGTCACACAGCTTCGTCAACCATTCACGTGACGTAAGGCCAAACTTATATGTGAATCTAGCGAAACGGCCGCGAGCACACTATGAGTGTGGCGTGTAGTCACGTTGTTACATGACGCACATGTCATGATTATCATGTTAGGACGTGTCATTTACCTATGTCATCCGTTGGCATCACGTAATATCAAACTCGGTACATGTGAAACTAGCAAAGCAGCCGCGAGTGCATCAAGAGCGTGGCGTGTAGTTACAATTTTACCTGACACGCACCTCATGATTATCATGATTGCACCAGTCACATACCTTCATCATCCATCTACATCCTGCAATACCAAATTTGATATAGGTGAAGCTGTCGAAATGGCCACGAGCGCATCATGAGCGTGGCATGTACTCATGTAGTTATGACACGCATCACATAATTATCATGTTCACCAGTCACATATCTTCGTCATACATTCACGTTCCATTGATATGTGGGGTTCAACGTCCCAAAACCACTATATCATTATGAGAGACGTCGTAGTGGAGGGCTCCGGAAATTTAGACCACCTGGGGTTCTTTAACGTGCACCCAAATCTGTGCACACGGGCCGACAACATTTCCGCCTCCATCGGAAATGCAGCCGCCGCAGCCGGGATTCGAACCCGCGCCCGGCGGGTCAGCAGCCGAGTACCTTAGCCACTAGACCACCCCGGCGGGGCCATTCACGTTCCATAATACCAAGTTTGGTATAAGCTAAGCTAGGGAAATAGCCGTGAGCGCATCATGAGTGTGACATGTAATCATGTTGTTATATGGCACGCATGTCATGATTTTCTTGATAGAGTCTGCCGCTTGTGTTTGCCATGCAGTCATGCCATACTTCGCCAATAGTGCAACATGTCATGTGAACAGAACCGCCGCAAGAGCAGCAAGACGATGAAATGTAAATCATGACATTCATGACATTCATATCATGATTTTCATGTTATCACTAGTCAGTCACGCTTGTCATACAGTCATGTTATGGCATACCAAGTTTGGTGTCGATACCATTATCGAAACGGCCAGGAGAGCTAAAACTCGAAAGCGGCTAGATAGATAGATAGATAGATAGATAGATAGATAGATAGATAGATAGATAGATAGATAGATAGATAGATAGATAGATAGATAGATAGATAGATAGATAGATAGATAGATAGATAGATAGATAGATAGATAGATAGATAGATAGATAGATAGATAGATAGATAGATAGATAGATAGATAGATAGATAGATAGATAGATAGATAGATAGATAGATAGATAGATAGATAGATAGATAGATAGATAGATAGATAGATAGATAGATAGATAGATAGATAGATAGATAGATACGCTCAAAGTCATCGAAGTTCGCTAAGAAATGCTTCGCATTGAATAACAGGCCCTGACACACCATGCAGACTCAACTTGCATCGAAAAAGCATGCCCAGTGGATGTACGAAAATAGAAGCCCAACTGCCTTATCGTCCTCCAGCTTAGCATGATTCCGCAGACTGTCGGAAACGAAACTCTAGAAGTTTTTCAGTGAACGGCTTGAAAAGAAACCCCACGAAAACGATGCCCCTTCAAGCAAGCTATAAAAAGGTACTCACACAAAATCCTTCGCCTCGCGTTTTTCTGCTGCAATGCGTTGCTGGGGGCCTGCTAGTCATGACACAAAATATCGTTTGCTGCAGGACACGACAGATAAATATACAGGCTGCTCATTATCAATCAGTTTCAGTTTCTGTTTGAGAGAGTTCCAAAAAATGGGTGCAACTTTCACCACCTAGCGTGTGCAGCTCTTGACCACGTCAGCACACAAAACTGTGACGCGCTTCCGAGCAGTCCGCATAAATAATTACTTTCGAATAGGAAACGGGACTGAAATGTCGCCAAACACATAACTTTTTAAGCGTACGCCACGGCCATGCACTCGCAACCAGCCGTCGAGAAATATAAACTCCGGGAACAAACGTGGCATACGAAAAACGGGTCACATCATCATAACTTCTTTTGTTGACCGTAGCGTGGTGACGTGAGAGAAGTAGGGGGTCACTTCGGGGTCTCTTCCAATGATGTCGCAAGCGCTTCAGAGTGGGTGGCTTACGAAAGCTTCAAGATGAACTTAAAATACCATCCAAGCTATATTCGCTCTTGATATCGTGCAGATGATATACGAATGTTCACGAGAATCGACCCCACAGGCTATCTCAGCCCCGAAACTTTGTGTCAGTACCCCTTTAAGCATGCTTTGTGGCGGCGTGTGGCGTCGACAGATGGGCGGCAGGAACGAGCCATAGAGACATAAAGGGAGCAGTCCCACCACCAGTGCCTGCTTGTACACAATAACAGTTGAAGCAGATCATGTGCAAATGCTCCCACAAAATAGTTAACATAATGGTATGGCTCATTTATTCACGGTAACTGATTTACAGATGACATAAGGGACACTGCCACCGACCCAATGCTACCTTAAGGACCCACAAATACTCAAAATATCAGACACATAATCGTGAGTAGCTAAGTTTTGAATCCTCAGGAATTGCTAGCCTAAGTAAACAGTGTCTTCGGGTAGGTCCTACAACGCCCGAATTATCAGCCGGCCTGAACAATGTGTTGGTCCACGTGGCCCTGTTATGTGGTGAAGTCGGCACGCAGCGATCTTGACGATGTTCAAGCCGTCTGGAATATAGCGAGTTCCGGTATACCAGCGGATCGCCAATCGGCGAAGAGTGAATACGTGAGACAGTTTTATTCCTTCACTCAGCCGAGTCGACGAGTTCTACGATGCAGACTTTGCATCCAGACCAGACTTTGCGATGCAGACCAGACTTTGCATGCAGACTTTGCGATGCAGACCAGCTTTCAGCAATTGAGGAAGGAGTTGCACAACTCCCAAACTCTCCGTAGACTTGCGGAAAATAGTCGTTGGCCTTTACCACCAACGAAGCAGCGCACCAGTCGAAATATCGCTACTAGTTGTCGCACTTATCTTGGAACTATGAAGCATGAAAACTTGAGCAAGTTGGTAGATTGACATAATTGAATATACGAACAACGCAACCGACAATGACAGAGGAAGATAACAACATAGAGTACTGATGTTTAACAATAAAAATGACATTTTGGAAAGTGTCGCGAGTTGAATATTTGTGCACTTTGAGATCGCATAACCATGCCGCTCTAGCAGCAAGAAGTTACCTACGCCGCATCACCTTGGTTTGCACACGCGATAATTTTTTGGCACTCACCGAGCTGGAAGTAATGAGGGTGGAAGTTGGCACTAGTCTGCCTGCAAGGTGCGTCAGCCCGGGCAAACCAAAGTAGAGTGACCTGCTGAACCAATCCATCATTAACGCGAGGTGGCAATGAACTACGTTTATTCGGCAGAAAGTATGTTAAAGATGCTGTCCTTCGTCCGAATAGTCACGGCATCTATCGCTGACAGCTGCCTTCTCAAAGGAAAGGTTCGAAAATTTTGACAACTGTTCGTTGTTTCATTGAAGGGAATAATGGGCAGACGCGAACAACCATTTATGAATTGGATGGCACTACCAACAAGAACGCGAGAGGCAAAGAGCGTGGCACGGGGGATTCAGTGTCAGGAAAGAGAGACATTCTAATAACAAAAGCTCTTTAAGCCAGCTTTGAATGTGCAAAATAAGTCTCTATTATTCATAAACTTCGATGTGCTCAAATATTGACAACAAGCCTTTTGAAAACAGTTGTCAGCCATTCTCGGGAAGAAATTTTTCGTGAAAACGTGAACTCTCGGAGTATGTGCGCAAAGCAACGTGAATATTACCAGCAAATTTGAGGAATATTTGTACGAGCTGGAAGGCAGATTCGGCATCTCTGCTGTTATACGCAAAGTGTTGGGCGAAGCGATGTTCCATTAAGAATGGCGTTTGCTAAAACAAATAGTTCTACAGTGGGAATTTTATTGCGAAGAAATAAGAGACTTGCTTATAAGCTAAGAGCTGAAGCTTGTTGGAGCTAGCTCGTTACACGCCGTAGAGCAGCAGTAGTACTCTTTGTCAATGTAATATACAAAAAACATCATTATCAGTTCAAAGGTAACATAGCTGACAGATAAGTAAGATATCTGTCAACCTAAGATATCTGTCAACGAATAGGTCGCCGCCATACACAATGCCATCAGAACGGCAATTTCTGCGAGATTTTTTAGCAATCGCTATCTCCTCAGATTACGTTCTTTAACTGTGAAAATGAAGTAAATTTACGAATGAGTGGCCAATAGACTTACCATGCCTGAGATTCAGGAAAAGCAATATAATCAAAATACAAAAATACAATTTGAAACCTGTGACGTAACGCGCAGAAGTTTGTAGTTCTAATTTCTAAAACACAAAACTTAAGGCTTGATATAACCGTCTTAAAATATAGGAGTCATGCTCAAGACACGAACAACACAGCTCTCGCAGCTCCATTTTTAATATAAATCGATTCACCGTTGACTTTCGCATAAAGAAAAAGTGACCACTTCAGCTAATGAAACGACCTTCGTGGAGTCACAATCACAATCGTCTAGAGCAGTCAAGTGCGGATGCTCATGCCACCTGCCAGCTGGTACCTCACGTTAGCTTCGCGCTTGCAGTATGTGTTAGTTTGGTATTATTGCGGCGTCGTTCGCCAACATTTTTTTTTCCAAAACAAGGCAGCCCGAGTGGTTCTAGTGAAATGTGATTCCAGCTGCAGTGTATATAACCATGACAAACGAAGCCATGGGATCAGGCCATTGGTATAATACATTTTCCTGTCAAGATACAGCACGGTAAACCAAGCCCGGCCAAGGAAAGGGTGGACTTGCTGCTAGCGACGTGCAGCTACCTACTTCTCGCCATGCGTTTCACGCACGCCAAACACGGCATTTACGTTCCCTCTTCGCTTGTAGGGGGCCATTAGGTTGCCCTACCAAGCCTTCATTGGAAAACAGAACACACAGTGCGTGGGGTGATGATATTAACTTATACAGAATCAGCATAAGGAACCTCACAGCGGCACTGGCACTGATTTTATAAACATGCTGACAGCATTCACACACCTGCGATCGCAATAAAACAAGTGATAAATTTAATAAATATTTCATCACATCAATGGCAGAAAGGTTACAAAATGTGAAGTTTGCAGTTGAACAGGTAAGAAGGTGAGCTATAATGTCAAGGCTCTCATATAGCTTACTACTCTGTCATTGGAGCTTCAGTGGTTTGGTGCCGATTTTTAGGGTGCATGTAAAGTGATCGAACCTACCAATCAACGACGATGCCCTGGGTCTGCCACTGATTGTGCAGTTTGCGGACACATCACGGAGTAATTACGATAAAGGGCCAAATTGCAAGTTACAGATTATTGAGGTTGATATTTGCGCTCATAACCAACTTCTTTGCATGCCAAAGCGTACTGCGTCCTTAAGGTGACCGTGTCGTTGCAACTTTGCAACTTTCAAAGTTATTCGACTAAACATTCCATCATTTAGGGATTCTTTATGTTCCCGACTCGGCTGTTTCTCGGTGACTTAAATTGCATGCATGTAAGTCATTTTAGGTATCTTGCATGACGAAACAACCAATTATGTAGCGTTTACCATGGCCTCTCCATGCGGTAGTCATTAAATAAACCTTTAGCTCCAAGATATTGGCATGTAAGCCAAAGAAAACCATGGCTTTGGCATGTAAGTCAAAGAAATTGTGATTGCTCCTTTTTGGTAATGTCGGCTTCATCATTTCGCTATATTACTTCTGCCGAGGTAAAACTAGCATCATCCCCGTAGTTTCGTCACTTTCATGTTATTGTCGTCACACGGCCGCCATCGCATAGACGCTTTCAAAAGATGGTTGGTCAGTCGACAGACATGAGCTATCATGCTAATCAAATCCATCCAACTTCATCATACAATCGTCACCGTGCCGTTATTTTTACGGCTTCTTAGTGCGGGGTCAACTCGTTTTTCTGTGTTATCGCGCCATTGCTGTCGCACCAGCGTTATTTCAAATAGTATTCGCCTCCTTTTACATCGAGCAATTTTAGTCGTTTTTATTCGGTAACCATAGTTATTTCTTGGAGGTATTTACGTTGCTATCGCGTCGCTTTTACGTTTTCCTCATCAGTGAAATTTCATATTTACACCAGCATTTCACAAGTCCTTTCTCAGTGAAAACATTTGTAAATTGTAAATGTCTTTGTTATCATTCAGAAAAGCGGGTCCCCCAACGTTGGTACACTGCTCTTCTTCGTTGTAGCCTGCGCCATAGCCTTACTGCTGCTTTCACATAGTACATATTGTGCTTGCGATGCGATCAAGAGGGTATTACTCCAAATACTACTTCAGAAGAACTAAAGCCCCTGCACTAGCATAATTGTGCCAAGCGTTGGGATCGTTTCTCGGAATCGACAAAATGCAGTGGAGGCTCATAAGTAAAAGCTAATGGAAGCTCTCATTCTACATTTTTGTGTTGGAATAAGAAATGTTTGGTCGCAAGATTCGCAGTACCGTTTACGAATCATGCGTTTTCTAGTACAAATTTTTAGAAATATACTTTTTATCGTAATTTATACCCACTGCATAGGGCAAGACTGTAATATCTCCGGCCACCTGCGTGTGCACGTAGCAGTGCACGCAGCATTGCATACACTATTCATCTGACACTAAATCTAGAAAACAATATTTATAGCGGAAGTACCTCTTTCAGTTCAGAGGGTTCTGAATATAGATTTGAGTGGCTGCCAATTTTTTTTCAGTCCCTAATGCATCTACAAGGTCTGCATAGAGATCGTTTCACTTGTGCGTAGTTTAGAGAGAACAATAGGGCATTGTGTGGCTGTTCCGTTCTATGTGATTACCTCAGAAATGTAAGTAATGCTAACAATTTTAGCTACAGGATTTACATATACTTAAATATGCAAACTGAGATCTCTGAATAAGCAGTTTTTATGCTAGACAGGGGGGGCGCTCCCTCTTGCCTTCTATTAGGGGTGAAGCTCCACAGGGTGTGGTTCGTTCCCTCCTCTATAGTATGTATGTACCCGCCACTAGTTTATGAATTGCTGAATAGGAGGCGTTGTGTGTATATTTTCTTCGAAATATTATCACCAGATGGTGTTAGTGGTTTTCGTAATGTTGACAGTTCCATATAGTTGAACAGACCGACGGACGCACAGACAGTCAGAGGGACGGACCGATGAATGAACGGATGTATTCATATAGATATTCATATGAATACCCTTATCACCCATATGGTTATCCATATCCATATACGGGTATCTATAAAGATATTCATGGGTGCCAATACGTGTATCTATATTCATATTAATACCTATATGACCTCTATGGGTCATATGGGTATGATGATGATGATGACGCATATGGATATCCATATGACTATCTATATGGGCATCTCCAAAACATATGCGCAATGTAAGTAATAAACAACTTTGTATATACAGTACACACGTGTTGTCACGTCTTCGCATGATCGAGTGCGTAATGTACGGGGGTAAATTATTCCCCGGAGCTTCGCCCACTCCTCATAATTCAATGTGTGGATATGCTGTGATCTTTTTTACTATTGGAGCCCTTGGTACATTGATCACTAGCTCATTTCTGACGTCATCATGTCATGCTTAGAGCTTGCGGTCCGAAGCGTAGCAGAAATGTGACATCTTAATTTGAGTTGCCATTTTGCACCTAATAGCCTATTCCCTTCTCAGTAATGCATTCCATACGTAATACGTCCTCTTATAGCAGTTTTCTCGCGCAAGCGGAGCTCGTGCACCGTTGAAGTGGTGCACGAGCTCCGGCCGTACGTTCGTTCTTGCTTCCATCCATCCGTGCGTTCCTCCGTTAATCCGTGCGTCCGTGCGGCTTCTATTCGTGCATCTATCCATGCGTCCATCCACCCATCCGTTCATGCGCCCGCTCGCCCGTCCTCTCGTGCGTCCATCCGAGCGTCCGTCCGTCCGTCTGTTGGTGCGTCCGCCCCTGTGTTTTTCCAAGCAACCTTCCGTTTGTTCCTGCGTTCGCTCAGGCGTCCGTCTATCCATCCGTCCATCTGTCCATTCTTCCGTCTCTGCATTTGTCCATGCATCCATCCGTCCGTCCTCTCGTGAGTCCATCAGGGCGTTCGTCCGTGCCTCGGATCCTGCTTTCGTTCATGCGTCCGTCCACCCGTGCGTCAGAACCAACTTCTTTGCATGCCAAAGCGTACTGCGTCCTTAAGGTGACCCGTGCGTCAAACAGACAGACAGACAGACAGACAGACAGACAGACAGACAGACAGACAGACAGACAGACGGACGAATGCGACCAGTGGATGATTCATGGTCTACCGATAAAAAGTGTGATACGGTGATACGCACAAGGTGGTGGCGGTTAGCGCTCGGAGATGAAACCCGGATGTGCGAGCATGCGAGAAAATAGTAATGACGTCACACGAAGACGTTGCCGATCGCATGTTTATCGCCGGCGCTGTACGCTAGGGGGGGCGGTGTAGTGAAATTAGAGCGGTTCTGGCACACGCACGCGTTCATGTCAGCGGATGGACAAGGTTGCCGAGCGGCGTGCGCGCAAGGCGGCGGCGGCTCACGCTCAAAGACGGAATTTCGATGTGCAAGCGCACAAGGAAGAAGCGTACCGTGAAGCTGCGTGGCGGCGCCGACAAGATCCGGGCGTACGAGAACGGGAGGCCGAAGCGGCGCGGCAGTGGCGTGTGAACGCACCTTCGCTCCACTCTCCATCATTCACCGCGTGGATATGCTGTCATTTTTTGGCACTGCTACATGCTGTGGCTTACAGAAATTTCACTGAGCGCACTGTGAAACAGCTGGGTCGCACTGGTAGGAGTGCTAGCTTGACCGCTGTGACGCTGGCGCACAATGTGAAGCACTGCAAACATTGCGATTTTCTCTTGAGTGCACTAGTATATGCGCTGCCTCAGCTTGTGCCGCGTGCTCATTTATGTAGCGTGTGCAGTGGTATGTTTTGGTACCGTTTGATTCAATGGTATGGATAAATACTACCCTATCAGGTCCCGAGCATGCCTCACAATTTGTCTCTTGGTATAGGCAGAATTCAAGACATTCATAATGTGTGATATGCGAACTCACTGTCATATTTATGTTTTCCGTTGCAACGAGGGGAAAAAGATGTTGATAACTTGAAACAAGCAACAGTGAATATTTCGCTTTCTACAACACTTTATTTTTATAATACACGTAGTTGAAATAACACCATTCATTCTTGCGGCGCACGTGCGCACTTCCAGCAATTAACGGACGTTTTTCGCACGTCCCCCCGGCATACCTATTTTGCATCAGAGATGTATTGTAGTAATTATTTCATGTCGCAGTGTATATAAGCCTGGAGCTGGCCACCACTCGTTTGTGCTTCAAACAAAAACTAGTTTGTGCTTCAAGTTGACGAGACGTAAACGAGCTCCGCAATCGCTTCACAAGATTTGCCAGTGGAGACGTGAAAGACAGCTGTCAATAGATATCGCCACACTGGAAATGCATGCCTGGCAATGCTTGTCCTTCTACCTATTTCAGGTACAGTTTAGGTAATTGCTAGAAATGTTCTGATGCTCAAATGCAGAAACTTCAACCACTGCAACTTACCGAGTGCCCCATCCCAGTGGGCATTAGGTCTATCATTCTGACCGTGTTATAGAGAGAGAGTGAGAATTTATTAGAAGGCAGAGAGGTCGGCCTGAGCTAGTTCGCTCTAGCCTGCTACTCTACACAGGGGATAAGGGAAAGGGGAAGGAAAGAGGGATGAAGGGTGATGATGGGGACAAGAAGAGGTGGTGCGTATGTACAGTAGCCACTTAGCATAGTACCCTACAGTCTAGTTTCTAGTCCAGTGGTTTTTATAAAGTCTAGAACAGCCTTTGTAGCAGTTTTTGACACTGTTTGGTCGTTCATTGCTGACAATATGTGGCTTTCACTTAATGGTGTTCGTCCAATGCTTGCCAACGTTGCAGTTAGCATTTTTCTTTGCGCCACGTATAATGCACAGTCACAAAATATGTGAGCTATCGTTTCGCGCACTTGGCAGCGTTCACAATTTGGGCTGTCCGCACGGCCAATTAGGTGAGTGTAGTGGCGAGTGAAGGCGACGCCCAGGCGAATTCGGTGCAGTATATTAGCATGTCTTCGGCTGATTTTATCTGGAAGACGAAAAGTCATACTGGGGTCTGTTTCCCGCAGGCGCTTGTTCCGGTGATCTGTTAGCGACCAGTAAGTGGCAGCGCATTCGCGCATGAGTGATCTCAACAATGTGTTGACGTCACCTCGCGAGTAGGGTACTTTGACGTACATAGGAGCGTTGTATATTGCCGCTCTTGCTTCGCTATCGGCTGTTTCGTTGCCAACCAGGCCACAGTGTCCAGGAATCCATTGGAGTGTAATCAAGTGACCACTCCTGTGTGTTAGGTCAAATGCTTGGACGATTCCTAACGTTAACTCGTAAAATTCGCCTCTTCTTGAGTTAGAATAGATAGCTTGAAGCGCTGATTTTGAATCAGATAGAATCGTCCATTTACGCGGTGCTTGGTCGTTCACAAATTTTATGGCTTCTTGTATAGCAACAAGTTCTGCAGCTGTCGAAGATGACCTATGATCTAATTTGTACTGTCGGGAAATACCGAGTTGAGGGATCACGAAGGCTGCAGCTGAGGCGGATGAAGTTACGGATCCATCGGTGTAAATGTGTACAGAGTCACTGTATCGGTCATCTAAATGTGCCAAGGTGAGTTGCTTGAGGGCAATATGAGAGACATGTGACTTATACGAAATTCCACATATGTGAAGGCACACCAGTGGTTTAGTCAATGTCCATGGAGGCACTGCAGAGACTACGGCAGGTGCGAAGCCTGACGGGATCATGTGCCTATGCATATCGAGGCATCGCGAATAGGTACAGCTTGGTCGGTCCACTTGTAGCGAAGACAAAGGGTGCTGTGCATGTCGGGTCAGTAGACGAAGGTGCACTCGAAGAGGCTCACAGGACGTGTAAACCTGTATAGGGTAGGTGCGTGACTCCTCTATAGTGCCAGAGGTAGATGTGCACCGTGGCAGGCCAAGACATATTCTCAGTGCTCGTGCCTGAAGGCTCTCTAAAGTGCGGAGGCACGTTGCCCGCATGCTGGAAAGCACAGGTGAGCTGTACCTTATATAGCCCACAAATAATGCCTTGTATAACTGCAGAAGACTTTTCTCCGAAGGGCCCCATCTCAGTCCTGCTATAACACGAAGGACATATACAAAACTGATTAGTTTGTTTCGCAGCACAGTCACATGCTTTGACCAGGACAGGTTGCGATCAATGACGACCCCTAAATAGCGGTGGTGCTTAACCACGGGAATCACTGCTCCGTGAGCGAAGATTGGGTACCGCGACATTGATTTCTACGTAAATGCCAATGCAGCACATTTTGCTATTGAAAGTTCCAGGCCTTGACGACGTAAGTACTTAGATGTTATTGATGTGCCTTGTTGTAGCCTTGCTCGCAGTTGTGGTCGCGTTGCTCCAGATGCCCATATGCATATGTCGTCCGCATACGCACTGATCCTGACAACGTCGGGAAGCTCAGCTTCAAGGCCAATTAGTGTTATGTTAAAAAGCATGGGGCTCAAGACGGCGCCTTGCGGAACTCCACGGCTTACGAGGTGCCTGGCCGTGTCACCATCGGATGTCGACATAAAAATGGTACGTCCTCTGAGATAGCTCGCTATCCATGCGTGTAGTCGGCCACCTACGCCGATGTCTTCAAGTGCATCAAGAATGGCCTCATGGTAGACGCTATCGTACGCGCCCTTTATATCTAAGAAAATGGCCCCTACCAATCTCCGACGTTGTTTTTCCTTTTCAACAGAAGAAACTAGATCTACAACACCATCTATAGATGATCGACCACTACGGAAGCCATTTATGAAATCTGGTAAGCCGACATTATTCTCTAGCAGCCATTCTAATCTTGCCAGCACCATGCGTTCCATCACCTTACCGATGCAACTGGCTAGGGCAATGGGTCTATAAGAAGACAACTCGTGTGAACACTTGCCTGGTTTCAGTAAGGCCACTATGCGGCTGCACTTCCAACTCTCTGGGACTATCGCTGTTTCCCACGTAGAGTTGTAGAACGACAAGAGAGCCTGCCTTGCTTCCTGGCTGAGGTGATATAAAGCCGAATAAGTAATTCCGTCAGGCCCGGGTGCGGACGACCGTCGGGACGTGGAAATCGCAGCGTCGAGTTCGTGCATTGTGAATGGTAAGTCGAGGCGATCGTCGCTGGATGGCGGTGAGGCTAAATTCGAAGGTAATATCGATGAAGAGGTCATACCTACGAGTAAGTGGCAGTAATCTTCTGCAACCTCTACTTCAGGTCGACCTTGCTTTAGAGCCAAAGATCGGAAAGGGAACAACTGTTGAGTGGGCGTCTGAAGGCTTCGCACAGTTTGCCATATTCGAGACAGGGGTTTTCTGGGATCAAGAGAGCTACAAAATACCCTCCACCGTTGCCTATCTAGCTTATCGAGGTGTCGCAATACATGTCGTTGTGCTTGGCGTGCTGTAGATAGGTCAGATGGTGATTTCGTCCTCCTGTATTTTCTCTCTGCCCGGCGACGAATTGCACGAAGGTATTCATATTGTGCGTCAAGTTGTGATCTTGGTAGCGGCACATTCACAAGTTTCGTATGCGTTGTTAAGGCTGACGCAATTAGGCTTTCTATTTCAGATATAGATTGAATGTTCCCGCATTGAGCATTTACAGAAGCTTGGAATCCTGGCCAGTCTACGCTTTTCACAGGCCGGGGAGACGAACAACGGAATCCTTTTAGCTGTATATATGTAGGGAGATGGTCACTTCCATGTGTTTCAACGTCTACAAACCAATAGGTGGTAGGCAAGAGACTTCTGCTCACAAAACATACGTCTAGACAGCTGCTGTACGATGCGCCACGGAGGTAAGTAGGTGAGCCATCGTTAATGGACATAAGTCCCTGATTGAGCACAAAATCGGCAATGTCCCTACCGCGGATGTTCATTGAGGCAGAACCCCACATGGGATGATGTGCATTAAAATCCCCAACCAATATATGTGGTCCAGGGCAAGCTTGGAGAACAGACAAGAGATGGGGACAGTCCACGTGGCTTCTAGGAGGAATGTATCCACCAATGATTGATATTGTACGTCGCTTGTGCTTTATAGATAGGCAAATATAGTCGTTAGAAGCATGAGGAGCCACGGCATGTCTCACGTACGTTAAATCTTGACGTACGCATATAATTACTTTGCTCGTATTTCGATCATCACGTGACCACAAAGTGACGTATCCGGAAATACGAAACGACGACATCATATTCGGCTCACATATTACAACCAACGGAAATTTGTATTTAAATATCCGTTGTCGAAAGTCAGACAATCGGCTTCGCAAACCTCGTGCGTTCCACTGCATTATAGCAGAGGTGCGCACACGTTCATCGTAGAAATTCGCCATATTGTTTATGAAAGGGTCAGCAGTAGCGGTTCCAGCACGTTGAGGATCTGCACTGCTGTTTTCGCTCCTGGCGTGTGTAGCTCGTTGAGAATCGCACGAATAGATTTTAGTAGATGCTTCAGCATAGTTTGGCTCTTCTCAGTGTCTTGCCTATCATTTTCCGCCCTCTTTGAAGTTGCAGCCCATGATGTGGTCTTTTTTATTGCTCCGATCGGTAGCGAAGGCCACTCAGTATCTGAAGCATCGGCGTGCAACGCGGGCGTTGGTCCACTTTCTGCATCCCTGGAACGTGGTGCGTACAACATGGGTGTAGCGGCCTGATAATGCGCACGTGTATGTTCATCTGTTGCTGATGGTGATGCATCACTCCTATGTCCACTATGATTTCGCTGGTGCCTACGTTTTGGACGACGTCTGTGTCGGCGGATGGATGTGACTGCCTCTCTGTGTGTCGAGTTGTCTCTGACCATCTTCCGCAGGACGCGAATTTCTTCTTTGATCTTCGGGCACTCCTTCGACGTTGCTTCATGTGCACCAGAGCAATTTGGGCATTTCAATGGAACAGCAGTATCGCAGTTTTCTACCTTATGAGACCCGCCGCACCGCTGGCAAGTTGTCTCACTTTTGCACACTGCGCTGACGTGTCCCAACTTGCAGCACTTGTGACACTGCAAAGGCCGTGGCACGTAAGGGCGCACGGGATGTCTCACGTATCCAACCTTCACGCTAGAGGGCAGAGTCTCAGAATCAAATACTAGTTTGATGCAGCGAGACTGCCCGAAGCGGCGTATGGTCACGATTTTGACTGTTAACGTCACAAGATTCTGCAGGTCAGCGTCTGTGATGTCAGCGTCGACGTCATTTATCACGCCAGTCGTTGTTCCTTTCCCGTGAGCGAGAAACGCGCGAACGGAAATACTTCCGAGCTGCGTGACGGCCTTCAGTTTGTCAAGAATGGTTTTGTTTGTCACATCAACTGACAATATGTTTTTCCTGCTATTTATGCGAATTTCACTCACTTGAGCAGGTGCTACTCGCTCGAAATAATTAGTCAACGACTGCCTGTTTAGTGAGTTCAGGTTGTCTGATGTAGACATGGGTACATACGAGATGGTGAAACATTGCTTGCCTTTGTCTAGCGCCGGTTGTGGCTCCGCCGTTGATGACGTCCTGCGAAGCTTCCTTTTCAACCGGCGGGTATGGAATGTCCTGAAGTCGGCTTCCGATTCCATCTCTTCCACTGATGAGCTCTCGGTAGAATCATCACAAGGAGCAGATGCGCCAACGCGGTCACCCACGTTCGGTCCATCCTTATGCAAACGGCTAGGGCCCGCTGTCTCGTTGGATGGATGGTCACCCATCCCGGGGGGTGACGTCTTCCGTTCCGCTTGTTCAGAGAAAGTCAGGAATTCTGACAGTTAAAGAAAAAACGATAGTTGTTCAAGGCAGAATTACGCCCGAACGCACTTCTTCTTTCTTCGTAACGAGAGAGCCCCCCTGACCGTGTTAGTGTACATGTTACCGGTGCCTTTCGCTTCAAATACAGGCAATTTTAAAGTGTAGAGATGACTGTAAAGTTTAGTTTAGAAATCCATAAATTTAAACCGACCATTTTTTCTCTGTGGGCGGCGCCCCCACAAGGAGCCCTGATCATCGATACGACGCGCTTTCAGCAACGCAGGCTGTAACTGAAAGGCGAAGCCGGACGTACGAGCCGGTAATTCTGTGACTCATATGTAAGAAAACGCAACTTTCAGTTGGTAATTTGGTAGGCGTGAGTGAACTCACCCACTGGCAATCTTTTGCAACAGACTCCGTTAGTATTTCATGGGCGTTTTTTTTTTAGTAGTAAGCATCGACATAGCTGAATATCTGTGCACTGGCACGTCTACTGCATACTGCCATATCGTTGCTTGCGTGAGAACGCTACTCAATATTCTATTGTGTGTGCAGATTTTTCGGAATGATAAGAGCGCGGATTCCAAACCGCAAGGCAGACGCTTTTTTTCGGGTTGCTTTTTTGATGCATCCATGCACTTTATATGACTTCTTTATTGGTATATTTATTTGTGGCGAATAAGCACTTTCATTTAATGGTGTAAAGCCATTTCTCGCTGCGTACCTAACACCTCCCAGTAGGATGCCACTCCAGCGCCCCAGTATACAGCGCGATTATGAGCCCATAATCCAGCGTGGCAATAGGCGCTGGTGCTCATTGGCGCTCACTTTTGCAATAAGGGGAGCTCTTCAGCCTAGGAGGAGACAGTGAAAAACGAGACAACATTGGCAGCAGTGCGACTGGAAACCAAGTGGTGCGTAATCAAAAGCTCAAAGCACGGAGAATCAGTGAGAGGATCAGAAGAATGGCGAGCAGCACAATGCAACAATAACGAATACAAAGAGCGTTTTGCTAACAATCGATAGTGCACAACAACAAATCATGGCGATGCTGCAGGTTTGAGGAGGACAAGACAACAACTGCCCCCAACGTGATCTTGAATAGAGCAGCAACGACATCAGCCGCAGTAGTAGGTGCCAGTGGAGGCTTCCTGGTCTGGTAGCAGAATTGTAATGGCCTCAACATAAAGAAGGCACTCCGACAGTAACACCTGGAACAGCCAACGATGAGGCCCAACGTTCTAGTTCCGTAGGAAACCCCTATCGAGGTGGTCAAGTTCTGTAGCTGCGAGGCCAGCGTCAGCCCGTCAAATCTCCAAAGATGACCTGCAGCACTAGTAGAAGGGCCTGCATACTTGCGACGAAGGATATCACTTTCGAAGAGCACGAGGTACTGGGTACGAACACACTGTTGAAGCATACTTTCATGGATGTGGTCGCCAGAAAGAAGAGTAGAAAGAGAGCACATTTATTGAAAATGTCTGTACGTTTAGCATAAAGCAGCGCGGCATATAAGAAACAAAAGTTCCAGGCTTTGCTAAACAAGGCAAACTACATTGCTTGACGAACCGGCTCGCTGCATTGCCGGCTGGTCATCTGCGGAGAATCGAACGCGCTGAATCATGCCTGAGGCCATGGCAGGACGCTGGTCAAGGGCCGGCACCTCCTGCAGGACGTGACTGACATAGGGTTGATCCTTATCACCAACCCGGTGAAACCCACGCGGTTCAGCAACTTACCCTATACACGATGCCGGGCCTCGTGATCGTTCGGAGTGGCGGAAGCAACATTCCGAACACGAGAGACTTTTGCTAGAGGAAAATGAGTCAAGAGATGGACAGTGACTGCGACATCATGAAAATAGCCATCCTGGTCACAACGGAAGCAGAGACACCAAAGCTGTCAGCATGCACAAGGTCGCCGACTGAGACGACTACCGAGGATCACTATGATCCGAGAAGATGGTGACTAAGGACCTCAAGGAATGGACGGTGGACCTCATGGAGCAGGCCGCTGCAGTGGCTAGGGTAGTTGAGATGGACACTAGCACCTAGTGTAGTGGTCGGACAACCACCTGGCCACCCTCATTGAGGACAAGCAAGCCCCCTGGCAGGGGGAAAGTGCAGAGTACCAACTAGGAGCTCGCCGAGAAGATTGCGGAGCTAAACCGAGGGACCTAGGCTTACTACAGAAAAATTTGTGCCCTGCAATGGCACGAGATCTGCAGCGCCATAGACGGAAATGCATTGAGGGAGGGCGTTGACCCTGTGCGGCACCTTCTGGACGAAAGAAAGATTATGTCATTCCAGTAAGACCGAATAGCCAGTATGTTGTACGCAGTCTTCACGGATTGCGGGGAGGACGAGATGCGAAGGTGCGTGGACGCCAAGTTCCTCCCGGCCACTTTACAGCGGCATCACAAGACTGCCATTTAGCGGCCAACTTGAGCCTGGACATAGACATTTATGTAAAATAATTCACAGCGGCCGTGCAGCACCTCCACACCAGGTTCTGAGCAGGCGCAGATCGAGTGACGAACATGGTGAAGAATCTCGGTGAGTTCGCGATCTACAGCCTGATAAACTACTACAACCATTGCTGGCTGGCTGAGACACTCCCGAGACAACGGAAGGCTGCCATGACTATAATGATCCTCAAACTGGGCAAGCCACTAGACGTTTGTAACCTCCGGTCCGCCTCGCTTACGTCCTGCGTGGGCAAGTTGTTAAAGCATATCCTGATGAACAGGTGGTGTAAGTACCTGAAATAGTCGAGGCACATGGTCTACGGCTTCAGGTGCAACATGTACGCGCAAGACGCTATGATCTAACTCAAGAGTGACACTTGGGACACCACCGTGCCGCACTCGGCCTGGACCTGCAGAACGTCTTTGACCAGGTAACCCTATCTGAGGTGTTGACGAAAGTGTCGAGGCTGAACATGGGTGAGCATTCGCACAGATACATCAGAAATTTTCTGTCCAGTCGCACAATTGAAATACACGCAGGCGAGTTTGGATTGTCTACAATAAGGTGGGCAGCGTGCGAATCCCGCAAGGTCGGTAATCTCACTGCTTTTGGTTCACCTAGTGATGATCGGATTTGTCGCAACACTCCTACACGTTACGGCATTAAGAACAACACGTAACAGAATCGAAAGTTGCACTAGTTGGATATGAATGCTATAACTGCCGTTTGCTGTCTCTAAAGACATGAATCTAAGGACCTGAATCTTAAGGAAATAAAAGCACCAGTTCGTAGCTAACGAGCTACAGAGAGAACGGTGGTCACTTGATCCATTCCAGGTGGACAGCAACCACTTTCGGATGCGCGGACCGTGCACCAGCTTTCCCGCAGTACATGATAGCTAGTGGCATTGCAAAAGAAGTGTGCTACTCGGCTACCTAATATAGCATATACAGCTACTCTAATTTGAGCAAAGCGTAAGAAACACACGCTTTCTTGTTCACAGCGTCGGATCATCAACGTAGCGTGACAAAAACGAAGGCTTTGCATTGTCCTTAAAAAAAACGTCTCTAAACATTTTATAAATGAACAAATACGCTACTTAACAATTTCATATTAATCATTTGCTTTACATATTCATTGTATTTGTCTTTTATTGATGATATTGACAAGCAGGAAGACAGCTACCACAGCACGACTTGTGGGCTTTGAGCATGGGCTTAAACAAGGTGAGATTCTCGTATGCGTAGTCATTCCACTCAAGATTAGTATTCTATCTATCTATCTATCTATCTATCTATCTATTTATCTATCTATCTATCTATCTAGCCGCTTACGGCTGGGCTATCTCGTGGCTTGAGATGGCGTGAACCGAACTTAGCATGGAAGGTTAAGACGGTATGACGAATTCGACGTGCTGGTCAATGCATAAATAACGTCACAATCCTGTCGCGTATGTCGCCAAACATTTTCCTCCAGACAGTGGCACGTGCCCGCTGGCGGGTATGTGCCACTTATAGATAGCATTCGCCCAGGAACGAGGAGAACCCACATGAGTATTTTTAACACGTGAGCTTCAAGAAAAACCAAACTTCGGCAGTGTTGACCGAACGAATACACATAAATGCCAGGGTTCCTGTAGGAGTCGAACCACATCATTGTGCGAGGCCATCAAGCATTCTACCGCAGAGCCATGCCAATTCTCGGAACTACTACTCAAATAGACGTCAAACATCTATTCAGGTTGCAGTGCTCGCCATCCAAATTTATGAGCGTTACATATGGACTCATATGATGCAGCCGTAGCGCCGGGTTAGCGTAAATTGTAGTTAGATGTCGTGCGCTTAGGTTCATTTATGTAGCAGTGTCTAGGGCTACCATTCTCACGAGCACTAGCACTTCACATCAGCTTTTCTCTTCTTGTGTTGCTTAACTCTTCTTCCTGTTGGCATTCTGCAAAGCAATGATTATATAAACACCTGGAACTGTTCAACATATGCCTTCGCGTGTTACTTTTGTCGATATATTTAGCGTCATTTCGTAACATGTTGCCCATTCAAACAAATTACAATGCGGCCACCTTCCCTCCACATGCTTCGAATAACATCAATTGTATTTTTAAGTGTGATCTGGCAATTTTTTCAATTATTTGAAGAAATGAGCAACGCAAGAAGTCTCAAATGGGTATATTAGGATATGTAGTTTTATTATCATTGCTTTTACTTAGACTTCTAACGTCCCGCTTGCGATAGAATCTTCGAAATAAAACACTAAAGTAAAATCACATCTCCAGGGTGTCTTTGTTGAAATTCTTTCAATCTTTGTTCAAAGTCTTTCAACTTCGTAAAAAGCGCTTACGTAAAAGACTTCTTGCCCACCCATGTGGCACGGGTATTACAGGGGTGTCAGGGCGGAGTCCTCTGATTACTCGTTCACAATGAAAATCTACCATACATAACTTTGTTTAGGTAGGCCTGTTTAAAGCTGGTTGCGCTTTACATCTCACCAATAAGCCCCAACTGAACACGATGTCTCAATAATTCCTTCGCCAACTCCTGTAACTGGTGCAAATCATGGTGAAGGCATAGCTACTTTTTCATAATATTCGTTATGCGATTCCACGCAATTCCTTTATACACTACACGCTAACTTCGCACTTTATTATTACTACATATAAAAGGTGTTCGAATCAGCATTCCTTGGCATCCTGTCAACGCATGATCTCACATGATCGAAACACACTGATGTCAATTGTAACAAGGCCCTTAACCCAGTAGGGGCCAGTGTATTTGACAACATACACCTCCCTAATCAGGAATAAAAATACATAACGTAATATTCTGCATTCTCTCATTGAAATTTTGGATGATAAAGGTTGCAGCAAAACGCTAACTTCGTATGATAATTTTGTCCATTTTTTTCTGTTACACGGGTCATTAAACTTTCAGAAATTTCTTCAGTTTTCACAATTTATACGGTAAAAAATATGCTTCTGCTTTAGCAAAAACAAAATAATCTCTGCACAGCGCGAGAAGTGTACAGAGAGGAGTGTAATCTTTGCTAGGAGGTGTAATCACATCTGAGTGTACTTTTTATAGTACAATGGTAGTTCATAGGAGCACACGTGTATCTATTTTGCGGTGCGTCAGAGAATGAGCCAGATATTTTTCTTTAAATGAGCGCCTTTTTTTTGCTATCTGAGATCCACGAGGCTGCGTGAGATGGCGATGTGAATATACGAGAGGCCGTTGAGGTTTTCATTGTCGCTTCTGAGCTTGACATAGGCACTCGGGAAGAGAAAGGAATTGATGGCGGTGCGAAGGGTGCTAACAATGAAACATGCTAACAATGAAAATATAGAACAAAACAAAAATGAAGTTTATAGTGTATGTATTTTGACTGGCAACATTGTTTTTTTCGTAAAGGCGAAGCATAAAGAGTCACAGTTGCTATGCTGTCAAACAAGAACACAGTAGTTTTTATAATATGTTAGCAGGTGCCCACCCACTGAAAAGAAAACAAAACAAAGCGTATCGCCACTGCCAACTCTCGTCAGCAGCTTAAAGAATGACATGGATGGGGTTACGTTGTACGACTATGCAACAAATAACTACAGATATTTATTCTTGGAACAAAGGGATGCAGGCCCACATTTACCCAGATGACAGAAATGGCCGCAGACAGCACATGCGTGGTCCACAGCTGCACAGTACCTTTCAGCAGACCCCCTGCGTGCTGGCTTGTGGCTTTCAGTCACATGATAGCAAGACATGCGCCTGCTGTACCTAACAGAAGCTCAAGAAATCTCTAGCGTCCGCTGAGCTTGCTATTACTCTCTATGAATACCGACATTCTGACAAAGCTTGAAAAAGAATGCACGTATGTCACAATACATTGAAATTTTCCTGCAAGAAGCGCGACATTAGGCTTTCCCTAAAGCGTTGGTACTTTATTAAGCTATATGGACCATAATAACTTCGGTAGTCGTTTGGCTAGGGCCATGCATACTTTCCCTTTTTTCAACTCATCCGCTTTGTTATTTCTATCTTCATGGCTCAGCGTACTTTCTAATTTACAGTATAATAACTGCTGCAAAAATCATTAAACTCAATAAAACCTTGCGCTGAGTGTTCTCTATTGCACTTATAATAAATAAATGTGTCCCATTTCAATACAATCTAACCACTGCTTCTTTCGTGGTCACTGATAGGTAAAAAAGCCCGTTACTTACGTGGCATTCTGCGTGTTGGACCTCAAAAAATTAGGCTTTGAACATGTAACTCCCTCATTCATCCTTAATTCGAATGTGCTTTTGTTGTGTGCAATTCTTGTCGACTCGATGGTAGTAACCAACTAAATTCTAAGCAGAAGAGCAGAGACCTTTGTTTGTAAAGAATATAATAGGGATTTATTGCCGTCTAATTTTCTTCCCAAGCTTCGTCTCACTCCTTTTGTAATGCGTAGCAGTCTTGAATGACTAAAATATATTTGCATGTTACTAAAGTTTCCTTCTCTTTCTTCTCTTAAAAACTACTGGGCTTTCTTAAAACCTTCAACAATGAGGAGTGAACTCTCCCTAAGTATATCATTCTTGTTGACACGATCGCTGCAATTTTTTTACATAAATGTTACAGTTGGTTCATGTCAGTGCTGAAATTCGCCATTGAGGCCACAGTAGGTATAAAGTATGTGAAATGTCCTAATGAATTACCACCCAAAACTTTGTACCGACGGTCTCTATTAGAACGCGCCTTTCATACAGAAAAGCAATTAACGTTCGAGCAAGAACCTTTTCATGGCACTGCCACTGCACCATGGAGCCCAAAATAAAGCCATGACAGAAAGTCCACTGTGCCCTGTCAGGTGGTAGAGTGCTTTTTTTTCTATACACATTGAAGGCGAAATTACCAAGGGCAGCCTTCTCTCCATTTTCTCTCTTGTCAGCTTCGGGTTCGCTGCCACGTTGGTGTAGACCCTAATTCCAACATTTAACAGAACCATTCTTAAACAAGACTTGAGCTGCTCTTGAAATTACATATGTAAGAGCCAACGCGACTGCGTATATCCGGCCAAGCAGTGGAATGCATGTGCAACGCGACGCTACCTTTGGTACACTTCCCTGCCTAAGCAAAGCGTGGCTCTCCGCAATCATTGAACCTCATTTCATCTTCCAGCTGCCAAGCTACAGCAAGCACGTGCACAGGCCGAGTTCACACCTTTATTGTTCCTTCAGCTGTGCGCGACCAGAGAGCGATTCCTCCGCCAGCCAGGGATTGGTAGGGAAGCTGTTAAGCAAGAAGTCACCGCCAGCTGCCACGATCTGCAAAAGCCGTGTGCATTGCATAAAAATGGCACCTCGAGAAGGACTCGCGGGTACATTCATGTCAACTTTCTAGCCAAGTGTGAGGGTTCGCATGTAAATAAAAAGGAGCCACGGTCGCGCGGTTTGGCTAAAATTCGCCAATTAGGCTAATTTTTCATGCTCGGGGCAACCGAAAGACGGTATTAGCAACTTTTACAGTGATTATTATAATGATCAAAACTTCATTTCTCCCAAAAGAGGGGACTGGCCCAGAGGTCGGTTACGCATGCTTATAGGAGGTCAGCTCTTATGAGATAACAACTCGGGTGAGGCACGGTGCCATAGTTCACCGCCGCCACCACCACCAGCGTCCGTAACCTATATCGCACAAAATGAAGAAAAAACTTGTACAAGGACACAGTGGAGCTCAAACCCGCGTCCTCTACGTGCCAGCCCAGTATTCTACTACTGAACCACGCCAGTGCTCGGGACTTGTTCACAACCTTGCCTTGGGCAGGCTTAACGTCGGGAAAGTAATCGCATTATTATGACTAATGCAGTGTTTTAGAACAGCAAAAGAACAACCAAGCGTCACACAGTAGCGTAACGAGTGGGTCGTTCGAAGCTCCCTTCCATTACAAATCCTTGTTCTTGATCGCCTATTAACTGTAACGCAAACGCATTTTAGGCATAGTTCGTCATCATCGTCAGCCACTGCATGAACAGTTGGCACAAAATACCTTGCAAGTGTTTAGCGAAAACCACACTTCTCAGAAGATTGACAAATGATTGCATAGTGAATGCCGACCTACTACCCAAAAGTTATTATTATTAATCCTGTAGTGGGTGCCCAGTAAGTGCGCTCCCAGCAGTTACCTCGTGAGTGTTTAAAAAAGGCACTGAAAGGCCGCGGTTTTAGCTTTCCCTGTGACTGCTGCACCTTACACTCAGGCTGGACGTTCTTTCCTCCCACAATTCAAACCTATATCAATCTCTTGTGAGGTTGTAGCGATTGTTATTCGAGCAAGTGATGTCAAACCATGGCGACCAAGGTGAGCTTCCAGCTCTGAAAACTGATTTTGTGGCTTTAAATGCACACCACAAAAAGACACATGTTTGAGAAATTGAGTGAAAACTGTTGCATGGTGCCTCATTGAGCAGACCACCTATGGCTGAAAACAGCTGTTCACTGAATTTTTAAGCTAAAAGAACAATAGAAGGCTCCCCACAACGAGACACTACCCTCATCTAGATTAGGAATAGGGCATCCGATGAACTGTCTTTGCTGTTTGATGATATTTGGTACGAATTCCGCAGATCCCACGCACCTTCAGAATTGGTGTTATGCCGGTGGAGGGAAGTTGTCGGTGTTGTAATTTTATTATTGCGCAAATTATTATAAATGATGCTTGAGATATCTACAAGTATTGTTAGCACACACACCTGTTGAACAGTCCAATGTATTTTAGATAACGAGTTGTTTACAGTTGCGCAACGATGCCAACAGCAAAATTGAAATTAGGAAAATCATAAGCTCTAAGCTGATACGTGGACCTTCTGTTCGCGATGGCGGCAGCTCTTTAAAGTGCTATTTAAGCCAGTTTCAGTGAGTGGTGCATTACTGCAATTAATTTTAACCAGACGTATCGCAGGAGTACCTATTACTACATGCGAACCACCTTCTTGCTTGCTTGCTCCTATATGCCTTGGCTCGCACCCACCACAGAAGATCGGCCATTAAACTGGTGGTTATTGTAATGGCGAACAACAAACTTCAAGTTTTGATCAATACAAAATATATATTCAGTCATTTAGACACCATTATAGTGGATAATCATGAGGTGACTTACGAATAAAGTCGGTAAATATTTATTATTTGAAATGAATCAATAGATGGTAATTCCAATGAACTAGACAATTATTAGGATAAAAAAACAAAGTTTACAAGCAATCTCCTTATGTTTCTGAGAAATTCACGAACTGCTACACAGACGCTCCTGTTGCTGTGGCCCAGAGAAGAAGCCCCAAGGGAAAGGATGTTTTCATAATTTAGGGTAACGTTTATTTTCTGAATATAGTTTCTGAATGTTTCTTCCTGTGGCCTGTGGAACGTCGGCAAATAAGTGAAAAATAATCAATGTTTTGTGGCTCTTGACAGTAAATGCAAACCAAACCTGTAGTAAAGAAAACTGGAGAGGCGGAATGAGTCATCGAAATTTTGTGAAGCACGCTTCTAGTTTGCGCACTGGCACCATATATATTCCCAGAAAAAGAAAGATGACGGTATTCTTCAACTGGTAACCTAATTTTCATAGAATCCTGAAGTAAAAAAAAAACGCCAAGCCTGCGCAGAAGGCACTCCACAGTCACAGCGAAAGCTAGAAGAGTGGCCTTTCAGAGCTTTTTCTAAACACTCATTGGGTAACTGTTGCAAGCACACTTCCTTGATGCCCACTACGGCATTATAATAAAAATTTTAGAGTAGTAGGCCAGCATTCGCTATGCTATTTTTCGTCATTCTTCTCAGAAGTGTGGTATCCACTAAACTATTACGAGGAACTTTGTGCCAATCGTTCATGCAGTGGCTGGCGACGATTTATGCCTGAGCAGGGTATGTGCCACAATTAATAGCTGAAAAAAAGCTTTTGTAATAGGTGTGAGCATTGCACGACCCACTGGTTACGCTATTCGCATTGTGCGGTGACTGCTCAATCTTTCGCTGTTTTAAAACACTTTATTAGTCGCATGAATGTGATTACTTTCCTGACATCAAGTCTGCCTAAGGCAAGTTTGCCAACAAGTACCAAGCACCAGCGCAGTTGAGTGGTAGAATACTGGGCTGGCACCCAGCGGACTCTGGTTCTAGCCCCAACTTTGTCATTAATATTAGGTTTTTTTTTTCTATTTTCACGCGATGTGGTTACGGACACCGGCGGTGGCGGTGGACAACTACGGCGCTGTGCGCGAGACCCGAATTGTGATCTCATAACAGCTTTCGCTGTAAAATAGTTACAAAATCGGGATTCAGTGACAATACTGCTATCAGGTACAGTTGACAATACAGGGCCATGTAGGGACCACCGCACGAGAGTGTCAGCCATTACTTTTGCAAATATGCCTCGGTGAGCTGGTACCCCCCCCCCAAACACACTAATTAGGCGTTTTGGAATCGAAGAAGCGAATACATTGCAGAGGAAATTCTCTAATGAAGAAGCTGAGGCTATGGGTCTACACACGGTAAGCGAATCAATAACCATGTTCCTGGTCCATGCGCAGGTGCGCCCGACGAAGAAAACAAATATTTGTCGCAGCTGGCTCTTTGAGCTGAACCGACCAGCTGTGCGACCACTCTTGTAAATGTATTTTGTGAATATTCAATAGCACAAGTGACTCGTCAATCACGTAACAGTGAAGTTTATAAAATTCAATTGTCAGCATGGCCACCATAAGTAGCGTGTCACGGACGTTAGGCTCTTTTCCTAAAGCAGTTGCGAAACAGCTCTGCGCATGAATACTTGATTGACGTGCATAATCTTTGGGTTCGATTCCTGCTGGGACCCTGACATTTTTCCTTGCACTCGTCGAGTCAATGCGGCCGATGCCTGCTTTTTACTTAACGCTTTCTCGTTAAATTCACCGATGCTTCTTCAAACTTTTTGAAACATGGGGGGATTCCTAACCTTCGCCTTCAGGAGTTGAATGCGATAGCAATTTTCGGTCCACTTCGAACACTTCATGCATGAAGTCTTTTCGAACTTGCAATGAACCGACTACGTTGCTTTAAGAAAATAAGTGCAGTAATGTCTGTGTCTTCTGCATTCAGTTGCCGGCTTTAAATCATAAAGTTTTTAATAATCTAATGGTTTCATACGTTCTATATTCACATGTTCCAACGCTCAGTGGCAATGCGTGCTTGTACCACGCATTATTACTGGACTATTTCATGTTGTATTGTGAAGCATGAAAACAAAACACGTGTGTTTGTAAAACACAAAGTCACTTTCATGGCATTTTCAAGCATATGAAGTTATTTTCAGTGTATTCACAAAAAGATGCCGGGCTGTGTGGTAGAAATTCCGCTTTGCGCGCAAACGGCCCTGGTTCGGTTTCCACAGAACGCAAAATTTTTCTTTTTTATGTTCTTTGCATCTTTTCGATTTTCGGTCACGCACAAGATGATTGTTTTTCACTCACAACAAAAGACGCCGCCACCAAAATTTCTGCGAAACAAGCTCTTTAGAGCAGTCAATATTAAAGGTCATTCATACACTCGTGGATGCTTTTGTAGACCAGACACAATAATGCAACAGTAACGCTTCCATCTTCACACGAAACGTAGAAAGGGCAAAGGAAGTGGCTATTGTGATGACCACAGGCCACACGAGCGCCTCATATGTCATGACTCATCAGTGGCTCGCAGACGGCCGTTCGAAAGTACGCCAGCGGCAGAATATCTCCCGAGGCATTGCAGACCCTTAAAGCCAAGTAAATTCACGAGCGTACTAATGCGCGCGCATTCCTCGGTTCTCTGCCCACACACCCCTATAGGTAACTCGGAGGACAGTCCGAATGAAATGTCACACAACGTGGCTCGTGGTCTTACGTTCCGAGTCGCGTTAGGGGAAGTGTACATGCACCACATACATCCCGACGTCTATAGCTTTATTCTATGACAGCACTGTACTACCAGAGCCACTCTAGACGATAAAAAGTGAGAATGTGCAGCAATATTC
Organism: Rhipicephalus microplus; assembly: GCF_043290135.1. NCBI lineage: Eukaryota > Metazoa > Arthropoda > Arachnida > Ixodida > Ixodidae > Rhipicephalus > Rhipicephalus microplus. The sequence continues at coordinate 126,894,594 of NC_134708.1, forward strand.
AGAAATTCTGGGGTCACAGCCTCTAGTGAAGACCTTCAGGCACATTGGCAGACTGCACTGCTCAGTTCGGACCTGGACAAGCAACTCTGGGCAATCTAGCAGGCTAAGTAGGCTACAGAGAGACACGGTCTCTCCGTTAGCTTGTAGGTAGGAGTCCAACCAAGCAGTCTGTCGGAAATTATTTAGTTTACCTCTCTCCCACTTTGACGATTCCCAGCTACCTATAAACTGCCAATCCTCTGCAGTGCATACTACCATACTGTGACCATTTATGTACAGGTATGTACCACACGTGTCTGTAAGAAAAGGCTTCACGACGTGTGCGGCAGGGGCAGGATTGTGACGTTATCAACACCATAACTAGTGACCCATTCGTCCCGAACTAATTTGTTCTCCTCCAAGTTGAGGTGGTAGTCACGACACTCAAGCGCACCGAGGCGTAGCCGGCTACAAAGAACATTATATATATATATATATATATATATATATATATATATATATATATATATATATATATATATATATATATATATATATATATATATATATATATATATATATATATATATATATTTATATGTATATATATATATATATTTATATGTATATATATATATATATATATATATATATATACGCACTACGAACAGGATGCCGCTATCGCATTCAACTCCTACAGAAGACAAAGCTTTAGGGTCCCGTAATTTTTTCAACAATTGCGTTTCTTAAAAGCATGGCCAAATCTTAGCACAAAGCACACGGGTGTGTCTGTATAACTTTTCCCCGATGTCTAAATTCCGCGTGACGCCTCAATATCATTAACCGCCGTGACCTTCAATTTTCTGTTTTTGAGGAAGAAATTTATGTATCGAAGTGTTAGAATTTACTAGACAGGAATAGTTCGCTGTAGTGTAACCAGAACCATATGATGAAAGGTTATGCTAAGCACAATGAAAGATCGTCCGATAAGTGAGCGCCAAGTTTTAGACCCCTAACAATAACGCAAAACTTCGTTCACCATTGAGTTACTAAAACACTGCTTTCACACAATATTTAATACTTGTCATGTTTGGGACGACTCCAAGCGCATTTTATGATGTGCTTTAACTACAAGGCGATATCTACCCAAAAATGATATCTGCGATTGGATGGTGTGACTACGATACACAGTCTTCTTGAGAAGTGCCCGATTTGATGTTATTGCCATGCATACTCAGCTGAGCAAGGCCAAATGTGTCTGTAGATCGTGCTAGTCAAATGAACAAGCAGTTAAACTTGCAATAGCAGAGCGGGGAAAATCGTCCCTAACCCAGTAATTTCTAGTCCCAGAAAACATAAAGAAAACAGGAACACTAGTAATGTACATGCACTTAAAAATAAAACAAAGAAACAGACGTCATGAAAATAGTCACGCAATGCTTTTATTTGAAATTAGAGCTTGTTACACACATGCAACACTGGGCGGTAAAGCAACGGAAGGCATAAGGAGAGGTGAAAGCCAGCTCAGCTTACATTTATTTTGTCTGAGTGCAGTAACGAAACAATGATCTGAAGCTGAATTTTCGGAGGTTTTCTAAGTCTGGTGAAAGTGGGTAAAACAATTACGGTATTTATGAGGTACAGATACACCTGGCACTTTGAGCAAGATACAAAGGTGTAGCTCTCCTTGCATGCATTGCATCTAGTTCCGCGCTCGTTACAAAGTGGCCAGTGCTGGGATCCCTCCTTTCGGACGTCTTGTGGTGCTGCACTGAGGAACTTCTTCACGACTAGGACGTTTTCTGAAGGTGGTCATCCAGGCATTCTGCAAAACTCCAATGCGGTCGCGAGCTCCAACAGAAAAGTGCGCAGCGGCATAGTACGAATTCTTTGCTGTTGTGCATAACGTTTATTCAGAAACCATGCATTCACTGCGACCATTTTGATAGTGTGCCAGAAAATATACATGTACCATCGCTTCGCCTGCATTGAAAAGCGATAGCTTTAGCACATCATGCCTTGTAGATTAACACCGCTCATTCACAAATTGCACATTTGAACAATAGCAGGGCAGTCAACTGGTATGTCCGTCTTCTGCTTTTTGTGCCATCTTTTGACCGTTCCTAATGTTTCAACAACCACACGATTGGGGACTAGAGTCACTGGCCGCTTGTCGAACCACTTTGTGGCAACCATGTTGTTCTGACCACACGACGCAACACGGAAGTCCAACGAGCCACGACCTTTGATTTTCATTTCTTTCTCGTTCATCAACTTGTACCATTGCAATCTGTTTTCTCGGGCAGTGTCAATGTATGAGATTTTCCTGCTTGAGGGCTCGTTTACCAAACGGGAACTTGAAAAAAAAGTTATCGTCAATAGTTAGGTTGTTTTCTCGGTCAGGGAGGCTTGAACAGAACTGATTAACAACACCGGCTCCAAGACCGAGCTCATATATTCCTTGATTGCCGTAGAAACCCATGCTGCAGGTGCTGGATACACGTAAAAGTCATAGCAGAGCCCCGACTTTCCTGCCCAGGCACAAAGTTTTATACCCCACTTGTGTTTGGGCTTGCTTCGCAGGTACTGCCGTATTGGAGACCGTCTACGGAAAGGAATGAGCATTTCATCAACACAAGGCTTCGTTTCTTCCGGAATTTTTGTCATGTTTCCACGCAGTTTTAATATAGAGGAAGCACTTTCCAGCATTTATCTTTTATTGCTTTTTCTGTTGCAGCATCATTGTCGACGAAGTGCAAGTGGCTTGTCATCTTCTAAAATCGGTTCTGCGACATAATTTGTGCTACAAGCTTATACCTGCTTCCCTGTTCCCAGTATGCACGTGCATTGCACATGTCCACGTGGCCCATACGGAAAAACATTCCAAGCAAGGAAATAGTTCTTCAATGGACATGTCTAACAGTGCTTCAATTTTCTGTATCTAGTATTTTTTTGGTTTCTTCCGCGACGCGTGTCAACATCGTTCTTGAAAAAGCAAGTGAAGCAGTTGGTTCGCTGAGTAAGGCTTGGAGAGAGGCAAAGGCAAGTTATTTTCTAAACGACTTTGTGGTTGCTTAAATGATCTTCCTCGTATAGCGCTTCTTGGCGTATGTCACTTTCAGGCCTGCTAAGGGTGTCGGTGCCGTGACCTCATCCTCGGACTCCATCGAACTACTTTCTTCATTAGAGTTTCTATCAACAGCGTCCACTTCCAACTCATCATCGCTACTCTCATCAGATATATCACTCTGGTTGCAATCAATATGGCAAAGCAAGTTGCCATTGCCAAGGAAACGCTTTCATCATGTCCCGGGAGCAAAGACGACGACATACCAGCCTGCATATACCAATAACATAAATTATAGAACAAAGACGACGACATACCAGCCTGCATATACCAATAACAGAAATTATAAACTATTTTACTGCCCTCGAAAACCACACTGGTTGTATTAAGCACAACAAAATGACATCAAGAAACTGCTAATAGGAAGGATGGAGTCACATTGCATATATGCAACAGCCGTTCAGTGGGCCACTACTGCCCACGGTTGCACATGTGCAACGTAAGATGTAAACAAAATATTTCACTTGAACAAAAGCTACTGATGCAAAATCAAATAAAAATAACCTTTCTTTCAATATTAGGCAATCTGAGCTTCTTGTGGGAAAGTATAAACTAGTTAATTGAAAAATAAACATACCTGGTCATCGGAGATCACGTGTGGCTTGAAAGACGCCATGTTTAGAGAAGCATTGCGGGCACAACACTGCCCCCGGTGGCGAAATTGTAAACTGCTGAGACAGAAATACTACTGATTGAAAGGGTAACCTGAAATTTTTTCGGAACATGGTCGTCTGTGCCACTTGTGTGTTGGCAAACTGCACGTTGCAACATATGCAACGGTGGGCAGTAGTGGCTTATGGATGACCATGACATGCGCACGCATATGCTAGTTTTATGTGGCTAGAAGACGACGCAGGGAGCAATCAACAACTAGGCGCACTTCACCCAGTGGCCATCAGGTGGCGATTTCACTCGATCGTGGGTCGAATACGTGCATTTTCTATATAAGTAGTGGCAAAACCACCGCAGCAACAAGAACGATGGTAACAAGAACGATGGAATGGGGTACACCTCTAATAAAGTCGCTAGCTTCGAAGCCGGCGAAACAGTCCCTCCTGAAGAAGGGACTGAATTGGTCCCGGACGCTGGACTAGTCTAGAGTTTGTAAATATGAACTTGAGGAACTTTGTATAGAAGTGGCGAGAGAGGTTTTTTTTTTCTTTCGTATCAATTTTCATCTTTCAAGATAAATACGCACGAAACGAGCGCACATGTATACACTAAATGAGGGCGAACTGGTACGATTCTTTTTTCACGTCTGAACAGCGTGCTCCTTTTGTAAGCGTAGCCGTGGCAACCAGCGAAGTTACCTTCATGCTCTTTTTAACCACTGCAGCTTTAAAGCGAATTTGCGGTGGAAGCACGAGACAAGAGGCACAAAGCGTCCCAACGATACGAGTGCACGCCGCCCCTCTCACTCGTGCGCACGTATCTGGAAAGCTGGATGGGGTGACATGATGTTAACTGCACTGACCAGGAACATACTGAAGCTAAGCGTTCTTTCAGTATCTTCATCTGAAAAATCGCGCTAAGCTAACACAGGCACAATACGTAAGGAATAAAATACACGACACAAGACATCAAGTGCAAACTGCACACTCAGTGCACCTACCAACTCGAGCGAAGCTATTTGTTGCTCGCCGTCTGGTGTCCTATTTTTCATTCGTTTTGCGTTGTGGTGATGTTAACTGAGGAGTGAGCACACTTTTTGAGATGACTAATCTGGCCACCTTATCGCTCTTCTCAATGTGATTAGATGAGATTAAAAGGGATTCACTCCTTACGTATGTTCAACTGCGCTGGCACGGTTCCTCCCGTATATATTCTACAACACCCTACTCATTAGATTACGGTACACCTGACAGCGTCGCTGTTAGCTTCTCTACTTCATGAACGTTGGCAGGGCCCGCGCACTAATATAGTACAGGCTTAAAAACAACCATACGCACAATACGGACTGCTGTGCTTTATAGAAGTAGAGCCCTACGCTGTTTTTTTTTTTTGATGACCATGACGACTTTATGACGGTATGAATGATGTCCAGAGCCCCATCGTGAGAATTTCAACTTTATCATCTGCACCGTCACATGTTTTGCTTCTCGGCCTTATTACGCTGGCCACTTATTACGGTAGACTTCGGCTCGCGGAAGTCTCAGACCTTAGGGTGGAATAATAATGAGTTCTTACTTTAAAACCACTGCGTTCTTCTTCATGACTATTGTAAAATATCGCATTTCATGCAGCGTTTAGCTTCTGCAGGTGTCTAACTTTTTTATTACAAATTAATTGCGCTTTACTTCTTCCTTTATAAAATCACTCTTTCTTTAGCATTAAGCAGTGGCACAGAGGCGCACCTACATAATGTTTCTTTCGAGTTGCAACTAGTTTGTAGATTGTGGGGTAGCGTAGCACACCATTATTTTTGTTCCATCTGAAACTAGTTTCATGAGTTAGTGAACATTTGAACACCAGTAAAATTGTACCTTTGTGTTCCGTAAGAAGCTTTGACCCACTGCTTTTGCACCCGGTGTTTTGCAGCTGAAATAAGGAAAAACATATTGCCAATTATTTTTGCAATAAAAACCTCACACGAAATTGTAATTGCGACAAAATTGCCTCTATATAAAACCATATCAAGGACCATTCGCACCGGAAGAACAGTATCATTCAAGCGGGCGGTTTAGAATAAAAGCTTTCATAATGACTAATAGCGCGCGCTGACTTTCACAACTTATTAGAAATGCTACGCACATCCCGAGAAGTCGCTTTTATTCTTAACTTAGGATATTTATGTATATATGTTGGCTGTCAAGAGATACGCAATACACTACTTTTGTGCATGAAAGTACTACTGAAATGAACAATAAATTTTGCGCAATCAGAGAGAGTGAAATTTCAGTGGAGTTTGTAGGAAAATCTAGACAAAGATACGTCTGTAATCCACCATAGCTACAAAGTTAATGATGCTGTTTAGTGCCCAAATAATGATAATATAAAAAGTTCTTCAATCCTTTTTATTACATGGCGCGAACAAAACTTCACATTGCAATCACTTCTAAGCATAAAGAGAATTGCTTCTGCCAGCTTGATTAAAAAATTAGGCCACAGAAACCAAGCTGCGACGATGTCATCTAATGTACCACTACTAGTGTGGGTTTGGGGGGAATGCCTTTTTTTCGTCGACCGGCTCATCGGCGTTTCGCTCCAAACAGTTGGATTTCTACATCACACCTTTGTTGCTCTGTTCAAACTCGGCATGACCATAGTTGCTGACGACATCTTCGGTAAGCAGGTATCCCCGCACCTGCAGGACAAGTATGATCCCTATAGCTGCGCCCACCTACGTGGCATGATGACGTCGCTCCTCCAGTGCCACGCGAGCGGTCATAAAAAGGACCCCCATTGCTTTGAGTGGCACTGAATACGACAACCAAGCCAGGACAATGTCACCTAATGTACCCCTACTTGTGCAAGTTGGTGACTGTAAACGTGGTTTTCAAGGTGAAGATATTTGCTGAGTAGTGTCACTGTGCTCACACACTATTATAAACTGCATCATTGACTGTTTTGCGCTCGCGGGTCTGTCGATTTCACTTGAAGCAGTTGAGCAAAACCATGAACCTATTACTCAAGCGATGTTTACTACTAAAAAGTCATAAAACTGTCTTGTCAGAAATTTCGTAACTGCATTAGCAACAGGCCTTATCCGAGCCCACTATGATTTCAGTTCAGAAAATATTATTAATCACTGAGAAAAAATTTCAGTGCATAGATAATGCGAATGGTGAGCTGCTAAAGCTTTGCCTTGCAATCGATATTAGCGTACTCAACTGAGTTCAGTAAGGTTGACGACTTAGAAGACCGCTCAAGACAAAACAACCTGATTATTACAGGCTTAAAACAAGAATATTATGAGAATGATGATGACTTACTGGAAAAAGTAATTGATATATTTGGTGCAGTTTCAACAGAGAACTGAGTTCAACCGAAAGAATACGTAGACTGGGCAAGAAACTCCTGGCAAAGACCATCCTTCACTACTTGAAGTAAAGGTAGTGAAGAATTGTTTCAAGCTAAAAGGCACTCACAATAACATTAGTGAGCAATACTGAAGAGGCGTTACAGAGATGCGGAGAAACTTGAGCATCTCAAGTCTACAAGAAAGAAAGATAGGAATGAGAGTTAGACTAGTTTATGAGAAAGCTCTCCAAAACAATGTTTTGTACACCTAGAGGGACCACATCAAGAAAAGGGTGAAGTGCTCAACCCAAACACCAATGACCTGAAAGGCACAAACCCGTTCACTTAGTGTGTTGCATATTTACATAGTGTTTACAAGTGTGTTGAACAAAAGCCACATAATTGAAAGTTCAACCTTGAAACACGATCAGGACAAACACGGAGATAAGGTTCCACAGTGGTGTACATCATGTGGAAGTTTCATCATTAAGCCAAGTCTTAATAAGGAAGGGTCAAGATAGTAGAGGAGAAGGAGTGTCCCTTATAATCAAAAGAAAGATAAAGTATCAACTTTCACCACACGCTGGCGATAGTCAAGCCATACAGGTAAATATGAAAACCATATGAACATTGGAGTTATGTAAGGACTCCCCTGTTCTCCTGCTACGACTCTAGCCAACTTCAAATGTTTTATGGATGCAGCAGACTCACAAGACAAATCTTTATTGATTTCAACTCAACAGTTAATCAGTGTGATTCGTATTATTTTGCAGAAAATGAAGTCGTACATTGTGAACGTGTTTTAGACATTGCCTTTTATTGTATTCTCAGACAAATTGTGTCCACACGTGATATAAAGCTTGTATCCTCTATTTTCGACCTTGTATTTGTATCATCGTTTTTCCAGGGAAATGTTAAAACAGGTGGAGTAATCGAGGGCACCTCATATCATAAGATGCTTAAGCATTCCTTAAATATGACTTCTGCCTGGCTTCTTAATAAATGCAAAAATGTTCTTGTATTTCTGCGGCTGCAGCTGACTTCTCTAGCTTATAAAAGCTTGAAAATTATTACGATATATTTGTTTTTCTGCAAAATTCAAATGTAGGTGGAGAAAGACTGTGGGGTTATTTCTCACAGGCTGTCACCGAATACATTCAAAGTTTCATTTCAATGCATCGAAAATAGCTGAGAACAACTCTTAGGTAAAGCGTGAAATGATACACGTAAAAAGACAAGTGAAACGAAACCAGAAACCTCAATTAAAGAAACCTTGCTGTCAAGGGAAAAAACTACTCACATTATGAGTCTTCAATGGAGACTAGATAAAATTCCTGAATTATGTTTGATAAATCTCAACCATAAAAGTTTCTTAAACAAAACACTGAAAACTTTCTTGAGATACGTGAATTCAAACACACAAAACCTATCTTGATGCCATTAAAGAAAACACACAGACACGCACTAAAAGCGTTGGTGTCTTTTTTGTCTATAATTACCCCCGATGATAGAAAAAATCCGACTTCTAACAAGGCTTCTGACTCACCTGTGAGAAAAAAATAGCGATTAGTGAAGAAGGAGTATACGCAAAAGCCTTCAATAATGCATCACATGCTCAACTGTAGTTAAATATAAACGCCATCTTTAACACCTCAAGTTAACGCAGGGCTTTTTCTCCTATTTTAATAATCGAAAGCAATACATTCAAATCGCCACGAAACAATCAGATATGATTAAGGTAACTTATGCGGTATCACGAGGTAATGTCTTGGGCCAACAACTAGTTTTTATCCAGGACTTACCTAAAGATATTACCGCTCTCATGAGGTTTTTTGCATCTGCGAAAAGTAGTTTTAGTATGCCAGACAGAAGAACGAGATTATTGCAAGCTGGCCCACCTTCAACCGTTCGAGTGAACTGCTCCTTTTAATAAAAAAGAAATAAAAATAGCTCAGCAATATATATATATATATCCAGAGCACAAAAATGGAAAACGGAATGTTTGCCTTATGTTCTGGCTGGGAACCATATTGCAATAATCACGTGATCACAAACATGATAAAATTAGAACAAGCCAAACGCGCCATGCAACGCTGGCTGCACATATCACCACACCACGCGCTGGAAAAAGGAGGCGGGTGGTTTTAGGGGCGAAGCTAGCGGCACACGTTCGTCCCTCGTAGCTGTTGTAGTAATGCGTCACAAGCATAACATTTTGACCTCCAGGGTGGTGCCGGTGAGAGATTTTTTCTGTGCGTTCCTGAACAATAAAAGATAGTGCTCAATGTACATGCCAATGGCTGTTAAGGGGGAATGAGAGACAGGAGAATTCGGCTTTTAGTCAACGCGCACGCTGCGAATTTTTTATTCATCAACAACGCACAGAAGACAAAAGAAGGGTTGCTACGTTATGCACGCTGGGCGTAAACTCCTAGGTTTTGGAAAGGTTTAGCGAGCGTTAGGCCGCAGTGGCATGAATACAGTGAACTAGTATATACCGTGAACTCGAGGCGGTTAATGGTGGGAAGTAGACACGAAGCGCAAGCCGTAAGAAAGTGTGCGTGTGCCTCCTCTCGTTCAATCCTTGGAATGTCCACTGGATGGCGATGTTTCTATGTAAGGAATATATTAAGAAAAGATGCAAGATGGTGGTACTTGGAGTGTGGACGAACGGACACCCAGACAGATGCATGGACGGATGCACGCATGGCTGCACGGACGAATGGACGCATGGACGAACGCAGGAGCGGATGCATCGACGAAAGCAGGGACGGACGCACAGATGAACGTGCGGACGCATGGATGGACGCATGCACGGACGGGCGGATGGACGCACGGGCAGCCACACAGACGCAAGCATGGATGAACGAAAGCAAGAAGGAATTGACGGACGGATGCTTCGCCCCACTATCCATCGTTCATTCCGTGGATATGCTGCCATTTTTTTTCGACAGGGTGGCACGCGGCAAAACGCAAAAGAAGAGGTTGACGAGGTTTTCACTAGCGAGCTCAGGACAACGTTTGTGTATTTAGTTGACGGGTGCAAGTTCGCCATGAATAAATAGCTGTTTTTAGCTTCCGGGGTTGTATTTGTTCAAAATAAACTGGTGAAGGTGCTGGGAATGATTGCAAGCCCATCTCAGGTTAGAAAACATAGCCCAAAACCCCGAAGGTTGGAGCCAGCGCAGTTGACTCTCGTACACCAACGGACGAGTCGTCACCTACGAGGTGAGCAGCCTGAGTTCGGTGCCCTCTTAGATTCTTCGAGACCAGTGGAGGAGGTAAGTTCCAGAGCCCCTGAAATGGCCGCCCAAGCGACATGATTTCCATCTCACATCGTCATGCACCCGCCCCGAATACCAGAGGTCTTTCACGGTGATATTTTCGAGGATTCCGAGGACTGGCTCGACGGTTTCAAACGCGTTGCCAGACTGAATGGTTGGAACGAAGACAGGAAACTTGGCTATGTCTACGTGGCACTGCAAGATTCTGCGCGTACGTGGTTCGAAAACCACGAAGCGTCCTTATTGTCGTGGAACGACTTTCGAAGAGAGTTTCTTGCTACGTACCCGAACACGGACCGCAAAGAAAAGGCAGAGGCTATCCTTCAGATGCGAAACCAACGGAACAACCAGAGCGTCGCCATGCGCATTGAAAACATGTCCTGACTGTTTCGCCAGGCCGACGTGAAGATGGCTGAGGAAAAGAAGTTCCGGCACCTGATGCGTGGAGTGAAGGAGGAGCTTTTTGCAAGCCTGCAGTGCGTAATCCACCCCGCTTTTTTGCGGAGTTCAGATCAGAGGCGACAATGATAGAAAAGACCCTGCAGCAGCGCACGCAACATTACAACAGGGACGTAAGCGTCTCATCTGTTAGCGCAGCGTCGACAACCCTCGCGAGTAACATCGATCTCTAGCATGAAATGGTGAGGGCTGTTGTGGGGGAAGAACTTCAGAAAATACAAATGACTCAAGGTCATCAAGCGATATCCACACTTTCCGACGTTGTGCGCGTAGAAGTGCGGCGCGGTTCTTCAACCACAACCTCAGGTGCTGCCGCGCGCACAACCGGAGCCTCCCCCTCAGTTGTCGTGCGCGCAAGTTGTACGACAGGACCTCGGACTCATGAATTCGACGGCAACGACTGCTGCGATGCCTCCGACGTTTTTTCCGAGCACGCCGCTACCAATGCCGGAAGCAAGACCATGTAAGAGCGATGTATGGCGCATTGTAGACCGGCGGCCCCTCTGCTACCACTGCGGAGAAGCAGGTAACCTTTACCGGGCGTGCCAGTATCGTCGAGCGTGACTGCATGGTTGTTCAGTCGATGCACCGTGCCCGCGGAACGGTGAACGGCTCTAAAAATCGAAGAATACTTGTCTTCACGCTATTCATCTCAAGGCACGCAACAGTGGTAGTTACATTTGACAGCAACGATGCGCTATCGGTCGCCGAGTCCTCATCCGTCATCAAATCTCCGAAGACCACGTTCACCTAGCCCGCGGAGGAAAAACTAGAGCTAGCGACCTCTGGAGGTGAGGCCGCGGATATACTGACAACTGAAGACCCTTCAATGTTATCCCGACAGGACGGCGGCAGTTACGCAACGACGGACAAGTGCAGTAGTAGTGACGTTACCTCAGAAATATTAGTAACGATCGACGACGTCGAGGCCAATGCGCTAATAGTCAATGGTGAAGACTATTCCGTTGTCAGTAATGCTCTCGTAAAGAAGCTGAAGAAAGTGATGACTGAATGGACCGGACCTCAGATACGTACCGATGGAGGGCACTTAGTCCCGAGCGGGTTATGCACAGCAAGGATAGGAATAAGAGGATGCGTGTATGTCGGCCGCTATATTGTGCTTCCTGAATGCTCCCGTGAACTGATTTTAGGCATGGACTTCTTGCAAACAAACAATGTAGTCATCGACTTGCAAGTGTCCCAGGTTTCGTCTTCTACAAAGAATGTCGTCGCCATCTGTCATGCGGAGAGACCAACCGTTCTACCTCTCCACATTGTGGACGAAGATGTAACCAAGCCGCCACGTTACAGTGTGACCGTTCATGTGAGGAGTGAAGCTCTGCGTGACTGTGACGGATTAGCGGACGGAAGCATTAAACTGCTACTAGAAAAAGGACTATGCGTGGCAAGAGGCCTGACGAGGCTTCGTGATGGATGTGCGGATGTCCTATTAACTAACTTTGGAAATAAGCTGCAGCATGTCTCAAAAGGAACATCCGTAGCATCGCTGCATGAGTATGTGCAAGTCTCAGCTGTTTGCACTCTTAATAAAGCTTCAGAGACAGTAGATAACGTACCCTAATCAGTAGACATTGACAGAGAGCTCTCCTCATCTCAGAAACAACAGTTTGCTGACCTCATCAGAGAGTTCGCCGAGTGCTCCTCGACTTCGTCGAAAGTCGGACGTACTCCCGTCGCAAAGCACTGCATCGTGGTTGAAGAACACGTGAGACCTGTGCATCAGCGCCCATACCGAGTAGTACTAAAAGAAAAAGAAGCCTTCAAGAACCAAGTGCAGGAATGCTCAACGTTGACGTAATCCAGCCATCCAACAGCCCGTGGGCATCACCGGTAGTGCTAGTCAAAAAGAAGGACAATACTCTGCGATTTTGCATTGACTACAGAAAGCTGAACCAAGTCACAAAGCGTGATGTTTACCCACTTCCGCGGATCGATGATGCCTTGGATAAGTTACGCAATGCTCACTTCTTTTCATCATTTTAATCGTCTGCAGAGGCAAAGAAAATTCTACCATTCACCTTCCGATGTCAACCAGAGATGTGTGTACTGCCTGGTCTTATGAAGCTGATTCATGAGGCTCGGATCACCAACCAATTTGGTTGGTTCCGGAAAATACTTGGCCATCACAGAGGGACAACTCGGAAAAGTCCCGTCAGTTGCTTTCCGAAGCGCTATAATATGACAAATTGCTCAAACTGGTGAGTGAGTGCTTACGACAAGCTACAGTGCGACAAGTGGCAAAATTAAATAACACAAACCCTGATCTTTAACTACTACGGCTACGCATGTGTCGACGCCACGCATACAGAAGGGCCCAGCGAGATCAATCGGACGGTGTATAGCCGCTTAGATGCAGATGGTGGCACTCAAAACAACTTCGTCGAAAGAGCTAAGCTATATTTTGTAGTTTGCTACATACGGCAAGCGGCTTTGGAAGTGTATGGCGGATACTGAAAGCTCTACGTATACCACAGATAAATGCAGGAATCTCATTGCGTCTTTGTGCAAAACGACCGTCGGACCTCCAAAAATTTTCGTAGAAACGTTCACAGACCTTTTGCCTGTCCTATTTCATTGAAGAACGCAAACAGCGGCTAAGCCCCGCAATGTACTATGGCCCGGCCTGTCAGAGAGATGAAGTAGATTTTGCTCTCGAGAAGCTGCGCCACTCACTGCGCATGTTGTGTCGCCGCACAACCCCAGGTGAAGATGCTATTACGCACCAAGCCTTACGAAACATCGATGAAGCCTTTCATGAGCACATTTTGGATAAATAAAATAGAGTGCGGCAAACGTAAGTCATCTCTGTTGATTATAAATGAGCTATCGTAAAGAGAATATTAAGATCCGGGGGCCTTGCAAAGCTTCTAAAGCCATAGCTGTCCATTTCACTTAATTTTAATATACTGATAGAACACATGGCACTGTAGATGCCAAACTATGGGAGCTAAAATAATTTTTCCTTTCCCTGTTGTTATGAGCGCCTTTCATCGGCTATCGTTCTACAATCGATATCATTGCAGATCTCATATCATCGCTTGAGTCTGCTCGAGGAAACTGCACTCTGCACATATGCTATTTCTGGACGTACAACAAGCCCTTGATTCAGTGCCACATAAGGCGATTCTTCCTAGACAGAACCTAGACAGAAGGTTAGGTGGGCAGATGAGATTAAGAAGTTTGCGGGTATAAACTGGCAGCAGCAGCACAGGACCGGGTTAACTGGTGAAACATGGGAGAGGCCTTTGTCTTGCAGTGGACGTAGTCAGACCAATGATGATGATGATGATGATGATGATGATGATGATGATGATTATAGCGATTTTTCTTGCACTTATGGCTGTGGGAAATTAAAGTCAGCTGCTTAATTTTGCGCGTAACTCTCTGTCAAAGCGCAAAATGAAAGTACTTGTGAAAGCTACGAGTGGATCGGAAACTCTTTAGTGCGGTGTCTCTCAAGGCAGAGTTTTATTACCGCCTCTCTTCGACAGCGTGCTTGCCAGACTTCCAATAAATTACCTCAAGAATATGAGCAATGCGCATCTGCAGTCCTTCCCATCAGGGTCCACGTCTACACGGAATCTTACAGAGAGCGTTTCATACGGCTTGAGAATACCTAGAAAAAGTGTTCTACAGAATTCTCCTGCTAAATCAGCCACCATTGCTTATCAGGCAAGAAAAAGTGGGAAATGTGCTCGAAGAAGCATGAGCTAGGTTCACATTATACCAATAGCGTGGGTACAACAACATCGCTACAGGGGGGGGGGGGGGGGGGGGTGGTAATTATCGATGATCGCCTGTCTTGGTGCCCTGCCGTTATTTCAGCGGGGCAGAAATTGAAGTCGCTCCTGAAATACGTGGCTGCCTTGATTGTGAGGAACGCTGGCCACAGCCCTAAAGGTTTATCAATCAGCAGTGCTTTTTGGCTTGATGTATGCTTTGCCTATAGTGAATGTGCTGCCAAGTTTGATGTCTAAACGTGAACGGGACCATTGTGGTGCCCTCCGAATATTACTAGGCTTACCTCGCAATGCGTGATCTGTTCCCCCACGTGCACCAGTTATCCGGGAGGATGCACGCTGGCGAAAGAGCGCTGCACCATATCGAGCGCATGTACCGAGGACCAGATTGTAATGCACTTATCTATTACCTTACTCGCCGACAAACTCTCGCATGGGGGAAATGGTGGCATCATTCACGACAAGTACGCGCAGTTCCTAAAATCCAATTTCTTTCATTTCTCCTAAATAGTGCAACAAATACATCTTCCCCATTCAACTTTTCATTCTCGGAATACTAAAAACGTCTCACCAGCATGTTTTGGCAATATTTCAATTGACCCAGTTAAACCTGTTTGAAAATTTTGACAGTCATCTTAAAGTTTTTACAGACGCATCTGTATACAATGACATCCAAGGTGGCTCAGCAGCTTTTTTTTGCCCTTCTACTAACGTCCAACGGGTGTTTTGTATACTTCATCCAACCTCTTCAACGACTTCGGAACATGTATACCTGCAAGTGATGTTGCGCTGAAATACTTACTAGAAGAATTTGAAGAATTGAACTTTGTCATACTCAAAAATTCTCGTGCTTTCCTTAGCAGACTCCACTCGCCTAATTATATGCAGCATCGTTAAATCTGCCACAAAACCTATTACACGTAGGGTGTCCCTAATTTGCCAGTGAATGGCTTCACATGTTGGTATTCCTGATAATGAAAACATCGACCGCCTCGCTTCAACTTGTGCCCACAACAAGTGTGACTACCACGAGTGTGACTGCCAAGAAATTTTATGGCGGTTTGACAATGCTCGTCTAATGATTCACCGGCCACTTCTAAAGCAGCATTCCGACCAGCGTGTCGCAAACGGATTGTTTCCTCCTGGCATTCGTGGTTGTGGATTGAATCGTCATGACAGAGCCCTGTTATGTAGGTTTGGAGTTGGTTCTATGTCAGTGCGCGAACGATTAAGCCGTCAAGAACGTGCTGACAGTTTGGTATTTTCATGGTGTGGCTCCTGTGACACACAAACACACGCAATTTTAGAGTGTCCTACATTCGTTGTGCAGCGATCACTACTCGAAAGAAATTATGGACTGATTGGACTTAGCGGCAGGGCCCTTCACGATTGTTTTTTCTCAGCAGAATGTGCTTCTAGACGTGACCAGACCCATAGAGCCCTTTTAACTTTCTGAAATAAAGCGGACTTGGCTTCGCGTTTATAGACATTTTAGATGTGACTATTTATTTGTTTTTGTGTGTGTGACTTCCTTATTCTCCTGCTTTCCTGTCCTCTATGTGTCCTCTTCCGGAAGGAGGAGGCAGGCGTCATGAACGTTTTGGGGACAGTTGTCAGCCTGTTTCCTCACTATTTCCTCTGTGTCTTCGTGTTTTCTATGTATACCAATAATAATAATATTAATAATAATAATAATAATAATAATAATAATAATAATAATAATAATAATAATAATAATAATAATAATAATAATAATAATAATAATAATAATATACTATTATAAATAATAACTCAAGTGCCTTGTCAAGAGGTGACTTAGTCAGCAGACACACTCTCATTGAGCCCTCTTCATATGCATTTTGTAGTAAGGACAAAAAATGAAATGAGATGAAATCTCGTTTGTCACTGTTATCAGTAAAGTACAAGAAGTACGTAAAACGTACTTTTAATGCGTAGAGCTTTACTGTAAAGATTATGACAAATTGTAATCATATAGAGAAAAAGACTATTCTTGAACACTATCCCAGTGCCTAACCTCTGAAGGTGTGATCTATCTGAAGCTAATGAAAGAAAGGATAGTGGCAGCCGCCCGTGGTTGTTCTATTCGTCCCTAATATTTTGGCAACTCGCAGGATTTCGCGAAACTGTTTGCTACAAGAACTGAATATCGCTGCCCTCCCAAAGCATTAGGCAGGCGTTTTGCCCCCAGTTGCCAGCCTGCTTTCTCTCTCTCGACTTTGAGTCGTTGTGCATCTGTTCATGTGAATTAAATCATAATATTATTATAATAACTAAAATATTTATAATACAGTGTAAACTACTATTAGTATTAAAATATATTGTTATCCTAATAATGTTCAGGGCACCTTCCATTCTTCGTGTATCCGCTAATGCAAAACATCACATTTGATTTACACGGCATTATCAAAGTCATTGACTTTTCGAATAACTCGTCATCCACAACAGTACAAGGTATGAACGCTAAAGTACCTAAAAATACTAAACATGTGTGTAGCCTGTTTTTATCACTCATATTTTATTATTCGCTCGACAGTGGTTCAGTTCCCCGTGACTGGCAGGTGGGCAAGATCATCCCAGTCTTCAAGAAAGGAAACAAAGCATCGCCGAGTAACTGCCATCCCATTTCCACCAAGCGTCACGTCTAAAATATTGTAGCATATCATAAACTCTCATACTTCTAACTTCTTAACACCTGTATATTTTTTCACCAAAGTCAGCATCGTTTTCGCAAAAATTACTCCTGTAACACATAACGGGCTCACACATAAACCTAGACCATAACAATCTGACTGACGCAATAGTCTTAGATTTTGAAAAGGCATTCAGCAAAGTTCCCCGTGGTTTTCGTTTATTAAAGCTACTCCGTCTTAACATTCACCCCTGTGTTTTAAACTAGATTTGTAGCTTTTTAATCAGCTGTCATCAATTCGTCCATGCCAACTCATACTCTTAATCTCTAACACCCGTTCTTTCAGATGTACCGCAAAGTACCGTAGTTGCTCCCTTCCTCTTGCATATATACATTATTGATTTCGCTTCAAACATATCTTCTAACATCCGTCTCTTCGCCGATGATTGTGTTATTGCCCGCGGAATTACTAACCCATTCACCACTCTATATTACAATGTGATCTCGCCCGCATGCAGAACTCGTATAAATCTTGCCTCATGTCCTTGAAAGCTTCTAAAACTGTGTTAATATCTATCTACTGCCAATATCATCACGTTGTTTCTGACTACAATATCAATAACAACCAGATTTTTACAGTTGATTCGTTTAACTATCTTTGTGGGACCATCTCGCGTGGCATAACTTGAACATGTCCTAACAACCACATCATAAATTCTGCTAATTGTATTCTAGAGTACTTACGCCTTGATCTTTCGCTCACTCCCCCTTCTATTAAAACGTTGCCTTCGATACCTTTGTCCGGCCAAAGCTAGAGTATGCGCATGCGATTTAAAATCCTCATCATAAGAACCTCATAATAGCCTTCGAATCTGTTGAGAACCACGCGTCGCCATTCCAAATATCTAACTATTAATGCACCTCAAGCATCTCGGCACTTAAGGCAAAGATTAACTTATACGACCTCGATAAGCACCGCGAAATTGCACGTCCTAACCTTTATCGTAAATTCTTCCTTTTTTGCCATTAGATAACGCATACATCACAAGAGCTCGTCGCATTTACCGCCGCAGTCATTGTAACGCCGTCTATCCAGTGCAAGCCCATTCCGTCACCTTTAAACAATCGTTTTTTCGGCGCACAGCCCAAGACTGGAATGACCTTCCCACTGAAGTCACCACAATCACAGACACCCGAGCATTCAAGCAGCTCATCTGAACCATCCCGTCATAAATACCCTTATAAAATTATCCTTTCTACCACCCACTTCTTCATGTAATATCCCAATTGGGACCTTTGAGGTAACCAAATAATGAAATGAATAAATGAATAAGAACCCAACAACTTACGTATTCGTAAGAAATTATTTTTAATAATATCGATGCTTAACGTACTATTAGAAAAGTCAATCAGTAAATAGTAAAATGGGTTTATAAAACAGAACGTTTGTCAATTTAGCCCAGGATCAGTGAAGCCATTACTCATTGCCGTTGTGGAAGAAACCGAGACCTTGTGACTTTCTTTTACTCTGTACCTATCCTTCTCAATAAAAATAATAAAACGCGACCCTTGCTGGAGCCATCTGTCGTGTAAATTATGCGCACGAAAGCATGACAAACACTAAACCTAACCACAACCACTCACTCTTTGGGATATAGCAGCTGCTCTCTAGCAATGGTTAGTTGCCGTACGTTTATTCAGTGTTATAAAACAAACAAAAGGAAAAAACAACACTATTATGTATTCTCTAAGCAACGACGAAAACAACTTTCGTCTTCTCTACTACCCTTGCCACTGCAGATCCAATAGAATTTCGGCATTCACAAATGCTCTGCGACAAAGTACAAAAAAAAAATAAAACCTCACGTAAACAAAGCAGGGCTAGGTTGGTGCTTGCGGAGCGGGAGAAAGCCGCCTGTCGAATGAGCAACAAACGCGTCAACAAAGCGGACACCGGATGGAGCCCGCCAGAGGGGGCACTATTTCACGAAAAAAGACGGCTATCCTCAATATTGACATTTATATTTTATTTTCACACGATTCAGATGGCTGACCATCGGGAGTGACCTGTTTTTGAAAACGGTTACGCTGCTTTTGCCTGTGTTGGTTTCAGTTTTACTATAAAAAAGCCTTGTGATATGGCTTGCATACGGTAGCACCTCCATTCAATGAATCGCACAAGAAAACACTGGCTTTTCATAGACAAGCCCTTTCCATTGAAAGTGAGCAGGCAGCACGCGTATTTGTATGTGTGTTGAATGAATCATATATGTATGGGTTCTCGCATTATTGTGGGCCTTGTTTTCTATGAAATCGTTTAGAGTTTTTGGGTAATAGTCTCAAGCTTTATTCAAGTTGCACAGAAAGCTCTGAGCCACGCCTGTCCACCAGCACACCAGCTCCGTAGTGAGCCAACCGAATTTGCTCTTTTGATGGATTCTGCTCGGAAAGCACCAGCGCGATGCTGAAGTGAGATCCCCAATAGCTGCAACTCACGTCATCGTTGATCAGCCGAGGACGCCCGAGCGTTTCTACGGTGACACGTATGAAGTCGCCGATCACTAGCTTGAAAGTTTTTCAGCACATATCCGATTGCAAATAGATGAGCTAGAGATTGGGAGCTCCACCGCGTTTATGTCGCTTTGAACGGCAGTATGAATGGATATGGCTTGAGAACCATGAAGGTACTTTCCGTTCATGGGATGCCCTCAGGTGAAAGCTGATGGACACGTTCCCGTGTGTGGGATCGCTTGGTAAGAGCCGAGGCCTCTCAGAAAGCGAAAATGCAGTGGAACAACAAAAGCATAACATATACGTCGAAGATATGGCCTGAAGTTTTCGCCGGGCTTATCCGAATATGAGCGAGGTCAAGACGTTTGGCAAGCGATGCACGATGTTAAACAGGAACTTTGGTCGGTTTGTTTTAATTCAAGAGTGAGTAAGGCCTAGAAGTCATCTTCATTCGTATCATTGTCCCCCGTCTTCTTTTGTGCTGTACTTACTCTAAGAATTTGTTCAAAGCCCGCCATGCACCATCGCTGATTTCCGCAGTGAAGCTTCTACTAAGGGAAGCACGTTTCAACAGCACGCAAAACTCTGCTACCGAAGAGTAAACGTTGCATATGCATGAGGAGTTTTCACAGTATTAGGGAACAGTATTGTTGTCCTACGAGAGCTCATGCGGTCAGTGTTTCGAGAACTCCAGAGGCAGCAGCTACACAGCAACCCCGCAGCAATCTCCTTGTTGGCGGAATTGTTCGGCGAAAAAGTTAGCCGAGCACTCCATTAGCAGCAGCCACATTAACAGCCTCAAACGTCGCTACAGGTGCAGCCAGCGATCTCATAGGCCGAAGTTCTAAAAGGAACATCTGGACGTTGCTTTGTTACAGCACCTACACATCTACTTGGACCTTATTTCTACCGATTCAAGGTTTCTTCGCAAACGCTTTCTGCCTACAGAATGGAAAACCTGAAACGTCGTTACAGGTGCAGCCAGCGATCTCATAAGCCCAGGTGCTAAAAGGAACATCTGGACGTTGCAAAGGTGTGAAAATAGTCACGTTGCGGTAAATTCGTGCGTACTTATAGATGGCTACAAAGTTACTGCTTTAGTGTACACAGGCGGAGAGAATTCAGTTATCAGTAGAGAGCTTGCCAGAAAATTGAATGTTGTGCTGCCCCCTTGAACATCACCACGAGTGCGCACCGCAGGAGGACGCCTGATTGACCCAGATAGCAGATGCACTTGTAGAGTCGCATACTGTGGCTTCACGTACGGCGCCAACTTCATCGTGCTGTCAAAACGCTCCACGAATTTAAGAAATAAATGAACCTTTTTCAGGTGAAGTAATAAATTTAAAGAAAGCATGCATGTCGTTCTCCACGAAGAGTGTGATGAAGAGTACGACATGGTGCAGATTGTGGAGGACGACATCACGGTACCTCCAAGATCCAGCATAGCTGTCGCCGTAAGAACTAACGTATTCAGCGACCACGAAAGAGAGTTTCACTGAACTTCTTCTCGAAAAAGATGTAAGTGCGTGGTTAGGGGCTTTATTCGGCTATGTGATGGGTGCACGAGTCTTTTGGATTGCAATTTCGGAATGGAGGTGCAACATGTCAGGTAAAAAATCATCATTGTCCGCCTGAATCACTACGTTAGGGGAGATGCTACTCGAGGACACTTTTTTTAATATTCACCCTAGTGCAATAAAACTTGAGCTGTTTGCGGAATCTTTTATGTTCATTTCAAAAAAAAATAATTAGCTTTCTTGCAAGTTGCATTCTTTTAGCTCTGCAACAAGGTGAAGTTAAACCTTAACCCTTTGGCCCCTCTCTTTTCATTCCTAAACCACCATAATCTGTTTACCATTCGTAGTTCATAAGCTTTCAAATAAAGTGTGAAATGCAAATAACTAATTAGGAAGCACATGCAAAATATATAATAGGCGTGAAAAATAATGGACGTAAAAAGTCCAAATTTCACCTACCCTAGTAAAGGCTTGCACACAATTTTTATTATAAAATAAAATATTGAATTTTAAACAAGATAGTTGTATTTGTCATACCTCCGAAAAATTTGGGCATAATTTTATGCAGATCTAACCACTAGAAGTGCCCGAAAAAGGAAGGGCACATCGAAAAAAAATGACAAATTCTGTGTTTTGAGAAAAACAAGTTTTAAGGTTAAAAGTAAGTTTTATTCAAGAATGTTATCAATTAATCTAATGAAATTCAAACAATCTATCCTTTTTGAAGTGGCCACAGCCATTAAAATACGCTAGCACCATGAGTTTGTTTTTCTAGGCTTTTTTGAGCCGACTCCTCACAGACATTTCGCTCACAGAAAGGGCCATGAAACGCTTGTCTAACTTCTGCTCCATCTGGCAGAGCCTTGTGCCTACTGCAAACTATGAATAAGTTCGACAGCACTGCGAAATCTAAACGAAGTCTAGTGTCACGCCATTTTGTGGCCATGCTTGTGCCACATACCGTCGTACATAACGGCAACGTCGTCCCCGCTAAGTTCCTTCACCACGAGCTCTTCCAGCCTCGCAAGATTGGCGCTGACGTCATCCATTGCCGCATCACGAACTTTTCGGCTGATGGATGTGAATGACTTTTAATGCATTGGCTTTTGCAAGCCAACCAATTCCGCAAATCGGTCCAGCTGCTCGCAGCATATTCCTACCGAGTGCGCCACACAACAGCTTTCAATTGCGAGCAATGGTTTTTTTTTTCATTCATAATAGAGATAAATACATGAGAAAAGCATTGTTCAGCTGCGCTGCTCGACAAGACATGTACCCCGTAAATAGGCTTCACAGCACATACAGGCACGCAGCGGCCAGTGGCGGTCTCCGACCCGTACCACGTAATAAGCCAGTCGCGGTGCTTGAAAAACGCGCAGAAGCGTGCTTCTTTTTATTATTTCGTGCACTGCATCAGCGAGGGAAACTTTTGTTATTTCAAGAGTGAGGCTCGACTCTTCGGCTCATGCGATCAACAATGGCGAGAGGGGCGCGTTATCGCCGGCAAGGCACTCGAATACTGCACACTTTCGACCTTTATTAGGCACCTTGTGCTCTTTAGATGCAATGTTAAAGCATTTCCAGTTAAGTCTCGACCTGTATTTTTTTTCATAACAGTAGAGGTACTATTCTCATGAAAACAGGCGAAAATAAAAAAATCGGTAATTTTGAAAAAAAACTCGCGTTTTTGGACACGCATCTCCCCTTAAGATTACAAATTTGGCTTATCCTAACGTTCAATTCAGAAGACATAAACTGCATACTCACAAGTTACAAGTATCGGAATCGCCAAAGCCCTGTCAACGGACCAGCAGATGCGGCAAATCGAGAGCCTTGAACAAAAGTTCGTCTCCAGTTTTCCAACGACACCGGAAGTCCAGAGGACGTCAATTGCCAAAGATCGCATCAAGGTCGAGGAATCGGGGATGTCTATTTGCCAGCGCCCAAACCGAGCGTCACCAAATCAGAAACAGGTTGTGAGGAGTCCAGTTGAAGGAATGACACCATTCAACCCTCAGGCAGCCCATGGGCTTCCCTTTGCTGGTGAGAAAGAAGGACATCACATTGATCTTTTGCGCAGAAGTTGAACGTCGTCCGAAAACGTTATGTCTAATTAGTACTAAGGATCGATGACATAATGACATGTTACGGGATGCGTAGTGTTTTTTTTTTTCCTTTTTGGACCTCGAAAGCGGATACTGACAGATGGAGTTGGAGGAAAGAAACCGCGAGAAAGCAGCGTTTGTCACATTAGATATGCTCTACGAGTTGAATGTACTCCCCCTCCGCCTCTGTTTCGTTCCTCACATGCCTCAGCGTGTGATGCACACTGGGCTTTCTTGGTTAAATTAGCAATCCTCTCCACTAATCTCAAAGATGTAATCTTTCCTACCACCTTCGATCAGCATGTAGGACAACTGGGAACTGTGCTCAATGCTATCCTTTCAGCAGGACTAACGATAAAGCCTCAAAAGGGCCATTTAGGTTTTCATGAATTTCTTTTTTTTTTTGGTCATCATAATCAGCGCAAACAAAAAAAGGAACATGAAAGCACAAGGAACTGTTTTACAGAAGCGCTGTCTAACACCTGAAAATTTATTGAAAAAAGTGGTGCATAAAAACGGCATTAAAATCTTATCACCCACCCTTCCCAAATTATGTAATCGCGTAGGTTGTACATAATTATTTCAGGATTTGTGAGAGCAATTGAAGGCTGGCTGACGCACCTGCGTTTTGCTCTTATGATTTCAAACGCGTCAGTGGTTTCACGTGTACGCTGGTGCTTGTGCCTCACAATCACAGCTATTTTGTGTAGCTCGGCTGTGCAAACGCACTGATGGCCGAAGACAGAAAGAGGGCTGGTGTGTCTCCCTTAGATGGACGTTGAGAGAAGGTCCCATCTGTCCACTGTACGTACCATCACATGACATATGAATAAATTATACCACAGTGAAACGTTGAGAATGCTTTATAGAACAACCTTCAGCGCCAAAAGTAGCCTGCTCCGTCTGTACAGTTTTGCCAGCATGCGCCATTATGAGAACCCAAGTCAAAGCGGTTTCAAGGTTTTCCATGTGAGTGTGTACCACAGATGCTCAATGTTGCTCAGGAGCAACGACTTGCCCATAAATAACCATAATTTTTTGACAACGCAATTGGCAATTTCATCCTTTCTTTCTACATGCCAGATTTTTCTTGATGTTGTGGATTAAAAATAAATTATGGCATCCGAGAGTTAATATTTACCCAGGAAGGGCAAGAACAAACATGGATATTTTTAATGCGTGAGCGTTAACAAAAAGCTTAAGTTGGCAGCGTTGACCAGAATAGTACCAAAAATATAACATTGGACATGCACTCTTATATAACAGCCATCACATATGGTTAACGCTATGTGTAGTGAAGCGCCGTCTGCTGATGTTTATTTATTTAGCTGTCGATCTAGGGCTGCTTTTCTTGCGAGCAGCAGGGCTTCATATCAACTTAGCGCTTTTGCTGTTGCTAATAACATGTCGCATTTGGCATCATGACGCAACTGTAAACAAGTGGTTCTATGTCTGTGCTCTCATTTTTACATATCGTTAGCACAGTTGGCGAAGTTTCGCTCAATAAAGAAATTACAAACAAGTCACTGTTCATCCACACGCTTCCCATAACTTCGATTTCCGAGGTTCGTGGGATCTGTTGAATTTTCTTTGCTACCACATGTCACCGTCCACTGAGTCCACTTTGTACAGATTTCAATGTATATCAAGCGAATAAAACGGCCACGAGCGCACCATGAGCAGGGCATTAAGTGATGTTGTACATGACTTGCGGGTTGTGGCTGTCATTTTACCACTGGTCATTCGTGGGTGTCATACAGTCTGAATACCGATTACGACGTAGATAACACAAGCCACGCACGCACCACAAGCTGGCATTTAAGTCAAGTCCTACATAACGTTATTTACATGTTGCCGTCTCTCATTTATGTTTGCCATACAGAAATGCCTCGCCCGTGCCAATATTTCTTTTGCATATCAATTTCACTAAACAGCATCGAGTGCCCTGAGATCATATCATGTACAGTGTCAATTTTTATTAAATAAACACGGGAGCGCGTGGCCTGCGCGCTTCAGCGACTGCTGGCAGCGCGTTCAAGCGGAAGCGAGAACAACCACAATTTCTTTTCGGGCCATCTCGCTGCGAGCAAAGGAACCATTCATTCTTGATATAGAACGAGCGTTAAGATTGCGACCCCCTCCTCCTTTCAAGGCGATTACGCGAGAGCCGGTAATCGCCTCCAACCAGTAATCACCTTGAAGGGAAGGCGGTTGCAATCTTGCCGTTCTATGAATCAGCAACGAATGCTTGTTTTGCTCGCCGCGAGATGACGCGAGAAGAGACTGTGGTTGCTCTCGCTCCCACTTGAACGCGCTGCCAGCAGCAGCCAGAGCGCGCAGGCCACGCTTCACCGTGTTCTCTTTAAAGAATGTTGCATTGAATGGCATGCCAATTACGTCGGGTTGTGCCCCCAAGCGGCGGCTTTTTCTCTTCTCATCCCGATTTTCATGACAGCCCCTATTTGGCATTGTTCACTTCGACCCAACAGCTTCGACGCAGATCCAAATCGAGACTAGTAGTATTGGGATCGGAGCCATCCTTGTTCAATGCCAACAGGGACAAGACCGCGTTATCATTTACGGTAAATCCCCTCACACTTGCACGGCGCAACTATTTAAGTACAGAGCATAAACACTATGCTTTTGTCTGGGGACTTTTTTAAGTTCCGCCGATGTTTATATGGGCATAAATGTATCTGTAATTACGGACCACCATGCGTGTGCTTCCTTTTAACACTGAAAGAGCCTTCTGGCTGGCTTGGGCGTTGGGCTCTAAATAATAATTCGAAGTATACAGCTTTGCAGTTATGTACAAGTCTGGGCGGCTACATCATAACGCTGACTGGCTTTCTCGCGATCCTGTTGGTGGATCAAGCACTAACCCCGACACCGACACGTGCGTCCTCTCCGTTTCGCAGCTGACCCACATCGCTGACGAGCATCACCGTGATGCCTCCTTGTGTGCAGTCACTGAACGCCTGGAATCATCATCTTCGCACCGGCCTCATCGCTCGTTTGTAATCCAAGTTGGTGCAGGCACTCTATCACCACAATTTTCACCCAGACGGACCAGCCCTGCTGCTCATGATACCAAGACACGTTCGCTCGGCTGCTCTCCACGAACGTGACGTTCCAACTGATGGTCAGCTTGGTGTGTCGTGCACATACGCCCTGATCCGTGGACGCTTTTATTGGCCAGGGCTCGTGCGTTCCGGCAGGTGACATGTTGTGGCGTGTTAAAAACGTCAGCGCTGCGAAACACGACTCACGCTTCCCGCTAGGTGACTTCATTCGCTCGACATTCCGTCCGAACCAATTTCTTGCGTTGCCTTAGACGTACTTGCATAGGTGGGCAAAAAATTTGGAGCTTACTTGCCGAATGTGGTTTCCGAATGTGCTCCACACCGTTCGCAACAACGTGACAGCGTTTAAGAGCTTGTTTTGCGGAAATTCCGGTGTCGGCGTCGGTAGTTGTCAGGGAAAAATTATCATCTTTTCAATGACCGAAAACTAGAGAACAATGCGTATAAAATAACTGATAAAGAACCCTGCAGTAGAGCGGGAAGCGAACGAGGGTTATTTAGGTACGAGTGGGAACCAAACCCGGGTTGTTTCCGTGGCAGGTGGTTGTACTACCTCACGGTCCACCTATGCTTGAAAAAAACTTCCTGTGCTTGGAAATGCAGTGAAAGTAGCTTTCATGCTTCACAAACACACGAGTCTTGTATGCAAGCTTCACAATTCAACATGAAAGATTGCAGTAATAATGCGTGGTGCAAGCGTTCATTGCCAACGGGCATCAAGATATGTAATTATCATAATGGCTCCGCTGTTCAAAAAATCATAATGGCTCCACTGCAAAAAGCCACACGCTACTGCGCCTATTCTCTTATGGACACGTATAGTTTTGTAAATACGCGTTAGGAACAGCATGTCACTATTGCGTTCAACTCCTAAGGACGAAGCTTTAGGGTCCCCTTAATTTTGTTCTAGTTACTTGAATCTCGGGGTTAGGTTCCGCCGTTGCTACCTGTCCTAAATAGCCGTAGTATTTTACAACGTCACATGCACTATTACCTATCTCGAAGCGCTGTGCTCTTCCGAGGTTGTTGTACATTACTTTCATTTTCTGCAAGTTAATTCCAGACCTACGTTTCTACTCTCCTTGTCTAACTTAGTAATCATGAAAAGTAATTCGTTTCCTGAGTTATCAATGCAAAGCGCAGGTTACTAAGGTACTCTCTGTTAACACTTATCTCTAACTATTTCCATTGCAGGCCTTTGAAAACCTCCTTCAAGCACGTGGTAAATAGCATTGGGGAGATTAAATCCTCTTGTCTTACACCTTTTTTTATCGGTATTTTGTCGCTTTCTTCATGGAGCATTATGGTCACAGTTGTCCTACTGTACGAGCCCTGTAAGAGCTCCCGCTACTTTAACCGTCCTATCCATATTCGTAGTTATTTTGCTTTCCTTGTCCCTTAGTGGATACATCTGGTTTTCGCCTATCCTAAGTTCCTGCGTTAACATCATAGGTGAATAAAATAATAATAAATATACTGAGTTAATAGTTTTTCTTGAGATACTTCAACGCAAAATTTTTCCTCTTTCTGTTGGTGTCTGTCCAACATTTCATCCATCCGTCGAAATATGGAGCCCGTGCTCAAAGCCCGCCGATCTTGATCTGGTGGCTGCGTTCATACTTGTGAAGATTGTAAATCAAAAACCAAGTATAAGGAAATATTCAGGGCGTAACGTCAATACGCAAGTGTTAGGACGTGTGTCTTTTTTATTTAGAGTATTCTTAGTACGTAATAATAAATAGCGAAGCGTTTATTACATTGCGTTGACATTGCAATGCAATAAATGAGAAAGCGGGTGCCTCCTACACTTCGCCAAAAAAATGAGGGGTTTTAACTGGACAACCCAGTGCTCTGCTGAACCTTCCAGTGGCTCTGCGTTCTCAAAAACTTTCGTGTTTTCGCATTACTGCCAGATTGCGCCATATAACACGGAGCGCCTTCAGAGAGAATACTAGCTTCTTTCAACTACTTTTGCAGCAAAGCACGTAGTTAAGCAGGCAATTTTTATACATCATTATTGTTAAGTTTATGACACACGATGTAATACTCAGCTCACGCCTGATTGGATTAAAACCAGGTTGCTCAAAATTCTGTGTGCATGCCAATCTAGAGGCTCGCATTAAGCTTGCTGAGCACAGACGACAATATTCGACTTTAGTAACCTTTGATTTAGCCAAGACCTACGGCTGTGTAGAACATTTTATTCGTATCGATGCCTTAAAAGGCTTAAATTTTTTTGCACAGCATATTACCAGTTCGGATTTATGAATTTGTAATACATAGAAAGTTTTATTGTTTACAACGAGGTGTTTCTAAGTATAGCCAAACAAGTGTTGTTTCTCTGGGCTGTGTTTTCTCGACAGCATTACTTAACTGTATCAAGTTCAATACCACTGAGCGATAAAATACGAGTATATGTATTTGGAGATGACATTGCATGTTTTCGTGTCTGACTATGATATACATTCATACATTTAAGTACACACTCTTATTTAGCAACATTGGAAACCTGGTTTGATGATATTGCCACATTCCTTCCTCAACTTTTGTTGTCACCACGTTGCACTGCAACTGCTTCCTTAAGGGATCCGCACCTAATGACCAATAGCTATCGAATCATGTTAGAACCTACAGATGCGATTACGCGCTCAGCGTAAATACTACAGTTTCTTCTACAGTTTACATGGTCACTAGTGATGACGGTGCAATATTTGAGGGCACATGTATAAATACCGACGCGCTTCAGCGCTTGTCAGTTTATCGACGACCAACTCTCAGCTCGCTGTTATAAGTGCCAGTGTGTTGCTGTAATCTCATTTGCCGTTTACCGGCCACCAAGTTCGGCCAAATAAACTGTTTCATCATGGGCATACCGGCCACTGGCTTCGTCAACGTCGCGACTACATGGCAATATTCGAATGAAACTAAAAGTTACTAAAAGTGCTATAATCATTCATGCTTGGAGGTTCAAATAATATTTCTCTTCAATACCATCAAGAAAGAGTTTCCCTAGTTGACGGTATTGAACGTATGTGTGTACTGTACGTTGAAAAATTGAGCTCCGTAATCACATTTACCATAATAAACAGAAGGTGACACGTATTGTTGGGATAGGTAGACTTTGCTGGCTTTGTTCCAGTGTAGGCAGATAACGCTGATGATGATTTGCCAAATAATTGTTCACGCAATTCTTTAATTTGGCTCTGTACAATCGCTGTGGGGACCAGCTTGCAAAATAAGCTCCTTGCTTCTTTTAGAGTTTGGAGCTATTCGCAGTCGTTTAAGTGTGCCAAAATCTACTGCTACAAACGTTTTCTATCTAGAAGCTCAGATACCCACCCTCGCCTTCAGATTCCGTATTTTAACAGCTAGAGCTTCTTGAAAACTTAATGAATACGCTTTTGAAAGGCAGCAAAACGTATTTTGTCTAAAACCAATGTTTCTTTTCTGAATGAACATTGATATATAAACCTCAAGTGTTCTTCGTTCAAACGTTACTAGATGCAAGAAATGTCAATATATTCGACAGCACTGCGACAGACAATCCCATCAGCAATGTGTAAGTAGGACTCAATTATATCCTTTTAACAAATACTGGACATTCGCCCTATATTTATTTGAGCTAATGACGCTACAAAAACCGAAAAACGTGTTCGAAATTTTAGTCAAGAATTTAGAAATGTTACTTAGTACTCCAAATAATTCTTCCTAGGAGGCTGCTTCATTAAAATGTATCAACAGCAACGTCCGAGGGCGCCTCTGCGAATTTCAGTGTGAAACAAGAATACCTTCCTCACTTGCCCATATATTTTACGTTCTTGTGATCTTCAAATATTATTTTCAGTCACTAGTCAGCCCTCATCTTTGCCTCTTCCGTCTTCCGTATTCGTCAATATCGCCCTGTACCCAAAAATGTGGTAGCACCAACTAGCCCAACTTTCAATACTACTGCCCCTCTTGATGGTCCAATTGTGCCAATCCTGCCTCCTAAAGTTATGTTTTAACAGCGAGGTTAGGGAATTTTTTTCTTCTTGGGGACTCTTGAAAGATTACTATACCGAAGTCAGAACTCTTGGACTTGCACTTCGCATGAAATAATAAATGGTGCCCCACACGTAAATTTAAACCCAGTCTGAGAACTGGCTAACCTCCCTGTCCTTCCTGCTTCCATCCTCCTCCTCCATAACAAAATCGCGATGCCTGATACCACCACGTTTTATGAGGAAGAGCACGTGAGGTGCGTGTCAAAAGCTGGAATGCAGGGGTGGTTCAAGAGGACACGACGGTGCGCATACGCGTCAGGATCACATGCGGGATCGGTCAAAGCAAAGCCCGTGGCGCGTGATCCGAGCTGTGGCTGAAAACCCCCGAAGATGAGGTGTCACTGTCCTGTGGAGCGCTGACGAGGACGATTGAAGAAAAGAACGTCGCTCTTGCGCTAAGGCTCCATTAGCCAGAATATCAAGGTGACAGGGTTAGGGTTCCAGAAGGCAGCCGTCGTTCACGGTAGTTACCTAAAGACGCCCTCCGAATCTGCGGCAACTTGCTACAGCAGTTCCCCGGTAGCCAGTTGTTCTTCCCTTTCTCCACAAGAAGGCGGCGACCCACTTTGCAATCCCCGTAGTTCGACCGGGTGATAAGTAAAGACGACTGAATCGTCAAGCAGGCACGAACCGAGGCTGACGATGGGAAGACGTCTTCTATGCCATCAGCGACAGTAACACTTCGTCGTAGTCCTGAGGGTGCCCTATGAGCAGTAAGAATGTTTAGTTGTTGTGGGAGCACATGAGAGTAGCTATTGGGAGGTCATCTTGGCTAGGGACAGATTTGGGCTTAAAACTGAAATTGACTTGCATTGATGTTAGTTCAGGTTTCGCTGTACAGCTGATTATTGTGTCCATGTTTACTTTGAGGGATGCAGTTTGAGTGTATGATTATGCTTTTCCACTGTGTAATATAAAATGCGTTTGCCATGCTATTTCAGAATACTGTCTCTGTCTCCATTTGCTTTACTACAAGTGGTCCCGAGATAATCATGACATCACTTAATTTGTACTAGATGCGAAGCAGCTCTTTGACTAACGTGTGTAATGACAAACATGCGCTCGCTGGTATGCGCCGCAACGCGTTCTCCTCGTCACAGGTGTTAGAGCGATGCCATGTAGGTCACGCCGCAGCTGCGCGTTAACGTCATGCTCCCGTCACAGTGCGCGCTGACGTCACTATCTCCCTTGCCTGCCACGTTCTTGCTGCAGCACCTGCAGCACCTGCAGTCGCCGCCTCGTTCGCTTTCCCACAACACATGCCGCTACCACCACTCGCTACGCCGCGAACTCGTCGGTACAACTAGAAAAAAGATCCGGAACCTCTCGAACACGCTCCTGCTCCGAGTGCGTCGTCATGCGCGTTGGCGAAGTCGCGATCCTCACGTTGTACCTCGCTCCCAACCAGCTGAAGGAACAGGTTCAGCGCTGCCTTGAACAGACGCTGCCAGATCGCGGCGAGGCGTGTCGACACGAGCCTCTTATTGTCCCGCTAGGCTACAACGTTCATGTTATTGAAGGAGGAGGAGAATGGCTCGTCGATTTTATGCGTGACTTGTACTTGCTCAAGTGCGTGTCGGTGGCAGAACGTAAACTACCCACCGTGATAGGGGTACTTACATTGATCTTATTTTTGCCAACTTCGACGTCGCGTGTCTGAAGGAACCTTTTAGCGTGCACTTTGCAATTGATTGATTTGTGGAGTCTAACGTCCCAAAACCACGATATGATTTTGAGAGACACCGTATTGAAGGGCTCCGGAAATTTCGACCACCTGGGCTTCTTTAACGTGCAGCCAAATCTGAGTACACGGGCCCACAACTTCGCGAATCACAAAGTCGTGATAGTCAAGGCGAAACGCGCGCCTGCTCATGTCCAGCACCCGTGTCTCTACTCTGAAGATGCGACGACTACGAAGCCTGGTCAAACGCTTTGATGAAACTTGCACGAAACCCAACCCGCCTCCCATGTCATTGCATTTCACATAAACGTTTACTTGAGTAGAGGCTACACCAAGTTACGCTTCAAATCGTCCTTCCTGAACCCGCGTCGACGCCCGTTTCAACCGGGTCAACGCCGCGCGCACCGCTGCAGCTTCGCATCTTATCGGTGTTCCCTTCGGGGAGATTGTCCATAAATGTGTTTATATGCATGATATTTGTGCTCTAGCTGTAATGAACTTGAAAATTTCGATCATTTTCTACTAAATATCGCGATGTCCGGAAATAAAAAAAGAATGTTTTGATTTTTTAAACTAGGAATTTCATTTAGTACTCCAATTGTTCTGTCTTTTGGGTGGTGGTGGTATCTTTAATTTTTCCACACCAAAAACAAAATAATAGATAGAAGGACCCCTAAAGAGACTGTTTGCGCTATTTCAAAGGAGGTAAGTGGGGAACCCTTGGAATACTGCAACATCCACCACCACTGGATTGCTGCTTCATTGGAATATAGCGACAGGAACGCCTGCGGTGCCCTCTGCAAATTCCTTTGTGACACAAGTAGATTACCTCACCAAGCCATTAATCAGCTTTCTTTCCAAACCAAGCTAAAATTTAGGTCTATATTTTACACAGCATTAGTTTAACGTATAAAGAACCATGTATTTTTATTAATTATTGAATGAGTCAAAAATTATACTTCTTTTTATAGCAATTGTTTCTATGTGTCTAAATTTACCGTATTGTAATAGAAACAAAGTAATCTCATTTCCTATTACCCCGCGTATACCTTATTTTTGGATTACAATAACCGCCGCCATCTTGACCGATTCCCCTTACTAGGTAAGAACCAGAATGGAGGTGCAAGCAAGCGAGCAACCGTGCTGTCTCTGTATTTGCTGCTTTTGCAACTGCGCACTCGTCGAAAGCTTTTGGCGAACTTAAGCTGTCATCATGGGGTAACGTGCATTCGACAGGAACTCCGTCGCGCTTCCTCGCTGATGGAACCTGCAAGGCGACTGCCACGGCAAGTGTCGGTCCAACCATCAGTGAACGACATCCAGGCCTCCAATGTTCTCTCCACTGTGCTTCTGGGGACATTTTCCAACGACGTGATTCTTCGCGCCAACCGGGCGCTCAGGCTCTTCTCACCTAGGGACGGAGTACATGCCTTCTCGATACCTGACAGTCTTTCGGCGCTCCAAGCACCGTCCGTGGACGGCATGCTGGCTACCTCAACGCCTCAACATTACTTCATTCAAGCACAGTACTAGTTCACGACACAATAACACGCAGGTTCCGCTTGCCTGGTAACGTCGTTAGCGCTGCCAATGGTACGGATCCCGTGTCCACGATACTGATCAAAGCTGAGTTTCTTAAGGGCACCGACACCATGCCCATGGTGATGCATTCTACCGCCACAAGGACTGTAGTTGGTGTACCCTCTCTTTCCAACCCGATCATCCGACAGCACCTCGGAGCTGCAGCCCTCATTTGCACAACTTCGCTTCACGACTAACGCCTTGATAGCGTCAAGCTCTAAGCTGTCAGTTGCCACCTTGCCCACATTGTGCACACTCAATGTCATGTTGGCTGTGGCCGCGTCGCGAAAACTTGAGGCCAGCCCTCCCGAGAATGGTCGCTGGCTCCGGCGTTTCCTCACGGAGTTCTCATAGCCACTGGGCAGCCTGGCCTTATCATTCTCCGACGTTTCGCCGGCCGTATGACCTTCACCGTTGGCATTTGAACTGAATTTGAAATGAAATTAAATGAATTTGAAAGGAAATGAATTTCAGGGCGACGCCGACAACTGGGTGGCGACCATAAACATTGTCTGAGCTGGCAAGGCATGGTTGGGCCAATAAAGATGATGCGTGGCCGTAGATTGCATTGGTAATGCTGCCACGGTGAGGCATTAGCGTGAAGACACGAGGTAGCGGTCTTGCCAAAATGGCCAGGACACTCCGTGCTATTTTTTAACAAGATTAGCCACACGTTATGATTGAGATAGTAAGCGAATAAGTTTCCTTCGCGAAATCATCTTCGCGAGTAGTGCTTGCTCTCAAGCCATTTCATGGGTTTTGTCCACTTGGGTAACGAATTCTTGGAGTCGGATCTGGCAATCATTGTCGCAAAGGTTAAAAATTGGAGTATACAGGAGAGCTTATTTGCAGCCTCTTATTATATATCGAATGGAGTCAGGTTTTCAGCAGATGCCTGACTGCATGTACGATTGTAACAATTACATAAGAGTCAGAAAGTCATTTTTTCTTGGGTGAGTGACTTTGTCCACCGTTAAAACTCTTACCAACATTTCTTGTTTTCAAGACTATTATTTGCGAGAAACTATGTCCTACGGGCCAGCTCGTAATGTCGTGTAATGTGTTATTCGTAAAAAAGTTAGTAAGCAGTTAGTAAACGTGTGTATTTGCTTGTACCGAGCCCATTACACTACATTAGCAGCATCCTATTATTAGCCAGCAGGAAGGAAAGCAAGTAAGTTTTGTCGTCATAAGCCGAGAGAGCTTCCTTGGTGTTTTTAACTGGTTAGCTGCTAAGCTGACAATGCTGCTAGATGTTTTATGGAGAGCACAGTATTATTTGCTGTATTAGTGACAGCCCTTAGCAAAATGTAGACACATTCCCATTTTATGGATTACCTGGAATTGAACTTTCTGTGCTACACGATGGTACGCAAGTAAGCAAATAAAGCGGCACACGATAATTTCAAGATAAAATATATTACTCCTAAATGTCTGGCTGCTAACCAGCACACGGCGTACTATCCTGAAGTCGGATTATAAATAGCCTTAAAGCTGCTACTAGAGGAAATATCGGTGATATAGTCGAGCAACCCTGTGTGTGTTCTAGAGTGTTTTGTTTCTGTCAGTATATGTTGCTGCGATGCATACTTACTGTGGTAATTCCATGAAGTAATTAGTGCCCAATTATCAATGTATGAAGACAATGCCACTGGTTTTCTCGCCCTGTATATTTTCGTAATAGAATTATCTAGATATTGTTGTGCGCACGCACATACAAACAAAATGGTCGCAAACTTCGATTACAGAGTTAAAACGGTTACTAAGCTGCTAGCGTTGTTACTAACAATCTGATAATAAACTAATCATGAAATTCAGCACTATTCATTTACTATAACTAGGCAGAAAATGTCACTGACTGGTATTTTACTACCCTAACTAAATAAGAGGTACTTTTTGTGGCAAGTCGACGGTTAGCATTTTTTCAGTGAAAATGCCGAAAACAGTGATTTTTAGCGCATGGCTGGAGGCTGTAATCTCTCAGACGCCACTTTCTCGGTACCTGCTCAATGTCTCCAGCACAAGGAACTACTGCAAAACTCACCAGCGTTCAGCCGGGCAGCTTGGAGTGGTACTGTGCGCGTCGATCCAGGGCCTTAACGTTGTCGCAAGTCCTCCTCCCCCACCTCCTCTTCTTCTGCTTTTTTCTATGGAGGCTGACGATGCTCGCAACAGGAACTGGCGGATTCCTGCAGAAAGAAAATAGCAGAATATGTAAAGTAAACACTTTGTCTTTATGGTGAACTTAGAGAAGTCCGAGATACTGAACTAATGAAACGAATTGCGCAATAAGTCTTCAATGATCGTCAAACATCACAACTTTCTGATGTCAATGTTTATTGATTTCACAGCACTTATACAGACACTCTCGTCCCATACTTGCTGTCGCCTCGCCTTTGGTGTTATTGTGTTATCTGGCACAGTAGGAAACCGAGTCAATAACAGAAACGGTGTATATATATATATATATATATATATATATATATATATATATATATATATATATATATATATATATATATATATATATATATATATATATTTGGGGACTATCTCGGAAATAGACACTTTGACGCTGTTCTTGTCTACTAAATTGGTGTGAAAATGGTCACATTTTCATTTTAGAAATAACGTTCAGCGCGAGAGTGCAACCACGCAATATCCATGCGCTGTGATAGATGACTGACGAGTGCAAGACTTCGTAATCGGTGATGGTACCGCAAATATAAGGCGAAACAGAGAAAAAGTAAACTTGCGTTGCCTAGTGCCGGAATTGATTCGTAAAGCCCAGATTCTCACGTAGAAGAATGAGTACACTTTCTTGACACAGCGTCCTGTCGCATTTCATAATTGTAACTGTTTACTAAACATAGCATCCAATTGTTATAGCAAACATTTAATGAATGTATTGTCAATGACGCTGATACGGGGGCCGAAATAGGGGCAAGGTGTAGCATTGCGGCCAATTTCCCATGTATGCCTAGGTACAGCAAACAACGGGGTGATGATAAGTGGGGTATACCATCCCACAATCACCATATGGTTGTGAGAGACGCCGTAGTGGCGGCCGTCGTGGTAGCTCAGTGGTAGAACATTGAACACGTTATACGAAGGTCGCAGGTTCGGTTCCTGCTCACGGCAAGCTATCTTTTCACCAACTTTTCGTTCTTCATTTTTACATTACAATCGGTCTAATAACTTCCCCTATACATTCCTTGCCATTATTGTCTGTTCGATGCCGTTATTATTGTGTCAAAACACGGAAAAATGAGCCAGACCAAATTGTAATGTAGGAGGAGGAGGTAAGTTTATTTACAGAAAGGCAGAGAGGTCGGCTTGAGCGATAGCTTGCTCTAGCCTGCTACTCTACACTGGGGGAAGGGAAAGGGGAAAAGAAAGATTAATGGATAACAATGGTGAGATAGATAGGTGAGTATGTAGTGTTCTTTCTAGCTGAGACACATTTTATAGCCACGCACATAGTCCAGTTGTTTCTAAAAAGGTAATAACTGCTCTTGTGACCGCAGTTGCACTGTTGGTGTCTGGCCAAGGGCCCAACATGGTCTCATCAGTTAACGACCTACTGCGATATAGTTCAGTAGAAGAAATCAGTCTTTGTCGTTCACGTGCGTATGCTGGGCAGACACAAAATATGTGCTCAAGTGTTTCTGGCACATCACAGTGTTCACAATTAGGACCGGTGTCACTGCGACCAATGATATGTGCGTAACGTGTGGTGTACGCTACACCAAGACGAATGCGGTGGATCATACTTGTGAGTTGCCGTTTCAATTTAGGAGGCATGCGGAACCTCATTTCCGGGTCCCATTTGTAATGTCGCTGGTGTCGCCATTCTGTTTTGGTCCAGTGCTGAAGTGTGTATCTGCGCATCACGCAGCGAAGCAAGGCGTTCGTGTCAGCTCGTGAAAACGCAATGCGTACTTCAGGGGCACTGCTTAAGGCATTCTTAAAATTGTAACGTAAATATGAAGAAAAGTGGGTGAAAAGATAACTTGCCATGGGCAGGATTCCTCTGTTATTTTTGTTAACTCCCTTGTTTTAATTAAATGCTTGTTTGTGTGAAATGAAATCTCCGTGTCTGCTCATGAGTGCGTAGGTCAGGCCCACACATCACCACACGTGCAACCTCGCACGCGTCGACCGCCCTGAAAATAAATTTGAAATGTGCCACTTCGAGACCTTTCAGGCGCCGCAGGCCGAAGCGTAAAGTGGAAGCCTGCGAGTCTGCGGCACGTCGATGTTGGATCGGCGGGGCCTCACCTGAAGTGCGTGACATTATCTGGCTATCGGAGCCTGCCCACGGCAAGTTATCCTTTCACCCACCTTTCTTCATATCTGCATTACAAATTAGCCTAATATCTTCCCCTATACTTTCGTTGGCAACATTGTCTGTTAGGTCTCATTAATATTGTGTAAGAACACGGAAAAACTGAGCCCTTAGGTATACACCACTTTCTATATAAATATATATATATATATATATATATATATATATATATATATATATATATATATATATATATATATATATATATATATATATATCTTGTTTCCTGTTTTGCTTTTGCCGTTAAATATACATTTCTGCATATCTTTTTGTAACAAACATTTATGTCTATACACGTGCACGTGATGGCGTAATTTATGAGGTTTAACGTCCCAAAACCACCACATGATTATAAGAGACGCCGTAGTGGAGTTCTCCGGAAATTTCGACCACCCAGGGTTATTTAACGTGCACTCACATCTGAGCACACGGGTCTATAGTATACAGTCTTTTCAACTCCTTCGAAAATGCTGCCGCTGCAGCCGGCGTTCCATCCCGCAACCTGCGGGTCAGCAGCCGAGTACCTTAGTCACTAGACCATCGTGGTGGGGCGTGCTAGCGCATCTCTGAAGCTGCAGAATGACCGCGCAACTGAGTAATAGAACAGCATGAATTGTCATGTACCGGTATATGAAACAGTGTATAAGTACATCTTATGATACAAGTTTGCTTTTTAGGAGGTTTTGGGGCGTCCATAAGTGTTGCGGAATGGGTGTCTCTATTTTACTCCAATTAAATTTGGGGGAAATAGAACTTACTGCAATTCCTCTGGTCTACACTGGTCGCAGATAAAAACTTAGCTCATACTCAGTCCCAGAATGGCCAGGAAGTTCAATTCCATTCCTGTAATTCCTCAGCGTAGGAAATCCATTTCGACAGTTTTGATGAGTTAAGAATGAACGACTTGTAATACTGATGTCTACAATTGAATTAAGAACGACAGAAGTATGCAAGACGCGTTACCGAAGTTGAAGGGCCGTAGCTTGGTGACCTATGTCTTGTGGTACAACCTCCGAACTAATTTTCATAGCGGACGCTCTCTCTACCTATAGTAATTGCATGGCAATACTGTTTAAACAATTGGTGATGTTTTATTTTGTTTTGGCCTAAATGTGGGTAGTACTAAAATGGCGTAACACCATAGTTTTATGTTGACAACAGTAGTGTTCAAGGTGACTAAGCGGATTCGCCACGTGTTTGTAGTGGTTGTGAGTATATAGAAAACAATGAGATTTAATAAATTGAGAATACAACCCTTTAAAACACTTTGTGGCTCTTATTGTAACTAAGTAAATAACTGACACACTTTTATCACTTCTAAATAGTAAACTGTGTAATGCTGACGGTTTCGAAATTGTGCCTGCAAAGTTGGCAATATATGCCATCACACCAGCCCTGGCACACATCTACAATTTCGTTTCATTTTGTTGAACTTTTCCAAGAAAGCTTCAAAGTTGCTAAAGTTACAGTGTTGCATAATGGCGAAGATAAAAATGATTTAACTCTATACCAATAGTAGTCCCACCGATTGTTTCAAAATGGCTAGAAAGGGTAATCCGTGGCTGTATTACCTCCTGTATAACTAAACATGCAATAATGTCAAATATTCAATTTGAATTTTGAAATGACAGTCTACAGAAACTACCCTTCTAAAAGAAAAGGAAATAACATTAGAATCTTTCGAACGTCAGTTATATACAATTGGGAAACTTTGTACATTATTCGAAGGCGTATGACTGCGTAAACAATACCATAGTTATAAAAAAATTGAATTATTTCGACTTCCGTGGTGTTTTTCTGAAATAATAAACTCTTACCTTCAGCACCGCATGCAAAAAGTAGTTATCAATAATTACACGTTCAATGTGAAACCACCTATTGCAGGGGAACCAAAGGCAAGCATCTTGGGTCCGTTGCTCTTTTGCACTTTTATTAGTTGTTTAGCAAGCATTGAGCGTCATGAAAAACCTATTGTATATGCGGACAACACCACTATTCTTGTAACTGCGAAATATGCTCAGAATGTTATGAAAATTATCATATTGGAGCACTGCAAGCTCGTTGAAAATCAACGTCAATAAAACAAAAGCCGTACTTGCTAGACCGAAAATTCAAACATTGGCATTTCCACGAGTTTATATCTCAATAACTCCATTTTCCAATCACTCCTTCTTCGAAATGCCTAGGTAATATATTTGAGCAACATTTACCACGGAAACCTCACGTGGAAATTGCGGTGGGTAAACTATCTCAAGTGACTAGAATACTATGCTAGTTGCGTTTTTTTTTCAGAAAGTCTTAAAGATTTTGTGTCTAAATCCCTGTCTATATCATACATAAGTTACTGTCATCTCGTCTTGGGCACT
Source organism: Rhipicephalus microplus (assembly GCF_043290135.1). Taxonomy (NCBI): domain Eukaryota; kingdom Metazoa; phylum Arthropoda; class Arachnida; order Ixodida; family Ixodidae; genus Rhipicephalus; species Rhipicephalus microplus. The sequence continues at coordinate 126,935,052 of NC_134708.1, forward strand.
ACAACAATTACTAACACTGATACCCTCCGTAGAATGCCGAAAAAAGCCATGCGTTGTATACTAAACCCTCCTTACTTAACATCATCGAGTCATTTTTTTGAACTAGGCTGCTGACCCGCAGGTTCGAATCTCGGCTGCGGCTACTGCACTTTCGATAGAGGCGAAAATGCTGTAGGCCCATATGCTCATATTTGGGTGCACGTTAATGAACCTCAGGTGGTAGAAATTCTCGGAGCCCTCCACTACGGCGTCTTTCATAATCATGTGGTGGTTTTGGGACGTTATACCCCACATATCAATCCTCTTTTCGGAAAATTGGCTATGTCACTAATACCCGATATTCATAAAAATATAGTATTCGGGAGGTATACGAACAGTATTACAAATAAGAATGACACCCTAAACTTTATTTTTATTTAATGCAGAGACATGAAGCAATCAGCACCACGGTTTCAAAAATTTGGGAAATACAAAGGTAAAAAAAATTTATACCTACCAGATGTTACGTTATCAATTTGCATAGCAGTAAAATGTGAAAAACAAAGTAGAACATCCCACAATGCTGTGTGATAGAGTGAACACGTTTTTCTCTTCAAACTTTTATGTGGCTTGCGCTGCCATATGTATTTCTTGTCAAAAAGAAAAATTTGTTTCCACTTTCTATAAGTGATCTGTCTGTGAACGTTTGTAATATCACTGAAATAATTGTTTCTTTTTTTCTTTTGGGGATTTTCTTTAATTTGCTTACCGAAGAAGCTTATGTAGAACACAATAGTTCATTTGTTTATTTTCTGTTTTTTTTATATTCACTTTGCTTGCTTTTTAGCTATTCGTTATGTATCAATGGCGACTAAAATTCATTGGTTTGTATATTGTATTTATTGAGTTGTGTGACCAGCCTACAATTTCTGTTTTATTTTTGAAATTCTCTTCTCCATTGTTTTGTTTCTGTCTAAAAGACAGGCGGCCATGGACCTCATCGAGCCTTGTTAGCTTTCTTTGTATGATCCTCAACATTGTACGAATACTGAAATAAATTTGATTTGATTGGATTCCTAGGAAAACAATTACAAGGTGTATGGAAGGTTTAGCCGCCGGCTTAGTACCGCACGATGGATACCACTGGCATAGAGCTGTGGTTACGCGAAAAGTGGTTACGTGAAAATACAGAATTGTAGGAGGTGCATTGTTTATATTTTACCACGCTTGTGATCATCAAGCCATTTTAAAATTACTGCTTTATTGTCATGTTCTGGAACACTGACTTGGTAATGCATAGAGTTACAAAAACAGCACGTGCTTTATTTCAGAGAAACGTACCCTATTTTCGTAAAATGTGTATTTGATTCCAACTTGATTAAGAGTCACAAATTTTGGAATGATTAAGATGTCATTTCGATTTTGGAGTGGCACCTCCGCAACACTGGCGTCCACCTAACTGACAGAAAAAGGAAACGTGGTTGAAATGAAGGTGTAGTGCAGTGCTGGAAAATAAAGGTGAACGTGGCTGTTCACGCAAAGCTCGTACATGCGAAGCAACCTGACGAAAGTGCCAGTGGTCTTTGTTTTTCGTTCTAGAACGTTTAGGTTCAAAACCCTAAGAGCACCGCTTACACTTGATCGACAAAGAGCGAAATGCGGTAAATGTGTTGTTTAGGTGGTGAAAAGTCCAACGACTCAATGGTAATCTTCACAACCATGCAAAACAGCCTTTGAGAACTTCACGAGGAAACATAGGCCCATTGGTAGTTATCATCGGTGGCATTAAAGTTGACAATGCGACGCTTGACTAGGACTAGTTTCTCTCGTTGGAACTTTTTCCAAACCTATCTGTCTCAAATACCAGACAAAAAACCGCCATAAAAGCAAGCTGCCTCAGTTGTTAAAACGACAATCTTCAGTGTCGCATGCTTGATTTCGCCCATTTATTCATCCCTCCATCCAGTCTAGATATTTATAGATATTATGATCCCCAACAACGTCCCACACCGCAACCTCGAAAGCAACACTTCACCTGCATGCAAATACGCCGAAGAGTAAGGCTTCCGTTCTTGACCTCAGTAGTACCAAATATTACGGTAGAATTATGTAGCTTATTATTAAATGCTTCAAAACGATCCACTGCTTTCAATGTTGGCAACTTTTGTTCACAAATACACCTTCTTTTTTTGGTCGGCCGAAAAGCTGTGCAATAAAATACTACCAGTCAATATAGCAGCTATACCTAAACCAATAGTGAAGTGACCTTAATGGAACACTTGCAGTTCTCAGACTGAATCTCGCACTGACTCGGTGAGCGAGTTTGTAAACGTGTGAATGAATGAGAACTTCGTAGACGCAATCAGCCTACGCTCCCTGAAAACCTTCTTCACCTAAGAGTGTTTCGCACACTGCCTTCAAGATCGAAGGAATTGCAAGATTTCTGCAGCTCAGCCGGTATTGTGCTTCCTACAGGATCCCTTGTGATAAATTATCTTCCGTGATGTTAAACAGATGC